>NW_006768767.1:911546-1020205 GCF_000204055.1 Melampsora larici-populina 98AG31 | reverse complement strand
TGGCCCGAATTCAAATTACACTTGGAATCCCGAAAAGATGCATGCCTTCTGTTTCTGCCATAAGCTTGCGCTTATCGTAGGAGCTGGTCTAGCCGCCTTAGGCCTCAAGACTGCTGCACCCCGCAAGATCAAGACAGCCAATCGAGGTCGATTCCCTGAAGTATGTACAACCGTAGTCGAAGAAGAAGAACCTGACGACGCACATGCCGGTGACGGACCAGTACTTGAAGTACCCGATGTGGCAACGGCCCCTTCCGAAGACGTTTTATCCGATGTTGAACATGATCTTCAAGAGGTTGAAGACGAAGAATCAACTGATTCCAACATCCTCAGCCGATTAGAGACAACTCTGGCCGATGCAGCGGTAGACGACGAAGTTGACTGGGATGCAGCAGACAAAGAAGATGCAGGCAATCCCCTGCTTGTGCTTGACGACACTGTAGCCCCAACTCACCAACGGGAGGCCAACAAACTGAACTACATTCTTGAGAAGGTAAGTGTTTTAATCTCTACTCTCCAATCTGATTGTTGCTCATCACATCCACTTTGATGCATCTCCAGCTGGACTTTGTCATACAAAGAATTACTCGATCCTCCTCCTGGCGCAATGAATATAACCGCATCATGAGAAGTTGTGGTCTATCACTGGGGTCTTTGATTGCAGGTTACGGGATCAGATGGAATATCAAATACATCAGTCGCCACAAAGCATGGATGGCACGTGAGGTCCGCTGCAGTTTCAATTTGATTCATTTTTAATCTTTCATTTCATTCATACATGCTATTGTTTGGTCTCAAAAGGTGATAGATCAGCTTTTGAAAGAAGATCTCGAACGGGTAAACTCGAAGACTCGAAGGCCTCGCAAAAATGGAAAGCCCTATGGGTACTTTCACGAGATCACCACATCTCCATCAGAATGGGCTTCTATTGAAGAACTAAATTCAGAGCTTGAGGTAAGTACCGCTTCACCACTATTGTAGTAATATAATGTATTACTTATACATTATATTCAGCCTTTCTTGACGATCACCAAGCAAATGGAGGGTAACCTGCCGACTGGAGCAATGGTAATACCTCAGTACGTTCAATTGCGCACCAAGCTGCAAGATCAGGAATCCAAGATGTCATCAAGTGATGCGCTCTATCCGATGATCGAGGCAATGATCACCAAAGTGCAAACCTACTTAGATGAAGCACTTTCAAACGAAGTTCTCATCATGGCCACTATCCTTCATCCGGCCTTTTGACTGAAGTATTTTGATAAATTTTTCGAGAAGACATCTCAAACTTATATACAAGCTGAAGCAACGTTCAACCGATTATTTGAAGAATATCAATTGGCATCGACCACAAGAAAGCCCTCAAATAAGGAATCTGATGAGAGTGGTGTCACAAAGCCCTCAACTTCAGCGATGTTTGATGTTTATAGCGATGATGATGGAGACCACGAGGACCTTGGTGATGATTCCCAGGTGAAGGATTATCTCCGAGGGTGTCTTCGTATGAAAGAACCCGAGTACGATCTTGGCAATCCAAGCGAAGCACTGCGATGGTGGTCTGTAAGTCAAGATTCTCATCAATTCCAGTGTTTATTACACGCTTCATGCTTAGCTTTGATTATTTTTAGGTAAACCCCACCAGATTCCCAATAATAGCGCTGATGGCTCGCGACTACTTGGCCTGTTCTGGATCTTCGGCCCAACCTGAACGCACGTTTTCAGCAGCTGCTGACGTGTGTTCAGCCAGTCGAGGGGGTCTGGCTCCAATAACCATAGAGAGGTCTGTCTCAACCCGTATGTGGTTAGTTGAGGGAGTACCTCTAGGAGATGAATTTTTCAGTGTTGTGGAAAATATTCGAGTAAAAGATTTTTTGTGACCTTATGTCTTTTATTCTCATGACCTTGAGTTATGTATTTTCTTTTTTCTTCAGTGTTCTTATTACTTACAACTGGGCTACTTAAGGGTGGGAAGGGGTTGTTTGCTTTTTCTTTACAATTTTATGAGAAAGTCATTTTTTGACTAGTTATCGAGCTACCGTAACTGTAACGTAACTTTAGTAGTTACGTTATCAACTTGAGATAGCGGTGAGACTTTTTATTAGTTACGCAAATTTGGATAGCTTAACTACTTGAGCAGCGTTAACAAATCGGAGAATTTTGTGATAACTCATAAAGCTACTCTACACGCAACCCGCCCCGTAACGTGGCGTTGCGCTGCTGTCTCGGCGTTGCTAATAATGAGATTTTTAATTGAATGATTTGCAAGTCGTAATGATTTTCATGTTTGTGAAAAGCCAAATTCTTCGAATAATTTCATCCAGCTTTTGAGACAGACCTGCTCTGAGAGTGTCCCTGGTTTGATCGATCCTCGTGTGTCATCACCCACTCTTCCTGCAATAGAGAATGCTGTTTCACTGGGAACACTGGTAGCAGGAACTGCGAGAATAGCACTCGCAGCAATCGCCAGATTAGGAAAGTCTCCTTGATGAACTTTCCACCATTCAAGGGGATTAGTCGAGTGATGTTGGCAGGGTGATGATAGATATTTTGTCACTTCAGCAGTTAGTGTAGCCGTGGTAGGGACTGAACCATACCATTCCCAATGGTCAGGAGCAGATTCAAATTTGGTAGAGTTTTGATTGTGTGTAGACTGGCGGACAGGTTTGTTGAGGGCAAGTCGGTTGCACTCTCCTGCAAGTAATGCGATGGCATCGGTGATAGTGATAAGCCGAGGACACAACTTTTCACACCTCTTGCGAGGGTCCAACATGACTGCACACAGATACACTGCTTTTTTTAGAGCTTCATTGCGATATTGGCG
This sequence comes from Melampsora larici-populina 98AG31, assembly GCF_000204055.1. Taxonomy (NCBI): domain Eukaryota; kingdom Fungi; phylum Basidiomycota; class Pucciniomycetes; order Pucciniales; family Melampsoraceae; genus Melampsora; species Melampsora laricis-populina. Next base: position 1,017,384 of record NW_006768767.1, on the reverse strand, counting down.
GAGCTTCTCAAGCATGGGCAGAATTGCTAATAATATGGCGGGATGGGTTTCAAGACTTCTTTCGGCCTATATGAAAGAGAATAGAATTGACTAGGTCAGCGAACATCAAATCAGAAAGAAAAAGAGCAAGAGACAGAGACAGAGACACATAGAAGAGAGAAAAACATAATTACCAACTCCAATTCTTCAATCATTGACTCGTATGCAGGGGTTGCTTTTGGAAAAGTCAAAGATGAGCCTGAAAGCTTTGTGCTAATAATTGAAAATGGCTTGAGAAATGTATTGAGACATTCAAGTAGGTCCCATTCGTCAGATGAAAGCCGGATGTGTTGAAGATTTGAGTCGCTGTCAAATTTGATGATAAGGACTTGTTTGATTTGTAAAAACCGTTTGATGCACGCTTGAACCGAGTTCCATCTTGTTTCACATTCAGTCTTGAGTCCAAGCTCTTTATTGTAAAGAGCCTTTGTGCTTGATCGTATGTCAGCGGCAAATTCAGGTCGAGTCTTATATAAGTGACCAGCTTGAGTTACTTTCCAAACTACAGTACCAGTCGCAGTTGTAATCTGAAAAAGGTTTTCCTCGTCCATGTCCTCCGGTATGGTGATTCGGTTGATGTTGATTTTTCCAGTAAAGATCTTCAAGCCTTCTTTGACCACCAGATTGATTACATGAGCTATACATCCAAACATATTTTCGCGCCGGGTGAAATGGGCAAGGTGACCTTCAAGTCTTCTAGCAATTGCACCATTGACAGCAGCGTTATCAGCTGTCATACAATAGACCTTGGTTTTGATATTAAATGTATCAATGACTTTCAGAAGATGATCGGTCAAGTTCTCGCCACCGTGATTGCCTCGGATATGTATGAGATCCAGAATGACTGATTTTGTGCGAAATTGATGGTCAATCCAATGGGCTGTCACTCCCAAGATTGGGTAGTGATTATTGGAAGTCCACCCGTCAAAGGTCAAGCTGACATAGTGAGTATTGGTGAATTCTTTGACTAGGTGTTCTTGGTAATGTGCTGTCATATTGAATAGTGCATCTTTAGTTGCTGTTGAGCCCACCAGCATGCTTGCCGCGCTGGGATTGAGGAAAGCGATGTGGGATCGATAAGCTTCTGATTCGGAAAATCGCAAAGGCAACTCCTCCATCACAATGAGACAAAGTTGAGATTGTTTGACAGTTTCCGCTGTAATCCTTGTGTTCTATGGAATTAAAGGATACAAATCCGAAGCTTTCAGCAACCAAAGCTCTACCTAGTTAGCAAGGAGAGTACTTACCTGGTCAACAGTGGGTGAATGATTGGGACTGGTTGTTTTAGGATCCACCATATTATGGCTATGATTGAGATGTCGAATGAAAGACTTAGTGCCTCCGCATGGTGTAATCAGAGAGTTACACTTGTTGCTTGATCTTGGCAAATGTACTGTACATTGGTACTTGACCTCCAATACTGTTTTGAGGTGCTGTTCCTTGGTAATCTTCAGGACAACAAGATTGAAGTGTTTCCACACCCAAGATTTCTTTGCTAAAGATATTTCAGACTGTAGTCTTTCAGTAATTTTGTCTTCTAGTGTACCGTTGGAGCAGAGTGTTGGAATGATCTGGTTTTGTGAGGATGTGTCTGCTGTATTTGGAAGTGTGTGAGTACGAAGCCAGACATCCGCATTTATGATTTCTCCAGAAGTCGACAAAGAGGTAGATTGAGATAGGTGATGTGGTGTTGTGATTTCTGATTCGGAGATTGAAGTTGATTGTGTGCTTGAAGTTGATGAAAATGTTGACTGAGAGCCTGAGGGGTACGGACTTGGTCTTGAAACAATACGTGTTTCATGTCAACGGAGAGCTGGCATGGTACAGGAATTTGATATTAAAACACTCAATGAAGAAGGAAAAAGTGTTTTGGCTTTACAGGTGCGTGTCTTTCTCCAATGATCCATCATTCATTGCATTACGTCATTTGCTGCATGGACCTGCAAGGCTTGGGCCTCAGCCCTGCAAAGCTGTATGAGGCCAAGGCCTAGGCCTCACTTGGTGAGGCTGGGGCAAGGCTAAGGCCCTGGGGCCAATTTTTTGCCCCGGGTGTGACTGTGACTCCTTATCCAAGGATTTATGTTGATCACCAATCATTCTGATACTAGGCAGGAAGAGCTGGAAGAGAAGTCCTAGAAAAACAGTATTGGTGCAGAATGACATGAGAAGCCTTCTGTATAGCATCATGCCCTATCACACCATGATTCTTTTTAGTGAATAGAGTACGGTCACTCAAGATCCTTCAACTTTCATATCACAAAACAACAACATATGTTTGGGTATCCTTAGCTATGTACTCCAAAGAAAGACATGAATGTGATGAACATTTGCTTAATTTTCTGCCTGCTTACTTCATGATTTGGCAAATGGAATTGAATAGGCTGTCAATCATTTATGAACTGGCAAAAGAGTCATTCTTATAGATGCGTAAAGGTAGTAACGGGTCTGGATTGCATTCTCTCACCTTGAGATCCACGATTGCCTGCGATAAGTATTATAAAGCTACACACCAGGTAAAAGAAATAGAGGCAGCTACAAGATATGGAAGTAAAGACTGTAAAGAAGATCGGAAGGCAGGATTTGAAGAATGATAACAAAAGTGAGATATGGTGTGTTAAGATAAGACAAAATAATGACAAATACCAGGAAAATTGTGAAATAGTGACTCGGATGGACATATCAAACAATGATATGTCCAAGGAATATATGAAAATGAACATTATGAGGGAGACAAAAACTGCACAAAGGCTCTATGTCGCATTTGATAAGAATGGTTCACAATTTCAACTTGTGGGTGTAACGATTGAGCTCGCTGGCAAACTGTTTCATATATGCGACATCTTCACCTCCAAAAACTCGCTTGGGATTACTAGTAAAACCTGCCATGACGAAACCACCTGCTTTTCCGATTGGTTCAGGGCCGAGACGAACAAGCATAGCTGAGGCGTAAGGATTTGCGGTTGCTAATGAGTCTAAACCTGCTTCTTGAACTTCTTGTGAACTTGGATTTTGGTACAACAACCCGCCTTCAGGGGTGCAAAGGACGCGCAGATGCAAGCCTGCATCAAATTGAGGAGGAGGTGAAGGCAAATTGAAGCCTGATAGGACAAGGGTTTGACCCATAGTAGTTGAATCGCCATGTGGCGCGACCGCGATAAGATAAACCAAAGAGAGGTCGAGTGTGTCGCCTACGAGCTTCGTGGCCAGATCAAACACCTTTTGCATGTTTGGCTTGATGAGGCTAGTTGGGTCATCAAATAAACTCGGTCCCTGAAAGATGACTGGGGCTGATGCTTTGGATATAGATCCTTCATCTGAAAGTGAGGTGGGAGGAGTGGATGTCAAAGTACTGTCGCCGGTTGCCTCATGGACGATCTCTGTCGGCGTCCCTTGGGCATCACCCTCGACGTTTTCAACTAAAGCAACGTTCTCGACAAAGACCTTGTGTGATTCTTCGAGGACCTCCATCTTCACAGCCAATTTACTCTTGAACCATTCTTCAATCTCACGACGTGCATACTCAGCCATGTACACAAGCTTCTTGCGCTCTTCGATACCAAACTCTTCACGCGGCTTGTCGTCAATGACACATAGAGTACCGATGGGACAGGCTGCCTCCTCCGATTCTACTGCTCCGTCCAAGTTGGGCGCCATGAGAGGCACACCTTTATGGTAACCAAAGCCAACCTGTGAGTAAAAATTATGAACACTGATTAAAAACAAGGTGAATGAGGTTTACCTGAGTAGAACCGGGCACGGTAATGTTCGACTAGGGGCGAAGCAGCAAAACGCCAATCCTTTTTAGTGTCCAATATAGTGAATCCCTTACGTCCACTCAAAACAGTATGAGCACCTATTGAGCCAGAGCCGTTAGTTGTCTATGCCATGAAGCTCATGAAGACATGTTCACATACAAACGGTAATTTCACGCGGGGCAGCTCGCAAAGGGGTGAGACCTGACTCAGCCAAGAATATTTGGGATTCGTCTGTGATGATCTGTATTTCGATAAGAAGTGGAGGGTAAGAGACAAATCTGAGTAAAAAATCAAATTAGAGGGATACACAAACTTACACTGAGCATACTGATTTTCGCATCAAACATTTCTCGACATTGTCTAACAATCTTTCGAAAAACAGGGTGTTGTTCGAGTGTCTCTGGTGGGAGATTTCCTGATCGGACACCTCTCATCATTGCACGTGTAGCGTCAAGCCCAAACTCTGTGGCAGTCAAGTTTCTATCCCATGCTTGTGTGAGGTCGCGAGGTTCTTCTCCGCTTGCTTCAAGTTTATCAGCTAACGCGGTTCGTTGTTCAGCTCTTGCGGCTGCATCTTCCGACGAATCGAACCCGGGACCAAAGACGCCTAATCGGTTGATCACTAGCTGGCGAACTGGTTCATCATCAGCAAGTGGTGGCGCATATTTCTTGGCTTCCCAAGCTGTCGGTTGCTCCGCATTAGGTTCAGATGGAGGAAGTGGTGGGTCGTTGATGTCAATTTCTTCCTGTAAGACGCATCAAAGAGATTTAGCCATGCTCTGATGCGGCTCGAACCTCCGCAGAACAGTGACAAAACGGGAAAAATACTAACGGCGGCATAGCATCGGCCATACTCCTCCCAGGTTTTGGGTTGCAGGTGAGCGGGGCTTCTGCTGTTAATACGACGTTTGACCATCGCCGAGAGCTTCATGACTTTAGTATTGGTACCTTTAGACTTGAGTCTCCAACTGTTGAAGAGAGTGAAACCTCCTTGACTGCCTTTCGCTAGGGCATGGTCGGGTGAAGGGTGTTGTCGTGAGACGATCTCGGTAGCAACGACTGTACTGGTCTTGGTGCTGCCGGGCTTCGGTACGAATGCTCGAAAGGCGATTTCCCGTATCTTGGCAAAGCTTTTCTTCTTCTTCGCAGGGGCAAGTCCTGGCGTTCGGATTACGGGCTCGTCCTCGCTATCGCTGAAGACTGCAACGGCTTCCTCATCGAGCCAAGAAGTAGCGGGGGACGCCGGACTAAGCCGAGAATTGTCTCCATATAGACGATCAGAGACGGGAAGGGTGGGTGCCGTCGCCTTTTGCCAAAAGTAGTCAGCCGGACGCCGCTTAGTATTCTTTCTCTTAGGGACGAGAAATAGAGCAGGATATGGAAGGCCGAGACCGAATGGAGTGGCGATGACGTGCGACATGGTTTCAGTCAACAAGAACCAGTTTGTAAATAGCGATTGAGTGGAGAGCCTGATATATAAAAGCGACGCGAAGAGCTGGCAGCACAGTTGTAACCACCCAAGGGGGCTTAGAAGGTAAAAAGATTATGCAAAGGGAAATATTGATGAGGGTGCAAGGGCTCAGAAGTACTAGAGTTATACGAGGGCGGAAAAAAAGAAAGGCGAGACATGGCCTCCAGAGAGAAGCGATCTATGTATATATTCTCCACCTCATTTACTCGAGTGAGAGCCATAAACGACAGATTTTTAGCCCAGGATCCCACCAGAACGACACCTCTCGCCCTAGAATGAGAATCATAATTAAGGAGAAATCTGGACGAGCGCAGAGAACAGCGGGAATTCAAGTCCGAAAGCTGCATGGTAGTCTCCAGATCAGTGCTCTTACGCCAAAAGAAGTATAAATTGCGAGGCGAATCGCAACACTGATGATAGATCGAGCTTCGTGTAAGACCTGTCGAAAGCTGAGACCTTATCGCTCTCGCTTTTCCGAGCGATCGAGGAAAGCTTCACAGCAACAACCATTTCGTTGCAGATGAACCGCAACTAATGCACCGACCGGGAGCGGGACCGGTTCGAGCGGGTCCCGGCCAGGATCTGGGTATGGTCGGGTTGGCCCGGTCATATGGTAGGGGGCAAGTTTTGGTGCAAAGAGTATCAAATCATATACAAACGACATGTTTGTTTGTCTCTTTGTTGTAGACTAGATGCTAGATATCTTTTGGAAGGGCTAAAGACAAGAAGAAAAATTGAAAAATCATATATCTATCATATATTTACGGTTTTTTTGGTTTTTTGAGCAGATCACATCACTGGTCACACTGGGGGCGCAGAAAAAAAACGCGCCAATAGACGCGCCTCGCGCCTAGGCGCGCCCAAAAACTCGAAAAATTGGTGGGCGCGCCCAAATTGGGTATGGGTATCCAAACCTAACAAACACGGCGAGGGGGGGACTGTTAGGTTTGATTCTACCATCAGATATGCCCCCAGGTTTATTATCTGATTGATCTAAAAGTCTCAACAAACAATCAAACAATGAGATTGATGTTGTTGAAGTATCACCAACGGAGAATACTCCACTGTTTTCGGCTCCAGATGAGCTTGACGAGTTTGAACAAGGTGTGGACCGCTCACAAGAAGAGGACATGTTAGTCAACCCAGCCTTAGATATGGCTTTTGATGACAGGTTTATCAGTTTGATCCGACTTTCTTTCAACCACAAGCTTTTGAGCAAGTCCAGTCTAATGGTCTCAGTGCACCTGGAGCTTAGAGCCCCAAAGATGTCAATTTTGACTAGTTGTATCTCTCCCGTCATCTTACGTTTTTGTCACCGGTATTTTTTGTTTATTACAGTATGTACTTTAAGCTACTTTTAAAATCTGAATTTATCAAAAGACCAGTCTTTCTCAATTTTGGCTCAATTTTTAATTTAAAAAATCACGCCTGGCGCACCAGTGGCGCCTAGGAGAGAAGGTGCGTAGGCGCACCTTCTACAAAGAGGCCGCGCCCCCAGTGTGAATCACTGGGACTAGCGGACCGGGTTGGCCCGGGCTGAGGGGGAGGTTGGCCCCGGTACAGCTCAAATTCATTGGGTTGGGGCCGGGTCAGTGCATTAACCGCAACTTTAGGGTTTTTGGGGCCGGTCTGTTTTGGGGTCAGCTTGACAAAGCTCTCTCTGCGCGGCCGCGTCCGCGCCCTGTTGTTCTATCACAATCTTGGTATGGTAAGTGTGACAGAGAAGTAACTTGGGGTTTGATTTCAGGGGGAGAGAGGGGGGCTTTATATAGCCCTCCATCTCTCTATAAAGTACAAATAAGGCAACTGTGATACAATGATAGGTGACAAGGACTTGTTGCAACACAAGAGTTCTGTGAGGTAGTGGTGGTGGCCGGATCCAGTACAGATGGGTATGGCCTACAAGTGTTTATCAGGTAATTGTTGAGGACAGATATGGGGCAGATCCATTGAATACAATAGCTTGTAGAACACAAAAGAAATGGAAAGTAGTGAAAAGTACCAAAAAGCACATCAACAGGGTCAAAAGCATGCATGGTGATAACAGAAGGAAAAGTAGGATGAGAGACAGATTAGGGAATAACAGCCCTTGCAGAGGGGCTTAGAGCATCCACAGCGGACTTTTCATAAATTTGAAAGGTCTGACTTTTGAATAGTTGGCTGCAAGCACAGGGGAAAAAATAGAAGCTCATATAGATGTGAGCAGAGGGTACCTTCCTGATGACTCCAAAAATGTTTCAATTTCCTTCAGACTCTTTCAATTCACCATTTTGGTGGTTCCAATGTGCTCAGCCTGTAATACTTAGGTATTGCTTGAGTTTGCTAAAGCATGCCCATCTTCATCTTGGATGAGCATCTCTTGAGCATGGATGAGTGCTCGGGACCCCGCTGACACATCACTGTATACTCAGACTCACCTTCAGAAGGATCCAAGGGATGTCACTGAGTATTGGCTGAGGGGCTGCTCAGCTAGTCCTCAGTGTCATTCCTGGGATCAGAAGTATCCTAAGGATGTCACTCAGCATTGGCTGAGGGGATGCTCAGTTCAAGTCAGCTTCTCACCTAGTCTTCAGTGCCATTCCTGGGATCAGAATTATCCAAAGGGATGGTTCCCATTGTGTTTTTCACATTTGATTGGGTCTCTCACCGCTCAATCACATTTGGTCACTTGACTGTGCAGGCTGAGCATTGGAGAGCCTGAAATGACCTGAGCAGATGAGCTAGCCCAGGACCCCGGTATGCTCCTATGAAGGGTACAGATCTAGAATTGTGACTTTTGAGCTCGCGCGGAGATACGACATATGGGATTAAACAGTGTTCTCTTGGATTTTACCGGTTTCTGCCTGAATTTCAGAGTTGCTAAGTCCAATACAGCTGATTAAAAAGACTAAACCTGTCTTAAAGCTATGGGTAAAGCCAGGGACAAGTTTCCGAGTGAGCTCAAAAGTCACATTTTTGGATCTGTACCCCTGATAAGAGCATACCGGGGTCCTGCTAGCCCTCCCTCAAGCTGCTTGGCTAAGGGATACAGCCTGAGGAAGGCCTAACTCATCTGCTCAGGCCATGCTGCCCATTTAATCAGATGATGAGCTGAAAGAACACTGGAGGAAAATTGGAAGGAAATTGGAAACAAAGTGGAAAAAATCTTGGAGAAACCTCCAAACTTTCTCTGCTCACATTTATGTGAACTTCTATTTTTCCCCCTGTGAAGGGTCATTTGTGCCGTCAAATATTGTTGTCCACAGCGGACTGTTCATTTTTGGACTTCAATTTTCTGTACAAGCATACCTTAAACTTGTTTGGAGCAATTCAAGCAGCAAAATCATCACTTCCAGAACACACTTGGTTTGTTCAGTGTGATTGATATGCTGTAAAAGGTCTTTGTGCAGTGGATTTGGAATGTGCATTTGGAGATGGGTGTGATGTCACACTCACACCTGTCCTATTTTTCAGGGCCTGGGGCATGGCTGGGATCATGGCCTTACACCCAGTGTTTCCTGCCCTGGAAAAGCCCTGGTGAACAGGGGCTTTACCAGGGCGCCCTGGTCTCAATAGGGGTTGACGTGTTGAGCTGTGTCAATCTTGATTCTGGTTACACACCATGAAGTTGATAAGATGCCACAAACATCGACACATAGAACATCAATGTCCTGTTCTGCAATAAAATTTGCCAAGAAGATCACTAGAACTCCAAGAGTGCCTAGAAAAAAACCCAAGAATTGATCAAGACACATACCTCCTGGGTGTGGTGTTTCTTTGACCCCAGCATTGTAGGCAAGAAAATTAAGTTCATATGCAAGCTTCCCTGTGTCAAGTCAGCTAGTGATTTGTGTAACCGATCAATTGCTGAAGATGCAAAAGGCTTAACTGAATCACTTTCTTGCCATCAGGAACAAACTCATAGAATGATGTCAGACAAGAAAAAGGGCCAGCTCTCAGAGGACAAATTGAATGACATGGTTTGTCATCATGATATTCTGTTAGCTGTGTTCCTTTTTCATTTTGTTAACTGATAGTTTGAGTCATCATGAATTCTATTAGGATCCTTTGACATCAGATTCTTTCAAAAAATCAATTGTCAATATGTGCATTGAAGACAATATTCCCTTTCAATTTGTCAACTCGGATGCATTCCAACAGATCATGTTACTTTTCAATCCACAATCAGAATCTCTGTTCATGTCTCCCACTGCATTGAAAGACAAGATATTTGGGACCTTCAATCTTTATCAAGATTGTCTGCTCAACTACTTTCATTCTATCGACCATATCAGCCTAACATGTGACTCTTGGACTTCACCAAATCATAAATTTGTTTTTGGAGTAACTGCCCATTGGATTGACCAAAATTTCAACTTGAGGAATGTGTTTCTTTCACTTATACAAACTTCATGGACCACACACCGGTCAAAATCTGGCTAACCATCTACTTTGTATCCTTGAAGAGTTTTTCATTATGCTCCAAAATATACTGTATCACCACAGATAATGCAGCAAATAAAAATTATGGTACTCAAAGCAACTATGTACGCGTACATAGTTGCCATCCATAGTTTCTTTTTGGCGGGCAGAATACTTTGAATATACTTCTTTTGTTTTTTTCCCCGCCAAAAACACTATGTACGGCAACTATGTACGCATACACCCACTTCGGCAACCGGTGTGTGACGTGTGCGACCGACTGTGCACCACCAAAAAGACACACTGATTTTCAGTTGCATTCTTGACCCAGAAACGGCACTCAGGAAACCAAAGTGCAACAAAATGTGCACACGCATTTTTGCACATATGTGCAAAAATCATGCACATTCTTGAAAACAACCAAAAGCCGTATTTTTTTTTGATATATGCAACTTCAGCAGTGTGTGACCTCTATCGAACTTGGGCCTAAACCCATCATGGTGAATTTTTTGGACTTGTCCATTTTTTCATCTTTTATATCTCTCTCTTTCCCTCAACAATCAATATCAACTCGACCTCACAAATCTGCTTGGTTTTTTCACTCATCATCCCTGTCTAACATATCTCACTTTTTGTTACTCTGAAAACCAATCCCGACTTGACTCCCTTCAATCGATTTGCTTTATTCTATTCACTTGATTTCAAAACTTATCAACTTAAAACTAATCTTGTTCATCTAAATAAATAGCCAATTCCACCAAATTCAAATCACAATCATTTAATTCTTGAAACAACCAAAAGCCGTATATTTTTTTGATATATGCAACTTCAGCAGTGTGCGACCTCTATCAAACTTGGGCCTAAACCCATCATGATGAATTTTTTGGACTTGTCCATTTTTTCATCTTTTATATCTTTCTCTTTCCCTCAACAATCAATATCAACTCGACCTCACGAATCTGCTCGGTTTTTTCACTCATCATCCCTGTCTAACATATCTCACTTTTTGTTACTCTGAAAACCAATCCCGACTCGACTCCCTTCAATCAATTCGCTTTATTCTATTCACTTGATTTCAAAACTTATCAACTTAAAACTAGTCTTGTTCATCTAAATAAAAAGCCAATTCCACCAAATTCAAATCACAATCATTTAAAATCAATACTAAATCAAATTTCAAAACGTAATCATTAAATTTTATTCTTTTAAATTCAAAACTGATCATCCCAAATTCAACTGAAGGCAATTTTGATGAGATGAAATCTGGAGACTTCGAGTTCAGTTATGGCCAACACCATGGATGAACAAGACTTAGATCATAGCTTACTGATCCTAAGCGCTTCCAACTCTGATATGTTGTCACAGATGTCATTCAATTTTGCCAAGAGTAGTCTATAGAAAACCTTCCGCGAGCAAATCTAAGTCTTCCTCCTCTGGCTCAAAAGCTGGACACATCAAGCTGCTAACTCCCCATACTTTTGTTTGGACTGATGATCTGTGATCTGTGTAGTGTATCTGAGGCATCACTTCAATATTGACGCCCTTATGTATCCATTCTTATCTATCTATCTATATATGTCTTATCCTGCTGGAATCTGATAGCTTGAAGAATATATCTTTGTCACAAATTATTGACTGTAAATTGCACTGATTGGAAAAATGATCTGGGCTTAGGAATTGTGAGATTGCAATTTGAGAGCACCGTTTGTAAGTTGTAGAACTCCTACGCTGTGTGGCGTAGGCTGAGCCGGAGAGGGGATGTGATTCCACCAATGAAATAAAGATGAAACTTGGGTGCGGTGAAGCTGCCCTCAACCTATGAAAATGAAGTTCAGAAAATAAAAAAACAATGAAGCAATCCTAACAACTTTAGGTCTTGATGTGAATTTCCGTGTAAAACCTTGTTGATCCTTTTTCTTCATTCACGGCTACTAATGTAACAAACTAAAAAAAATCGTTCCAAAAATATATTCTACATAAACCTTGTTCATCCTGGTAGATGAATGCACAATGTATGGCAAATCCTGGTGGTATGTTGTATGAAATTGTACCACTACTCTAGACAAATAAAATCAAGTTTCTAATTCTTATAATTTCCTCAAACTTTGTAATAAAAAAACAAAAAAAATGATTTGAAGTGGATTGGAAGTTGTGACCAGGGTCAGGCGGGAAGCCCTGATAGAAAAAAACTCGAAAATAAAAAAACCTGGCCCTGAGACCCAAATTTTGATTTTTAAATAAAATAAAATAAAATATAGCACTTTGACTGACAGCCGAGCTCAGCAAAAGAAAAGACAACAACAACCTCAATAAGATCAATCAATCAACCATAAAACTAAAGGTATGTTTCAAAATCTTTCCTTGTCTCTGTTATCAAGGTTAAACACAGAAAAAAAACCAGGTAGGATAGCTTTCTTTGTCTCTGTTATCAAAGAAGGCACTACTAACTAAAAAAAACTATTCCATTTGATGGCTCTAGGACTTTAACTTCAAGATATGATTGAAAGATCAAAAAAAAAAATAAGGAAAAACTACAATGATGATCCCATGGATGGATCTAAAAAAAAGAAGAATGATTCTCCCCACAGACACAAACACGCACAAGACAGATAATTTTTAGACTCCCAAAACGCTTGATTCCACTCCTCCTTCTCAATTTTGACTTCATCTCCAATCGGACATCTCTGTTCAAATCACACTTGTCATCTTCCCCTCTTCTCTCAGCTCAGGTCACGCAAGTCTTTTCTAATTTTCTCCACTTTCCCTACTTCCTTTTACTTATTTAGATCTTGATCTGGACCCTCATTTAGATAAGTTCTTTCATTACTTTTCTTTTCCTTGTTTGTTCTCATTTAATTTCTTTCTTTCATACTGATGTCATCTTCTTTTTGTTTTGTTCCTTGTTCAATTGAATTCTTGTTTCTAGACTACCCATTGGTCAATCTCCAACTACACACTTGTCAATTTCAATCTCGATCTCTTCCTAACTACACCCTCAAACATGATCTCATTTTAATTTCGATCTCAACTCCTTTTCACCTCCAGCCCTCAACTTTCACATCAATCTATCTATCTCATCCTTGATTCTTATTATCATACAACATTTTCGATCTTGAGGTCTTTATGTAAGTAATGTTTTAATATCTTTCTTTTGTTTGTTCTTCTACTAACTTAATCTTCTATCTTGTTTTGGTTCCTTTCATTTGCTTGTAGGTACCTCATTCAATTTTGATCTCATCCTTCAATGTTGATCTTGATCCTGCCATGTAAGTCATTAACTTCCTTCTGATCTTTTCTTCTTATTCAATACTAACACTACCCTGGTTCTTCATTTAACTTTAAACCTCAAAATCGATCCTCTTATTTGATTCATCAATTCAATCCCAACTCCCTTTCAACTACAATCTCAATCAAACTTCAATTCAACTTTGATCTTGAGCTCTGATCTTTCTTGTAAGTCTTTTGTTACTTTCTCCACTCTCTTACACATTACTGACAGCTTATATTGTTTCTTTATTTATCTAGGATTCGATTTTGAAGTTTGTATGGGTTATTTAATATTGATCAATATGGAATTTGATTCTAGGCCTTCTTAATCAATTTCTGTAAGTTTCTTTTTCCTTCTATTCTGTTGAATCATTTAAACTGACTTCTCCACTTTCTCTTGACTTTCTTTAATGTTAGTTCATAGCGACATAGATTCCAATTTTGATTCTTGGCTTCTTTCTTGTAGATCAATTATTGAAAAAGTTGTGGGGTTTTGTAGTAATCAAAATTTTCTCTCAGCACTGATCAGCCAAATTCCAGCATCTGTTACAGGTGGTAATCTGATGATTATGAGGGTTTATTGTTAGTACACTCAGCAATATGAACCCTAACAATACGGAAAAATATGCAGATTGGAGATCTCAAACCAAGGAACAGGATGCATATTCTTTCATATTTTTTGCTCTGTTTCTGACCTCTCCAGATTTTTGTATACAAATAATTTAATTTTCTTGTAGTGTGACTGTCTCAAATACTTCACCAAAAGTTCAAAGCCCAATTCAATGACTGAATCATTGAATTGTGAAGATGTAGCAGATCAGTTCATCCCACAAAAGATTTCTTGTCTTCTTCAAAAGCTCAATGAAATTTCCAACAAGTGCAAGAATAACCCTCAACTTGCATAAGACATACACAAGCTAGCACCCAAGGCTCCTGGAATTAACAAATCACTTGGTCTCTGAACTGGATGTCTCACCTGCTGGAACTCACTGTCTAATGTCTGTGTGCGCGCCGTTTAGATGAAAACTGTTATCAACTACAAGCTTGACAATGATCCTCAAATATCAACACGCACCTAAGTGAGGTAGAATGGGTTATAATTGAGAACCTTGTTTGATTCTTCTCTGACTCAGACCTGATTGATGAAACTCCAAACTTACACACTATTCAGGGGCGTCAATACAAGATCACATCATATCTTTCTTGACCTCTTTAGCCTCATTCATCATCACCCCTAGGCTATTAGCTTCTCAATTGCTCAGAATATTCTGACCATGCCAAACTGGCACAAGCCACCCTTGCCATTCCAGCAACAAGTGTCCCTTCCGAAAGCAGATTTTCTCTGCCAAGTCATGTTATGGATGACTACAGATGTTCTATGAAGATCCATACTCTCATGGAACGGGTTTGCTTGAAAGGTTGGATGAAACTGTTGAAAGGGAAAGATAAATGGTTATATGGAAATTTGGCAAGGTATTTTGTTTTGTGTTTACTCAAATTTTGACCAAAATTGATCAATCATTGATTAAAACAATCTACATCAAATAAATCTTGAAATAGATTGGATCAAACTAAACTACATAATAAATTTATACAAATTCTTTTAACCAACAATCTCCACTTAAACCTCCACAAATTCTGTTCTTTTCAGTTCCTTTCATCTTCATTCTTGACATATCTTCTTTCACCACTACCCAATCATATTTTCAATTGAGCCGTTGTTTATGTTCTTGAATCAATCTATCAAACTTGTCCTTGTCCTTGAATCAATGTGTCACTTGTGTACTTGTCATTTTCCATCTTCTTGTCTGATTACAAAAGTTGATTGAGAATATTGCAAAGTTGACTATGTCTTTGTTTGTTAAAATCAATATATTCAGGTTTCATCTTGTCAACAGCTCTTTTTTGATCAATAGCCCTGAGGCGCCCTGGTGGCCCCCAGGGTGTGGCCCAGGGCATGGCGTACGCCCTAGGCCTTGCCATACTTGAAGCTGTGGCACCACATGGTATCAGGGCATTGGGTGTGAGCGTAAGCATGATGAGATAGTGTGTGTATTGGAAGTATTGGCAAGGGTATGTTTCTGGGAGAATTGTGGGTATGTTGTCTTATCCAACTTACCACTCATGTGTGTGCTACCAATACCAGAACCGCTCTGATACAATATGGATTTTGACCCATTTTTGTATTGGAGAGGAATGACCGCTATGGCCAAAACGATACTCTACCAATATTTTGTATAAAAAAAACTCACAAGATATCGGTGTAGAGGTTATACAGAGCTGGAAGAGGATAATCTACTAATAAAATGACTAGTAGAAGTTGTCTGAGACTGCTCTTTTAAAACAACACAATCAGGAAAAGGTGCTGTTGTATTGAGTACAGATAAGGCACCAGAGAAATCTAACTTTCACACGTCTTTTAACTTCAAAAGCACAATTTTTATTACTATCAACACTGCTATAGTGTTTTTCCCAAATGATAACTGAAGAAAATAAGCAATATCTTTGTGATATTATTCCCAATAAGTCTTTTTTTTCACTATAAAACTAAAGTAAATTTCTCTTTATAGCTATAATGAACACAGGGGGAAAAATAAAAGCTCACATAGATGTGAGCAGAGGGTACCTTCCTGATAACTCCAAAAATGCTCCAATTTCCTTCAGATTCTTTCAATTCACCATTTTGGTGGTGCCAACGTGCTCAGCCTGTAATACTTAGGTATTGCTTGAGTTTGCTAAAGCATGCTCATCTTCATCTTGGGTGAGTCTTTCTTGAGCATGGATGAGTGCTCAGGACCCAGCTGACACATCACTGTATACTCAGAATCACCTTCAGAAGGGTCCAAAGGATGTCACTGAGTATTGGCTGAGGGGCTGCTCAGCTAGTCCTCAGTGGCATTCCTGGGATCAGAATTATCCAAAGGGATGGTTCCCATTGTGTTTTTCACGTTTGGTTTGGTCTCTCACCGCTCAATCACATTTGATTTCTTGGCTAAGGGATAAAGCCTGAGGAAGGCCTAACTCATCTGCTCAGGCCATGCTGACCATTTGATCAGATGATGAGCTGAAAGAAAACTGGAGGAAAATTGGAAGAAAATTGGCAACAAACTGGAAACAATCTTGGAGAAACCTCCAAACTTTATCTGCTCACATCTATGTGAGCTTCTATTTTTCCCCCTGTGAAAGGGCGTATTTAAGTGACCAGGTACTATTAAAATAAGTTTATGATGATAAACAAAATAATAACTGCATAAATGATAAAGAAAAAAGGGGAACAACAGTCCCAAAATCATCTCAAAGTTTATATAACAATGTATTCCAACTTTTACAATGGTCAACAGCCTCAAAACCAATCAAATCTGCCCAAAAATCCCTAAAAACCCTATGATGACACAATGTAATGATTTTGTTACTAATAAATGATGTAATTTTCACAGCTAAAAGTGATCAATGACGCAATAATATGATGTTCAGCACTTCTTATCATGAATACAGGTGAATTTTTCTCTTGTAAACTAGCTGAAAACCAAATTTTGAGATTACAAATTTTTTCAGATGAGGTCCAATTTTTGATTACTAAAGTGCGTCTTGTAGCCCTTGTGTTACTGATCATTTATGACACCCATATGACCTATTTCTAATGAGTGATGAGTAAGATATTGAGGTGCGAAGTTAAGGTTTTCAGTGTTACATGTTGACTTGTGACTGTAAATTCGTGATTCACACCAATTTCTTATTTGCCTTATAAATTTTTACATACACCTCCGCTACTATTGAGTTAAGGTTTGTACATTATTCAATCCACTCTTCTGCGTTGCATGAGCTATCTACCAACCTAATCTGACGTCATTTGACATATGTAATAAGCTGAAAGCCTTCATTTTTGATGAAATTCACCCATTTTCTTCACTTTTCACAGCTGCTACTCTCTTTTTCTTGCTTGTGTAATATGTCATCATCCTCTATAACCTTAAAAATCCCAGAAAATCCCCTTGGCAACCTTAAATTTCACTATTACCCCCATTACATATGCAAACTACACGTATACCTCTTGTTTACCAACTTTGAAAAAGTACCTTTTCTTTAATAATTCCTGTTTCTTCTTATCAACCTTCAAGATTAAAATTTTTATAGTATAATATAATGTTGTTCTTTCATATTCTAACCTCATAATACCCATAACTTTATTATTACTACCCTAAAAACCATTTTCCAACCTGTATACCTATATTTTCGAATTTTTCTTATGTACTTTGTTTCTTTCTTCTTGTAATAGCTTTGTGAATGAACTCTAATGATCTTAATAAGTAATGTGAAATAAAATGATGTAATGTTAACCCAATGACCAATACATCAGCCTATAAGAGCTTCAATTGATCCAAAAACCTCCATTTCAAATTTTCTGTCCTGCTAATCTTTTCTAATAAACTGGTAAACTACTAAATATGAATTACTTGATTGATGCCTTAAATTGATCACCACATCGGAGCCGTTCTGCCGCTCCAACACCGATATATAGCGCCAATACCAAGTAGCAAAATCAATTTCACAAAAAGAAGCCTATGTGTACACTGACAAGGCCTATAGGCCTTGACCAGGTAGGAGAGTAGGCCTGGAGGTTTAGAGGAAACATATCAAGAAGCAAACATATCATATAACTTGTATGTGAAAGTTAAAAAAGTAAAAAAAAACATTCTTGATTTTTTGAAGGTGGATGCAAACTTCAATCAATTGCTAGCCTTTGTTGTTTACCAGTCCATCTTTACCTTTCTTTTTTGCCAGTCCATCTTTACCTTTCTTTTTTGCCAGTCCTTCCATATAAACTTTAAGAGCCATTGAAGCACCTTCAAATACTCCATCCGGTGTGATTCCTTCCTTCAACCATACTTGAGAACCTACAAGGCGCTCCACGGTACAAGGCTGGAGACTACCTCGTGAAGGCGTACAAACATTGGCAGCCGCCGAGAATGTACGCTCACATGCGCAGGAGGTAGCAGATATTGCTAAGTAATCCTAAGCAAGTTTCGAGAGGATAGGAAATTGAAATTGATGTTCCTGTTGGTGAAAAGAAACCATGTTAGCCAACTTTGAGCAGATTGATATTGAATTAAAAGTGGAAATACTAACCTTCCACCACTGGAGTGGTGACTGATCCTTTTTGATGGGGCAGTCACCCTGTAAGTAGGTGTCTAATTTGGAAGAAGCCCTTGAATTGGTACCACCGTTTCCCGATCCAAATATATCAAATTCATCTAACTCGGTTTCAATATTTTGCTCGGGTGGTAGGATGTCATCAGTTACTCTGGTTTCTTTCAAGAGATGGTTGAAAGCTTCTTCAATTGCAACTTGAGATGAGACTTCGTGTTCAGGATAGTGCACGGAGAAAAACTTTCCTCGGAAGCGCGGGTTGAGAGTTGTTGCAAGGACTAAGGCTTCACAGTTGATTGCCTTGTCCTGATGCTTTTCAAGCCATTTGATCATGATATTGATGGCTTTGTCCAGGCTTGGAAAGATCGATTCAGCTTGATGGGCCTTGAGATTGCTAATCACCCGTTTGTATTTGGCAAGGACGATGCATCCAGTTGGACCGTTACCTTCAACTCGAGCTGTGGTGTTGACAAATGTGTAATAAGATTTAATTTTGATCAGTACAAAATCCAGACATAGAAGGTATACATGTTAGAAACATCTACGTACCTTTAACACCTTGTTCACTAACTCGACCGTGTGCCATTCTGAAGCCAAAATGGTAACGCCTTGAAAGAAACATGCTTTGTGATCAGCGGAAATCATTGAGTTGATAACCTGCACATAAGAAGGAGGGGACATGAGTCATGTAATACAGAAGACAGAAAGAAAGTTAAACGACAAACGTACCTCCTGTGCCTCACAGGCAATCTTTCTACTTTCGTAGTGACTGTTCCACCTTGTCTTGCAAGGTCTTTTGACCATTGTCCCAGTATATCCCAATCATGTAGCACGAGTCTTGAAATCACTTCATTGGGCTGCACTGCTAGCAATCTGGCCACTGATTGTATCAACCTACATAAAGATAGATACATAGTGTCAGCAACACCACAAGCGCTACGCAACACAATGGATTTTGACTTATTTCCATTGTGTTGCGCAGTGGGCGCACTATTACGCTACGCAACCACTCCGCAATGGGGTGTTTTTTTTCTACCTCGCTGTTGTGGAGCAGTCGGGCAAATATTGTGGAAAATGCGCAATATTGCCCTATTTCCGCAAGATTTGCCCTAAATAACTGTCAAAAACCAACTGCAATTGCGGTGCGGGTTTCTGAGCAACAGGTTTTTTGAACCCGGGTTGCGGAGTGCTGGCACCGCACTATAGTGCGTTGCTATTGCGCGCCCAAAAGCGCTACGCAACCGCACCGCAACCGCAACATAGTGCGGTGCTCTTGCGGTATTGGTGTCAGCCCAATGTTCAAAGAATAGATAGTGCAATTAAAAAAACTAAAACATACTTTGACGAGAGCCTTTGCAACAACATCTCCTTTATCACAAAAAAAACCTGTCACTTTCCTCAATTTGTTTGTCGTCATGGACTCCATCAGGCTCAGAAGGTAGATCAGCATCATCATCTTCTTCTGATTCTGGTTCTTCCTCAGTGTCGCATTTGTCGCCGTTGACCTCAATAGCTGGAATAGGAAGTGAAATGCCATGTGGAATACTTTGCTTGGGTTGACCTACCTTCTGACCAAGACTTTTCAGCCCATGCCCAACCACGAGGTTGAGCTTGTGAGCATAGCACCGGATATGGTGCAAATGTCCATCCCAAAACACGGGATCGTCAGCGTCAGAGAACATCTTCTGAAGTTCCGAAGACATGGTAACATTGTTACCTCCGCTGTCGGTTGTCTGAGCCAACATGTGAGTAGGTCAGGAAACACATAGAGGAAAAAAATATTCAAATAGAGAAAAAATTGTATGAATAAGTAAATAAGATGATACAATAAAAATAAAGATGGAAGGCACTCATATTTTTATGGAGGCCATGTCGCACCAGGAAACACCCAATTGGTCGGGCAAGGAGGACCCCAAAGTGGCGCCATCCCACCATCTTGAGGGTAAGATGGGTGGACTGGTATTCCCAGTTTGAATCAATTTAGTTCGCTGACTTACAATTATATTGTTGATGGCCTTGTTGTGCAACCCTGAAAAGAGTTCCAGTGATTGCTTTGCCGCCCAAGTTGAAGATTGAACCACAGCGCTTTGGTTGACAGTTGAAAAAGCGGCACGAAGGGTGGGGTCTTCAAATTGAGCCCATGGCAGCGCATGGCGCACGATCCATATCACTAACATCAGATTCAAAAGATCTACAGTAAAAGCAGGCGCATTGAAATGTGAAGTGATTTTTGAGTTCTTGTCCTTCTTCAAAGCAGCCTGATGTTTGGCATAGCTTGGTGGGAGATCAAGACCTTGAGCAATTGCTTGTGCTTGATGAGAACAAGTGGGTCGTTTCGAGTCGCTGTCTCAATGGCCCCACAAGTTCCAATAGGTGTCTTCACCTTTAGCATAGGTGTTCTTACACCAACAACACTTATACTCTAAGCCCTATAATAAACATTAAAAAAGGTACATCAGCCTGATGACCACATCATGACAAGTCTGTAATGAAGCAAGAGAAATCTGTTGGTTGAACTGAGAGAACGTACCTTGAGGGGATGGAAATACGTGAGGAGCTCCTTCACTCGGTCCCCTCAAACTTTGGTATACCCTGGTTTGTGGGTACCAAGATACTTGACTTCGGAATCTTGGGGTATGTCCATTTCTTCAGGTATCTCGTACTCCTGAAAAGTACATCATTAGAAGATAATTAAAAAAAACTTTGGTTTGTGAAACCTGTCACTTGCGTTCTCCTTTGATCTCTCCTTACGTCTCTTGCTCTTCGAGGGTGGAGGTGTGCCACCCTGTGTGCTTTGAGAGCTTCGCGTTGGTGAAGGAGATTGGGCACGCTTACTGGCCAATGACCAATTCTAGTATACAATGGATAATGTAAGTGAGTCAGTCAGTATACTCTACAATACACAAGATGTAGATGGAAGGACTGACCTTCCCTTTTGCAATTGGCTTAGCCTTGGATTGAGCGGCTGCTGGTGCCTTCTTATGGTCAGTGTTCTTTCTGAGATTGGGGGGTCGAGGTGACACAGAACGGTTAGCAAGAGGTCCAGATGATTGGCTGTCGTCGTCCGGCATCAAAAGGCCAGTGCGTGAATCCTTTGGAGGAACCACAAACCCTGGCTGTGATCGTGCTGGGCTGGTTGGTCTAAGAACTCTAGCAGATGATTAAGAAGATTGAGCAGATGCTTGAGTGGGAACCTGTAAAGAGCTAGTGTTTTGAGATGACAAGGCCATGATTGAAGAGTGTAATCTTTAAAGAACAAGAAACAAAAATGATTTGATTTGTTCGATTAGACAGGTTGTGAAAAATAAGATGAAGGAACAAGACAAAACAATCAATCAGTTAACTTGTGAAAGTTATTGGATGGAGCAGGAGGAGGAGGAAGGACCTTGCTTACCTTTTGAAAACCCAAAAGTGGGACGAACCAAAAGTGAGCCACTTCTGAATAATTGTCCAACTGGTGTCCATTGTATTGGAATTGTCAGTAATAGATCAAGATTTGGTGGCGCCTAGGAGATCAAAGTAGGTGGTGGCTGATACAAGGGAGGAGGAGGGAGGAGGTATTGTATGGTACGTGATGTACCATACCCTGTACCCAGGGATGTGGGTACAGGGTATCTATGAGTTTTGTCCAATATATATCGGACAAACCTCGGGTCCGGCCCGTATCAAAGCGGTCGGGCGGCTATGAGCTGGGTGGCCTTGAGATGTTGGAGCGGTCCCCCCGCTACATATATTGGTCACTGTAGCGGTGGATAGACCACTCCGCTCCCAATATATTTATTGGAGCGGTTCTGGTATTGGTGCTACCACCCTGTGTGTTACCTCCATTGACTTCCTCTTCGCTCAGATCACTATTGGCCTTTGTCAAATCCTTCTCCATCTGCACTTGCCCAAATGGGCATATCAATCCTGCGCCCACGCCTTTGATTACACCTCCTGAGTTGGTAGGGGCCAATTTGGTGCCTGGCACTTGTTTGTGGTTGCTTACAAACTCTATGTTGGACTCTGCTGCAGGTGTGCTGGCCGTTTCTGCTTCTTCCCCTTTGTTTTTGTTGACAGTATTCTGATTGTCTGTCTTGTTACGGTTTCTAGACCTGCTTTTGATTCTGGGACCCGACTCTCTGTTGTATAGCGCCTCCTCAGCTTGTTTCCGTGATTCTGCAAGTTCTTCCAAAAAGGTTACCATCTTGGATCTGTCTTGGTTTACTTCTGTATAGTGAGATTTTGTATTCAGTTTGTTGATACCATTAGTTGCACCAAAATTTCTTTGTTAATAATGACAGATAACAAAATGAGAACTAAGGCTTGGACCCAGCCCGGCCTGGACTGGCCCGAGTGAAAACAATTTCCGTGCTGCACAGCAAAAATAACAAAAATAAGATAAAATAGACAATTTCAGGCGCTTTATATTGGTCATTTGAAGCCCTATTTTTTGCTGTTTGGGTTCCATCGCCACTTTTATGAGCCTCTCAGACCCACTTTCATTGCTACAATCACTCAAAACCCTTAGTTTCAGCCCTTTTGGCTTCCCCGAGAGCACCCACGCTGGGCCCAAGGGCAAATTTCTGAGGCTGAGGCCCAAAAAGCCTGAGCCCAAGCCCAAGCCCGGCTCAGGCTCACCCGCTGGTTGGTGCCGGGTCCATGCCTTAAGAACTGAATGTGGATCTGGAAAAGCAAACTTAACTAAGTCCCAGTCTGGACCTAACCATCAACTCCAGAGAGGGACTTACACGTAAAGTCTAAATCTTGGCGTGGAATTGGACGGGGCATTTTGTCAAAATCTAGCCTCCTTATAAAACTTTTTTTCACGCTTTCAAATCACCCTTGCAAAAAATATGAAAGTTGTGCGCCTTAATTTTTTCTACAACCCAGCGCTTGTGATATCCCAATGATCTCATTGGTTCTGAAGTAAAGCAAAAAAATTGTATTTTAATAGTACACCAAAACCGACATTTTAGACACGAATCAGTGCAAATTACCTGATTTTTGTCTTTGAGCCCTGGAAGACTTTTTGATATATCTACAGAACCAATTATTTTACTGACAAACCAAAAGTACAAGCTTATGGAGACAGCTGAGGCGCACACTTTTCTTTTTTGGGGCAAGGGCACAGCCATTCCAATATTTCTTGTCGCTTGGTTTTGAAAGAAGAAAAAGTGAAACTCAGTGAAACCTAAGTTTTTACTCAATAAAACTTTGAAATTGGCTGTAAATCAACGGAGGTCGCGGCCTTTGGGAGGGCGGCGGCTGCCAGGCGCTGACAGTGACACTGACAGTCACGCCTTGCGTAACCCCATGTCTTCATGGGTTATACCCACTTGCGAAATCCCTTGATCCCAACCTGTCCGTACCCATTTCTTTACACCAAACACATCCTCGACACACATGGTGACATTGAAGCTCTCATTTCACCACCCCCCATCACATGCGGTACTCACACCACCGGTGACTCACCCGATTGCTCCAAAGTTACTTACATCCAAGAAAGATCACCTCACGCACAGTCTCACCCCATCACCTCGGCAGTGTATCTTATCGATTTCATGGAAGTTCTTGCCAACGACTACCCCAAACTTCACTCAACCCTTGAACTGGGTGATCTTGTCTGGTTTGCTGTGCTTGCCGCCAAAGTCGAGGCTCGTACCAGAGGAGCATGGTTCACCCGCGACAAATCACCCGTGCCTTTCTCAGGGGCCGCGCTGAACCTTTCGCTTCCAATTCACTTGACGTATCAACTGTATCACGCCCTCTTCCATATGCTGAGACAATTTCATGTACAACCAGGAGTCTTGATTCAGAAACATGGCTACACTTCCGATATCGGGAAGCATATACCAGAATCTATCGCAATCGCCCCAGTCAACGAATGCTTGATCTGTCATCCCGTCCAAAAATTGCATCACCGCTCACGGCTAGATGGAAGGTGTCCACACCATTGGCATTGTTACACTTAAATGTCCCAGTAAGCTTCATCATTTGGACCGACTGTGGATGTTCACCTCGCCAACCTGTTCCCCTCTGTACCCCTTACCGTTCAGAATGTGCAACAGCTTACTGGCCTAGCTACTACTCCGCTAAGCGGATTCGCACGTACTACTCCGCAGATGAAGGGCAAAGCCGTGATTGCTATCAAATTAGCTGTCACTTCTTTATAACACACAGACTTGCCAAGTTTCTGCGAAATGGCCAGATGCTTGCCCAGTAAGCTTTAACTCCCATCGGACTATAATACACTAACTGAAACACCTTCTTACTTTCTTGTTTGCTTCTGAATGTAGCATTTCCAACTTCAATCTTGTCAATATGTTCAACTGGTCTCATGTTGATACGCTTTCTTTACCTGAACTTCCCACGGCACCTACGGTCTTACCAGCCTTGTCCGAAATCTCATGCAGAGACGCGTTAGACATGCACTCCTTACTACAGCGAGCGGACCGCCGGAAAAATCCTTTGATTGTCGACACTTCTGCACCCGCCGACCAACGTTACCATGCAGCAATGCAGGCCGAGCTTGAATGGATTGCACTCAAAGGAAGCAAACACCAAGATCACGTGTGCTCTGCCTGTCTCCGAGTGGTCCCGCTGCCAGGTGAAGATGGCAAAGCCGAGTTGGGCTGTAAGTGCATCGCAGTCCTCCTCGAAATAGTGGTGATATTGTCTGATAAACCATCTCACCTGAATGTACCAGATATTTGAGCGGTGGTCACCGATCGCATCACCATTGGACACTGGCGGTGCTTGGCAACATCCCAACAATTGCGCAATTTAGCCCTCGCAGAAGGATTGTCCCCCCCAAACGGTCCTTGCACCACTCCTCTGGCATGCGTGAAGGACCGTTTTTGCGCTCACCATGAGAAGCTCCTAGGTCAACTTTGCCAGGCACAGCCGTGCCGCAACGACGCGGCAGATGGTTCCAAGACGTGCGAGCTTGAAGAGCATATCAAGTCTTACTCCAAATTCAAAGCCCGAGTCAGTTCCAACTTCTCACTCACGTCAATGCTCAACCGGCCAGGCTCAAGTCTACCGTCCGACCCCACTGTGCACCAAGACTGGAACACTGCAGAATTGGTGGATATGGACGAAGTTCAGGACGGCGACGAGGCTGATCGCGCTCATGAGCAAGTTCGCGAGGGAGCTGATGCCCCCAAGGGCAAGAAAGGCGATCATGTGTGCTTTTCTCGGAGTCGCACTCACAACGACCAGCTGATTGTGAGATGTTGTGGCATCATCTTAGCGCGTGAAATGTTTTTTCACTCGGAAGGTGTCAGTGCAGTACGGGTGAGTACTCCCTTGACCTCTAATTCATATACATATCTAATCTTTGAACCATGATTGGCATTTGCCTCCACAGGATTTTATCTTACATATGTTTCCGGAACGCATGCCTGAAGTCTGCTTTTACAATAACGCTTGCAAGTTGGTCAACCATATTTACAATGGTGGTGATGACTACACACCTTCCTTAGAAACTGTGTTTCCTGTCGACCCTTTCCACTTTCGAGGACATAAAGAAAGTGACGACTTATGCCAGTATTATACTGACCCCAAACTTTTCCCCGAACTTCATGATGGTGCTGACTGGTAATTCAATGCTTCCGCCGGAGAACTAGCTAATCTCTGGTACAAAGGTTTTGCATCCTTGGCGAGAAGCATGTCACCTGTACGTTTCAACTTCATGATGGAGGAGATGGTTGACCGCCGTAATGACTGGCTGATCCAAAGGCTCAACAAGAGGAAAAATATCCGATTTTTGGGTAGCCTTCTGCTGAATGCTAAACCTTCCGCTTAATGCTAGAGTTATGTAAGAAAATCAATGTGTACCAAGTTGTGACGTGTGAAGTTGTGTTTGTGTCTCATGTGCAAATTACGACAACTCTTTTGTTTATTCCATTTTTCACCCGTAATAAACACGACACATGTAAAAAGAACAAGATTGAATTTGAATTTTTTTGATGAGGGATAATTAAAACTCTCCCTAATGAATTTGTTTTGTTGTTTCACACAACAAAAAGAATCATCTTGTTTCAATGGTGCAGTTTGGCTCGCTTCTCACTGGCCTTCTCGCATGTTGGAGCATATTGTTCATTTTGACCAAAAAAAGTATTTCTTTTAAGAATAAGGTAATGTTCCTACATGATGCTCAAAATTAATCAACTTCCACTTCAAACAAATCAAATCACAGGTTGGGTTCAAGATGGATTTCATGAATGACCTAAACAAAAATCAATGGCCTTCAAGTTTATCTTCATGGCTTTCATTATGAGACAATCATGTTCATTTTTCAAATAAGGAAAGAATAATTGGCCTTTATCAGGGCCATAGGTGACAATTGAAACAAACAATCGCAGGAAGACATCTTTAAGTGTAGACATGATTTAAATTAAGGGAAGCAGAAGAGAAGCAGAGTGTTTTCGGGTTTGTATATATTTTGT
The DNA here is from genome assembly GCF_000204055.1 of Melampsora larici-populina 98AG31. Lineage (NCBI taxonomy): Eukaryota > Fungi > Basidiomycota > Pucciniomycetes > Pucciniales > Melampsoraceae > Melampsora > Melampsora laricis-populina. The sequence goes on along the minus strand of NW_006768767.1, from coordinate 990,871 downwards.
GAATATGTGTGCGACCTGGTAAACAAGACCGATGCAATGAAATTTGAGTGTGGACCTATGATACACATCAAAAAAAACGAGCGCCTCACCATCAATTCTCAACAAGGAGATGACAAAATCGGTTGCAAATGCGCTCCTTTGGAAACTCAGCCAAAGCCGATTTACCAAGATTGCCACTTGTCCACCGGGCACTAACCATACCAAACATTTGTCAGTCACCTGATCGGGTTGTTTAGGGATAGGGAGACGCGCACGTGGTATCATGGATAACTGCCTCTGTGATCACGGACCCCACACCCTGGAAACCCGTAATGAAGCCGGTTTGGCCACTCCGTTGATATGTCCAGTGAGTAAAAGCGTTAAGCAAGTGGCGCATGATCTCAGAAAGATCGTGATGACCAGTTTGGGGTTTGATTGGAAAGAAAGAGGTCTCCAGGCTGTACTTCTCCCAAGGACCCACGATCAACTCTTCAGCGGTGAAAGCTTTCAATTGACCAAGGCCTCTACCAAGATCAGGCGCCTCGTGCATCATTCCCACAAGTTTCTCTTGGAACTGAACGCCAAACAAAGAAAGAAACAAAGAGAAACATCAGCTCAGCCAAAGAAACGATAAGCAGAGCAGACGGGTGACTCACTCGCAGAGCTATAAGAGTCTCCCGCTCCAAGTCACGCCCTTTCCCAGGGGGCATGAGGGGCACGAGGCCGTACCGGAACTGTTCGAGGTACACAGCGACGTGGAAATAGGCCTGGGCTGTTCCAAGACAAGTCTCAAGGGAGAAATCCGGATTGGCGAACGCCCGGACACCCAGAACAGTCTGTTGATCACCACATGTAATTTTGGCCTTGTAAGTTGAGCGGAAATTCCATCGGTGTATGAGATTGTGCGTGAAAGTGATTTGGGCATGTTTGCCCTTGAAAGACCACTCTACAACGTCCTCACCAGGGTTACCGAGGAGGGAAAACATTGTGACATTGGTATCAGGGGTGGGGGGAAGTTGTACAATTGGTAGCAAGCCGTGGCCCAAGAGTGGTGAGTCCAGTAAGTTCAGTCCATGGGCAGAAACAGGATCGTCTGTCAAGAGCAGAAGGCAGATCAGTTCACTGGACAAGACGGGTAGGTAGATAGAGCAATCATCATACCAAATCCACACACGTAGTGCAGGGTGATAGGAATGATCTCCTCGAATTTGTCATCCTCCTCAGCAACAGCGTTGTCTTTGACTTCAGGCACAACCTCCGCAGCATCATCTTTTTCAACTCCATGTTCAACGGGGGCTATTGGTGCATTGACGCGTGGTGGGTCACTACTGTCGACTTCCACCTCAAGTACGGTACCTTGAGTAGGCATGGTTTTGGTGTCAGCCAAAACCGTAAGGTCGGCATTGCTGATATCAATATCAGAATCGTAATCTAGCATGCTTTCCATGTTTGTGAGTAGATAGATTGCTAGCAAAGATGGGATGGAAAGATGAGGGTAAAAAACAAAAAGATTAGAGTGGTTAAAATCAAAATCTTCCTCAAGAGATATCCTCAGTATGTGTAGTTGAAAAGACGGACAATGAAAAATAATTCAGACTTTGAATTCAAACGGGAAACTCGAGGGATTGATTGAAATTCCGGGAGATAGAAGACGTGGAGGAAAGCAATTGGAAGATAGCAATTAATGAAGAAAGACACAGTAACGAGGGAAGGGAGATCGATGACTACCTTACAAAAAGAAAAAGACATCCTTAGTCTCCTCTTCACTCGCGTCCAAGCTTGAGAGGGATACTTGCTTAGCTAGCTACATTCTCAGCTCGCGAACCAGCCGAGAGGAGACTAAAAGGATTAGTGAGTGAGCGATTGGAATGCCTTGCTAGCTAGGTCACCCTGGCAAACCAATGCACTCCTCCATTGGCACTCCTCCGTTCTTGAGAGTTAGGTCATATCTCAATAAGGGAAACGAGGTACTAACCTCGTGAGGAAGATCGAGGGAATGTCGGCTGTGTGATTTGTGACTTGATGTCACAGCTACCACGTTGAGTTTTGGCAGTTACAAAGCTAGGTTTGGATTTGACAAGTTGTTGTGATGAACATTAAAACATCATCGTGTGTACATGATAAAGGTGATACGTGCACAGATTGTTTTTGGGGAGAGGGTCAGTTCCAAAACAGATAGGAAAGACGGGAAGGGTCAGTTTCCAACACAGATAGGAAATACTTTTCGGTAGTCATTCACCTAACATATTTTCCGAGTTTTCTTTTTTTGCTCTTCTGGCGAACCGGTGCATTATTAGACAAAGTGGCAGAGGGAGCTTGAGAAGATGCAGCAGGAGCTCCACCTGCTGGAGCCGCTGGTGCTCCGGCAGGTGGAGGACATCCCACTGCAGTGAACAACGCACGCCAGTGTTTGCGCCCCGCGAAAATTGTCACAGGGTCACCGAGGCTTGTCTGCTGTTTAATCCAGTTGTCCCAAGCCCGCGGGATTTTGGCAATCCGATTGAGCCACCAAGCATAGCAATAGACAGTGCTATCTTTACGTTCAAAATCGGCTGCAAAAAAGACGTCCCACGCAGGTAATACCTCCATCTGTGTTGTAATCATCATGTTGCACCACTCCCAGAGGTCACTCATGGGGGCTTCAACGTCGGGCCACGCCGTTTTGAGAACTATTGAAGCTGTGGTAGGCTGTACCGAGTTGGAACCAAGCCTATGAGCCACTGAAGGGGCACATACATGGGTGAGGAGACTGGGTGAGAAAAGAGCTCACAACATTGGGATCTTGAGTCGCTGGATCATATTGAACGACCTCCGCCCCAGGGTTTTCGGGTGAGGTTATGTTCAAAAGAATTTCTGGGGGAGTATGACAAGGAGTCACATTGTGTGTTGCTTGAGAGTTTTCAGCGATGGTGGAAAGCGGTGTGGGTTCATTCTGGAGCCAAGAAGTCGAGGGAGCTGATGATCGTTGATACCCAGGAGGATTAAGGGGGCCAGGCATGGAATCGTACGTTGTGTGTAACAGGCGATCGAACTGGAAACACTCTTCCCTTTCTATTCCCTCAAGTTTGACCAAAATCTGACGTGGGGTGATGGGAAAGCGTGTCGGTAGGTCGATGTCTGTGCTGAGCTATAGAAGAACAAACAAAAAAAATCAAACAAGTTAATGAGAAATAAAGTAGGATTGTACTCACCCATCCCAACAATTGCGGATCCCACAAACTGAGCGATCGAGTCCATGAGGAGTTGGCAGACAGACCCTCTTGGAGGGCAGCGGCGTTGACCAGCTTTTGAGACTGATGCAAGGCGAAGGACGGCCACTTTGGTGCCAAAAAAAGTCATGTAATCGGGGTCCTTGTTTGGCTAAAGGATGACAGTTAACTTATGTGATGTGTAACATGATACAAGCAGTTATCACACTAACCTTAAGCCAAGCAATTACAGTGACCACCTTCGCTGCGTCAGCTTCAAATTTTTGGTTACGAGGGATGCTTTGCTCCCGCTCTGATCGCATATTGAACAAAGTGGCGAGCTGAGAAGGGCTAAATTTGTGTGCCAAGCGACCGCCAGTCTGGGCGCTTTGAAGCGGGATGCGGCAATGGGGGACTGGGGGAGGCCGAGCAGAGCGTAACGTGCCTGGCAAACCATCGGAATTGATATCATAATTGATATCAGACTTGGTTACATCCTTCTCTGTACGATTCAAAAACGGGTGGACCGTGGAAGGTCCACTGGGCGCGGAAGGTGAAGGTTTCCGGTGGCCTTTGGCCCCACACGCTTGATCACCCAACGTTTGACAGCACTGTTTCCAACATTGAACCTGGTCAACTAACGCGAGGTGTATAGAGTGAGAGGGAGGAGCTTACAGCGGCGCAAGCCCTGAAAACACAGTCCTTGTTTCCTCTCCGAGTGTCTTTGCCTTTGTGAGTGGCGCCTGTCTGCCCGTTCACTCCATGGCATAGTATGCCATTGCTGGCGAGCAAACGCGGTTGATTTTTGGGGGGCTTGAAAAGTTGATTCAACAACTGTTGGCTGGGTGTGATCGGAATAGGCGCTGCGGGGGCCGGACGCGGTTTAGGAAAAGGATTCGGGGGCCAATTGCCAATGTTGATGGACGCTATCTCGTGGTTCAGTTGGGCGGAACTCCACGTGCAATACCAGTGGCCTTTGACACCGACTGGCTTAATTGCACACTGAAAAAGAAAATTATACATGTGAGAAATAGTGAGCAAAGGCCCAAAACCAATGATTTGAAAATCACAACGGGACACCAACCGCAACACACCACCCAAATGGGTACTGTACAATATATTTCAATGGTGTTGTCTTCGGATCGGTTTCTTCCAGGCACGCCGGGCAGGCTAGGGGGAGTAACGCCCATAATACGGGAGTGGGGAACACAGTGCCTGGGAGTAGGCGCTGAAAGGTGGACTTGATGTACCGGTGAGTATTGTTGGGATCTATCTCCATGTCGTAGCTTTATTGTTGTGTTGTATTAATATGGATTCGTTGATGAGAGGAAAAATGATTGATGATACGATGCTGAGCTAGAGAAGTGAGTGGTGATAGTTTTAGTTGATGCTGAGCTGGTCGTGTGAGGGGAGGGGCGCCAACACCGCAAGCGCTACGCAACGCAATGGATTTCAACCTATTTCCATTGCGTTGCGCAGTTGGCGCATTATTACACTACCCAACCACTCCGCAATGGGGTGTTTTTTTTCTAACTTGCCGTTGCGGAGCGGTCGGGCAAATATTGTGGAAAATGTGCAATATTGCCCTATTTCCGCAATATTTGCCCTAAATAACCGTCAAAAACCGACCACAATTATGGTGCGGGTTTCTGACCAAGGGGTTTTTTGAACCCGGATTGCGGAGCGCTGGCACCGCACTATATTGCGTTGCTATTGCGGCGCCCAAAAGCGCTACGCAACCGCACCGCAACTGCAACATAGTGCGGTGCTCTTGCGGTATTGGGGGCGCCATACCCGGCATTGATTACAATTTTTTGCCCCGGGGCTGGAACACTGCCTGTCAGCTGGCGTGAATGAGCTGTAGGCATTTCATCAGCCTTTCATGTGACTGGTGTGAGCCTGTCATGGGGTGTGTGAGGTGTAGGTCCCAAATTACACCGTTTGTGTAATGTGTTGTGAAAGGGGTCACTGTCAGTCTCTGACAGTACTGTCAGGGTTCTCCCGAAGGCCGCTTGTTCCCTAAATCAAGGAATTACGGCCAATTTTCAGGTTTTAACTGGTTAAAACTTAGGGCCCGTTTGGCTGGAACCCAAAAGCTACTTTTGGTCAAAAGCTTCACCAAAGTCAAATATCACTTGTGACCAAAAGCAGTTTTTGATTTTGGTCAAAAACAAGAGCGTTTGGTAAGTTTGATTGATCAAAATCAAAGACCGATTTTGATCAAAAGTTTGTTCAATTTCAAAAACAGCCTTGAGGCTGTTTTTGAAGTCAAAAGCTGCTTTTGCCCCTCAACTCAATCGATCAACCTTGCCCACTCAACACCCTTCCACCTTCACTCACCTCTGTCCACCACCTATTGTTCTTTTCTCTTGTCCTCTTCAGCAACTCAATCATTGTCTTTAACAACCATTTTGTTATCTTTTCAGCAAATGTTCTCTTTTGTCATCTTTTAACAACTTAATCATCATCTGGAACAACTATTTCATCACCTTTTTCATCTATTGTTGTCTTTTAACAACTCTTTTTTTAACCAGTCTATCGCCAACACTATCATTGTTTTTAACAACTCTGACATCGTTTTTTAACACATCAATCAATCTATCTTTTCACTCTCTATCATTTACCTTCCAGATCGACTTCGAATATCATCAAGTACATCTGTATACATACATGCTGATACAACTCTAGTACTGACTTTCTGGTATCAAGGAATTGTGTTAACACCTTTAGATAAAAATGTTGTTGCTGTCTGATTTAAATTAAAAATTATTGAACCTTTATATAACAATGTTGTCCCTGTCTGATTTAAATACAAAATCATTAAACCTTTATATGAAATATCATCAACTACATTTGTATATATAAATGGTGCTACAAATGTAGGACTGTCTGATCAGTTAGTGATCAAAATTTCTACCAGTATAAGTGTTAATGTGAATTAAAATATTCAATAAAGTTGATTATGGATTGAGAACTGAAGAATGATTCAATTGAGGGTATTGAGTCAAGGATGAATGATAGTGGTCTTTGATGACCGTGATGGATGGGTTTTATGAGCAATCGTTTGAAAAGTTTTGGTCACAAAGGGTTTTTGAATGATTGTTACCAAACACTCAACCGGTGATCAAAAGGTCAACAATGATCAAAATGATCTTTTGTTGACCTTTTTGGTTGACCGTTTGGTAAACAAAAAAGCCAAGTTTCAAGCTTTTCATTTTGCCCCTTGAAAACAGGGCAAAATGAAAATTCGTTTTTGTGTAACAATTTTTGGGAAAAACAGCCGAACGGGCCCTTAGGTTTTGAGCTCATCAACTTTTTCTTTTCAAAAATGTGAGTGACAAGAAATATTGGAATGGCTGTAAGTTGAAAGCGCAAAAAAAAGTTTTATAAGGCAGCTAGATTTTGACAAAATGCCCCGTCCAATTCCATGCCAAGATTTCAACTTTACGTGTAAGTCCCTCTCTGGAGTTGGTGATTAGGTCCAGACTGGTACTTATTTAAGTTTGTGGAAAAGGATGTGCTGAGTTTGGTGGCTGCTGAGTGTATGGCGTGGGGGAGTGAAATGATTTCCTCTTCAGTGGGAGAGAAAATATTTCCTGCACGCCACATTGGTCGTGCTATTAGCATATGCTTGTAGCCGTTACAACATGCGCCCCAGCCATGGAACTCGCCGCCAAGTCGGGAGCGTAAGCGTATCAGTCTCCACGGGAGACGATAGACGACCGAGAGACAACCCAGAGACTAAGTACCGAGTAGACACCACTACCCGCAGACACAAGCACCAAAAGAGATGCATCTCAAGAATGTAAGATGCATCCCAGGGATGCAAAGTCTGATAGTCACCTTTTATGGATAATCAATGGAGGGGTTATGATAATGTTGAACTCTTCAACTCAAGTTGAACTCTTCCAGCGAGTTCACTGAAATCTCATTGACCCTCAAATATCACGATGTGGAAGTTATCAACAAGCTTTCCAATCCTTCAGAACCCGCTTGATAGGCTCCCCTATCCAAGACCAGGCATCCTCGCATCTCAATAATATTAACTGGGTTGAGATGGCAATGCTCTAAGCATGGGAATGTTGTGACCCACATCTGCGCCAGAGCAAAATGTGGGATTTGTTCATTAAGTGCCGCGTGAATGTAATCCATCGGAGTTTCTTTCTCGGTCAGACTGAGGCCACGTCCTGCGCGCTTGATCAGGTCACTGCTGACCAGACAAAACTTGACTAAATCTTCAAATTGCAGATTGTCCCATATCGCTGGGATGGATTTCAAGCGGTTGGCGATGCTTTTGAAAAGCATGATTGCAAAAGATAGAAGAAAACGATAGCGACGAGGTTGGATGGGATTCGACTGCGAGTCGGACAAACGCAGGGGTATGTACTTATGTACTGCTTCAGGCTTCAGATCGGTCAAGACGCGCTGTACAGAAAGCTGTACAGCCGTTGTCTCCCGTTGTCTCCCGTCGAGACCGATACGGCTACTCTCCGGCCAAGTCGTGCCTTGGTTGGCTGCACCGATCTTAACCATTGATAGTTGAAGTGAATATTTTCTATGATCTTGATCTTTGATCTTTGAGAAGATTTTGGCTATCCTCCTTTACAAAACCATACCTCCCTACTTTTGTCCTAGCTCTCCAGCGGTCTATGTATACCCATTAAGCTCTAGTAAAACGGGCCGCGGTGAATTGAGATCGCAGATCATTGCTGGACATAAGACCTCACTTTTTACACAAGGATGACAGCTTTGTGCTAAAACAACTTACCCTGCGGTGAAATCGTATGTTAATTAAACTTCTATAGGAGGGATGTGGCACATAAATTTGAGATCTTAGCAATTGAGACATCAGTGCAGCAGATCAGGCTTTTCCAAATAAATTATGCTTCTGTTTTCATTAAAGATTGCTAAGGAAACATGAGTATACCAAGAGAAAAGGAATACAACGGCAGGTACAACAGGAAAATGCCATTCAACGGACCGAGCAGCAAGAAACACCACTGAAATGGATAAATGGGAGATAAGCTAGAACAAGAGAACCCATAGGAATGAACTTGATGCCGTAACACAGCACCTACCAAGCCAGGCGACTTCGTGCTTTATTGTAGTTTCAATTTAGCTGTATATCGAGCCAGTTCGCTAGAGAATTGTTTCATATAAGACACATCTTCACCACCAATCACTCGCTTCGCATCGCTAGTAAAGCCGGCCAATAGAAATCCTCCACTATTTTCACTGGGTTCTTCTCCCACACGTATAATCATAGCTGAGGCGTATGGGTTTGATTCCAGTGCGACAGAATTGAGGCCCGCTTCTGCGGATTCCGCTGTACTAGGGTTTTGGTACAATAAGCCGCCTTCTGCGGCATGAAGGGCGCGTAGATGTAGTTTAGAATCGAATACAGGGAGAGGTGAGGGTAGATTATATCCTGAAAGGATGACGCTTTGATCAGATTCACTTGAAGCTTTTGGAGCGGGCTTGACAGCAATTAGATATACGAGAGACAGATCGAGAGTGTCGCCCACGAGTTTAGTAGCCAAGTCGAAAATCTTTTGCATCTTCGGTTTGATTGCTGATTTGCCATCCTCAAATATTTTCGGACCTTGGGACGTTGAAGTGGGCACCTTATTTAAAGAAGTCTCACCAATAGAGGAAGGCGATGGAGAGATGATAGATGACGGTAAGTTGATCAACGCAGACAAGCTCGAATTTCTGACTGGCGTTCGCCGAGGTTCCGGTGTTGAGAAATCCTCAGCAGGAGATGTATCAATGAGAGCTTCAGTCTGATTACCGGATTCATCTTCCTCGCCTCCTACTTTTTCAGCTTCCTGAACAAAATTCTTATGTGAATCTTCTAAAGTCTCCATTTTTTGCGCCATCTTATTCAAAAACCACTTTTCAATCTCTCGACGGGCGTACTCTGCCATGTAGACGAGTTTTTTACGTTCGTCGACCCCAAACTCTTCGCGCGGTTTGTCGTCCACAACACATAAAGTACCTAGCGGGCAAGCTGCCATATCAGATTCCTCAGTACCATCCAAGTTAGGGGCCATCAAGGGGACACCTTTGGAAAGAAAGATGGTCAGTTGGAATGATCTCAAAATGGCTATCGATGAAAAAGGAGTTTAATTACCGCAATAAAATCTGCTGTTGAAGTTCTGTACTAGAGGTCCATTATTGAACCGCCAATCTTTGTGTGTGTCCAAAATGGTGAACCCCTTACGACCACTCAAGACAGTGTGTGCGCCTGAAAATAGGAAGAAGATACAATTAGAAGTCGAAATCGAGATCAGAAGCTTGAATGGGAATTTTATCAACTAACAGAATGTCACATCTCTGGAAACCTCTCTCATGCCATGCAGTCCTGTCTCTGCCAAGAAAATCTTTGTAATCCAAAAATCCTAATCAGCAAATGTATACGATCAAATATCTATCAAGAAGTAAAAAGAGATGTACCTGGCGATCTTCATCCATGATCTACACATTTGAAAGGTTGTGTTTAGTCAAAACAATCTGTAAAGGTTATATGTGGTGGAAATGACTTACGGTCAACATACTAATGGAAGTTCCAAACAGCTCTCGACATTGTTTGACAATTTTGCGGAAAACCAGGATGTTGTTCAAGAGTCTCTGGAGGAAGTTTGCCAGATCGAACACCATCCATCATGGCAACGGTAGCTTCGACGCCCATATCCGAAACGCTAGGTGCCGGTTGAGGAACGAACGCTTCATTGAGGGTTTCAGGTTCTTTACCTTCTTGTTCGAGCTTCTCGGCAAGTTCGGTTCGTTGACGAGCTTTCTCCGTAGCTTCCTCCGATGGGTCGAATGACCTCGGCCCATAGAGACCTAAGCGATTGACGACTAGCTGGCGCGTTCGCTCATTCTCAGGGCGCGGGGGCATATAGAATCGATTGTCGAAAGCTGAAGGCTTATCACCGTCGAGGCCCATAGGAGGCATAGGAGGATCGAAAACATCGATTTGTTCCTATATATGGTCGAGATGTTTAAGGATTGATGAGTACGTTGAGGAAAACCTTGAACTGAGAGGAAATGAACTTACCGCAGCATATGATCTATGATATTCTTCCCACGTTGTAGGTTTCTCCTCCTCAGGACTCTTGCTACTGATTCGTAGGCGAACGACGGCGACCATCTTCTTGGCATAAGTATTCGCCCCTTTCGACTTGATACGCCAACTGTTGAAGATTGCAAACCCAGAACGCCTTTCACCTTTGCCATTAGAATCAAGTTTCGAGAGTTTTTGTTGTGAGACGAATTCTGTAGCGACGACTGTACTATGTTTGTTACTTCCAGCTTTGGGTACGAAGGCTCGGAAGGCGATTTGTCGAATTCTAGAAAAGTTTTTGGTCTTTTTGGCATAGTAATTTGGAATTCGAGGATGTGGGGTTTCATCCTCACTCTCGCTGAAAGCCGCAGTGTCCGCATCAAGCCAAGTGGAATTCGTCTCAGTGAGTACCAATTTGTTTTCTATCTCAGGGGCGGCAGGAGCTGGTAAGGGCGGGGCGATCGCCTTGTCCCAAAAATGATCCGCCGCGCGTCGCTTGGAAGGCTGTGCCTTTGGGACTGAAAATAGAGAAGAGTATGGTAGTCCATAGCCCAAGGGGGATGCGATGATGTGAGACATGATGATTTTGTTAATGAAGCGATCCGATGAAGGTGTTGAAAGGTTTTTGTTTAGATGTGTGATGGGGAATGTCTGTAAAGGATGTGAGGAGTATGGAAAGAGAGGAATTCCGTGAATCGTCCGGCAACCTATATAGTAGCACTATGGACTTGATCTCTTTGACGGCGATTGCTTTGCATCCGTGCTGGCATACCCAAAAGTTAAAGGTACCAGGTAACTTGCAGCGATTCAGCCCACATATGCATAGCCTAGACCTTACTTCGCATTGACCGTGGTCCAGTCGCTAGCAGATTTGCCAATTGGCAACATCTATCTGCCGTTTGAGCCAGACGAGTCAACTCGATTTGTGCGAGCTCGGTGAACGACAACCACGGCCTTGCAGTCCAAGGACAACGGGCAAGGCGGGTCCGTGACCAGCCTCTTGGTCTGAAAGTTGGCACCCAGCAAATTGGCTCTTGGATCCAGGACCATGGGAACTGTCTGGAACACTGAATTGGATGCCTTCAGACCAAGGTGTAATTTGGGTAGTAAGCAAGTTTGATTTGTCGAACAAGGATGGCTTCAGTTGGCTTGATGAGGTAGAAAGTCATGATTTACCAGGATTGAAGTCCATCAACGCTCTTTCCTATCCATCTTCGAGCCCCCGAGTGTCACTACTCGACCTGTGAATCCCCTGTTACGAACGTTTTTGGCTGCTCAACTTTGAATACGTGAATCATCTCCATGGACTGTCCCATGTCCGCAGTGGTTGTGCTATATGGCGAGCTAATTGGGAGGCTGACCGTCTGCAGTATGTCGTTCCATCGTCCGTCTCAGAGGTCCCAGCCAGCTATCTAACGACTCTACAGCTGGCTTGCATGAATCTCCAGACAGACTTTTTTCTGAGGCTCAAAGCTGGGCAGCGTGTGGTCAAGAGCGGTTAGTGGCGATCTGTAAACCTAATGGGTGTTGCGCGCGTGCCGTTTGATCATGCAGAATAGAAAATGCTTTTCATGCATTTTCGAAGTTCCGGTTTGTTGGAGCAAGGGGTTTTGAAGATTTGAGCAGACTCCAGAGCCGGCTGGGTTTCGGAGATCAAAAGAGAGCACCCGGCGGACCGGCTATGTGACAGGTCGGGCTGTCGGAACGAAAGCCGTGGCTATGGTCGTGAGTCGTGAGTCGTCTTGAGTCCCAAATAACCAACCAATACCAGCTGCAGAATGCTTTCAATAGTATCATTACCGCTTCGATCGAATCTTCAATGTCGACCTTCAATCCTGGCCACTCGAGTTTCCGCAAGCCAGAGGGTTAATCTCTTGAAGCAATTCTCGACCTTTCAAAGCCACAGCCATGAAAATCCTTTGGTACATCTTGTTTGGGGACATTCTGAGTTTGACTCGTAATCATTCAACCAGATCTGATCTCACGTTTTCGAAAAGTTTGGTTATCTACCTTCGTTCGAATAGGGACTTCCAAGGCGAATCCCTCCAGCAGACTCGAGTCCCAAAGGGATTCCACAAAACAATTCACCTCCTACTCTCAAAAACATTTCACGCTCATTACCTTCAAAACGTCGTATCGCCAACGTCAAGAAGGTTTTGGTTGTGGCCAGTGGAAAGGGCGGTGTTGGTAAGAGTACTGTTTCCGGTCAGCTAAGCATCAAGGCAATCATTATTTTTCCAATACCGGCCGATTACTCATGCTGTATGACATTTCAGCTAATATTGCAATGGCTATTGGGAGACGGCCGTCGATGAAAGTCGGATTACTCGATCTCGACATCTTTGGTCCAAGTGTGCCAAAAATCATGGGTCTAGAAGGAGGGCTACAACCGGAGCTAACGAGTGGTTCAGTCTTACTCTTCACTCTTTGCTTATGTCACCTTCTGCGCCGAGACAGCGATCACACACGATGTTCTAGCCGTATCTCATTGGCCTTATCATCATTTGCGTAACAGAAAATGCTCTCATCCCCATTCGGAATCATGGAATCTCATGTATGTCGATCGGCTTCCTGCTTCCATCCACCGGTACTGGTGAAACTCCAGTCGCATGGCGAGGGATGATGGTCATGAAGGCTGTTCAACAGTTACTCTTTGATGTCGACTGGCGGGCAGCGAATCAATCTCAATCCGACTCCGACTTGGATGTATTAGTCATTGATATGCCACCTGGGACTGGTGATGTGGCTTTGAGTTTGGGTCAGCTTGTGGAAGTTGATGGTTAGTAGTTTGTCGAAAAACTATAACCTCACGGAGTCATTTGATCAACATCGTCCGCTTCAATCTGCCCCTTAGGCGCGGTCATCGTTTCCACACCCCAAGATATCGCTCTCATTGATGTCTCAAGAGGTGTCAGCATGTTCCAGAAAGTCAATATACCAGTTAAGTGCCATCCAGCTTCGTACGGCTTCAAAGAGAACATCAAACAATTTCACGAACATAACCTACCCATCAGATTCTAGGAACCGTACTCAACATGTCCAACTTCGTCTGTCCAAATTGCCAGACACCACATTCAATCTTTGGATCTGCCTCACACTTTGAGATATTATCAAAGAAAGTGGGTGTTGATGTGCTGGGGGAGATCCCCTTACAACTCCAGATATGCAAATCTGGTGATATGGGAAGACCAGTAGTGGGAACAGATGACCCGTTTGGGAAGATTGCTGAAAGATGCTTGAAAGCTCTAGGATCTTTGTAGGAGGAGAGGGACTTCTTTGTGTTATTCAAGCATCAATTCTGTTTTGTTGGCAGGGGAAATACAAAGAACAGTTTGATTGCTTGTTCCTGTGGATTATCTGTTGGCGTGAGACTAGTAAACAGCTATCAATGAGTGGCTGAAGTAGAAGGATGATGATTACAGAAGAATAGCAGTGATTATCTAATCAAGTGTAAGTGGAGGAGGAATTAAATTTACAGGATGACATGAAACTCAAATTGAGAAACTCAATTCCAGCAATGTTACTGATTTATCTAAACAAAAACACACATCTGAAGTAGTATATATCATTCGTATGGACAGTTTTGAATTTGTCTCAAAGTTGAATTTTGAATCTCCTCGTGCGTCACGACAGTTGAGCGCATAACACTTAAATCACCGAAAGGGATGTGTAGAGTGGTTGTCTTATTGGGATTTTCTTCAACTTCTCTTATTGTCGAATGTGATGATTCGACTGGACATAGACCAGGAAAGTTTCCAAGTTCAAATTCATTCTCCTTACCCCAAAAAACTGTGGTATCCCATCCCAAAAGTTGGGAGGTCATCTTTGGGATGTTCTTTTTGTCAACCGACAGTGACGCTTTCTGATATTTGGATTCGTCTGAACGCTCTGTTAATATTCTCCACTGTGGTCTCACAGAAGCATGTAGACGTGATGAGGTTAAGTCAGTCTGATTTCATTTTGAAAATCTACTAAAATGTCCCACCGATTGGACCAGGAGTGCTGGTGTCATGAAAATTCCCGGTAGGTGAGTAATCAGGGCTGAGCCAATCCTCCAGTTTAGCCTATCAATCAAAAATGAAGATTGGTGAGACGGCCATGACACTCGGCAAGGTATACATCATCAAAATTCACTCACTGGGTGAGTTCTCTTGCACTATGCGTCTGGTACACCAGCTCCGAGACCTGAGAGACGATGCTAAGAGTAACAAGGATAGAAGATTTGCACAGGAACCCTAAAAGATTTGATGGAACTGAATGTTTTGATCTGCGTTCGAGCAATCCTCATAGAATGACTCACTGAACTCGTCCTCTAATTCTTGCCAAATTGGGGAAGACCATTCAGAACCGACAGCCATGGAATCTACATCGCGCTTGCGCAAAACGTGTTCGAGCATGCGTAGCAATAATTGAACTGTGAATACGTAGAACTTGGAAAAACATGTTTCAGTCTCCTCGTTCCACAATTATTGACATGGGTCCATAGATTGATGCAAAGATCCCGAGAGTTCCTGGGAGACAGAAGTTTACTCACAACTGTTATCGCCACAGACAAGGCTATCCAGGTTGCAGCCCATCCGTCAATTATCCTACCAATTTCTTGTACTCTTCGGGCCAGCAAGGATTGATCGTGTAGAATATTGATCAAAGCTGTGTGTGTGGTTCCACGAGTGTCCCAAGAGATGACGGCTTCCTCGAGTGCACTGACAACGTTGAGGCAAATTATCTGCGATTGGGACAATTCTCTTGCCATACGAATTGCCCAGTAAGCCATAGAAGCAATGGTGATCGTCAACCATGAAACCCATGCAATGTTATAGACAGTTGGAGTAAAAATTTGAGGTAATCGGCTATTCTTGACTCCTGTTACGTCGCAGAGGCTGTGATAAAACCGGTGAGAGAGACATAGGGATGATTTACATGGAAAGTTGAAGGAGTTTATAATAAGTTCCTATGAGCACAGAGAATCTAATGGACTGGATCTTTCTCTGAAATTGAAAAAAGATTACGGAGGAACTCAACCAAGAATAACAGATAGAAAAAGCAGACATCATAATGCCTATATAGGACCTAAACGCAAGGTTCCGCAGAGTGTAAGTAAGTATCAAAACATCTTCTGTAGCTTTGATGCTGGCTTACGGAAGCCATCTGAAGGTTTTGCGATGTAGAATTGCACAGATGTAAGCAGTGGGGATCTATGAAAGTCATCATTGTACGCAGGGCAACCCAAACTCACGCCAAACCGTACCTGGAAGACATCAGGTAAGTCAGTCACAAGTCAGGATGAAAGTACTGGCTACTGTCATTATATCTACCGATAGAACTGACCAAAGAGTAAGATACCATCCAGTATCGGCCTTTCGTAACCCTGAATGTCTGTAAGTCTTTGGATCGTCGATTGTAGAGCAGATCAATGATTATATACCTGACGCGAGGCAGCTTCAGGGGTTGAGCACTTACCGTGTAGTTTTCACAAGCCGCGAACAAGTATAACACGCTTGAGCAGAGCTCACATACGGCAATGAAATATGACCGACTGGGGACCACATAGGGAATGCCGCTCTCTGCCCAAGATAAATCAGGATGTATGTCAAAATCGGTCTCAGTCAAAGGTCTATTTTCTGTGGATGACTCACCCGGTTGTGCATAGATGCGGCGGAAAAGACACAGATGTTTTTTTCGGCTCGCGGGACCCTTTATTAGCGGTATCACCATGATTGTTATACATATAAGTATCAGTATACCTCTCAAGATGGCGAATAAGAGCAAGATGGCTAAAGCCCAAGGTGGGAATTGGGGGTTGATAGCCGTATTCTGTTGCGTTGTATGCGGACAGCAGGAATTTAGTTGAGAGGACACGGAACCAATGTCATCAACTCTCAGCTCCAAAGCATCACTCACAGCAATCTTGAGTAACGTCCTAAACGGGTTCGCTTCTGGCGAGGTATCATTTGTTGCTGATCCTGCCACTGCCAGACTAGAGGCCATCTTTATTTTTTTCCAGCACCGTGGTTTACAGCAAATTAGATCAAGTGTCAAAGTGCTGTGAAAGATGGAAACAGGTTCATGTCAGCAAGTTCAGAGGGCGTCATGGAGAGGGCGTCACGGATTGTGCTGAGCACGGCAGTGATCAGCGAAGGGTCTCAAGTTTTCTGAAGGATATATAGCTGCAACGCTCACAAGGTACATGCAATCGAATTTCGTTTCGTCAACTAACTTGAGATGACTAGAGCTGAGAGCCGACGAGGACGTGAAGCTTGAGTTTTATTGAGTGCTCCGAAAGACTTTTGTAGTTTTGCCTCCGGCGGAACCCCTCAAATCACATTCACGCCGCACGGTTGGACATTAGATTTTGTTCCTTTTGGTCCCGGGATGTCTTGCTTCATTCATGACAGGAGGCCCTGTTCCATGATATGTCAACCTCACGAAGCCTCACGGGGGGCGCTGGCGAAGCCAAGCAGGCTGTCAGGCCCTCGCATGTGACAATCGCATAGATTTTGCACTCAAGGCTTGCACTAAAATACAGTCAATATACATTAGTCCATTCCCAGTCTTCTCCAGCAACGGACGCTATGTTTATCCTATGCTATCCCATGTTATCTGCAGGTTGGCCATGAGGTTGATGCTCGATTTCATAAAGCAGAGGACACAGTTGTAATAAGTACAAATCCACCACTTGAATTTCGATTCTTTGGCCTCACCATATATTCGGTGTGGGTTTTTTCTTGATTAGTTTTATGCATTGCGGAATTCATCTTCAACATCAAGTTTATAGTAAAAAACATGATGGATAATGTTTGGTCATGGTGTGTGTGGCCTGAATTTATTCCGCCAGAAGGTTGTTGTCAAATTCCCGATTCGTTTTGGCCGAGCGCTGTGGGAAATGAGACGCTTCGAGCTGAAAAGTGCCCTGACACTATTCTAGCCGCATGTTTCAAAACAACTAACGCAAATCTCTGTATTGATCATCGAGAGAGAATAATCCAAAAGAGAGTTTGTGGCCGAAAGCGGCAGAATGGAAATGAATAAATTTGCATCGACGCGGATAATTCACGTTGACTGCGTGAGTGCAAATCCCGCAACCCGAGGCCAAATCAAACGCAGGGGATCGGGGCCGCACGTAACCGGACTGAAGCGATATGCGAGCCCCGCGGAGCGGGGGTTCAGCCATGCGCTACAAAATGCTCTACCGGCAAAGTCACTCAGCTGAGCCGGATGATTGCGAGTGAATGAGGTCGTCACATTCGGTTCCCAACGCTGAAGAATGGGACTTATGCGTCACACTGATTGACACCAATGAACGTGCCATGAACAAGTTGCCGGAGTGACATCGGCGCTGCCTGTCTCCCACTCAGCCTTCAAACGGTGCCTCTCGTGTGAGGGATACTCGGATTGTAATGGCGCATCGCGCTTCAACGAGGAGGCAGAGTTGAATTATGGATAATCGCCTGTTGAACGGAAAGATGTGTTCTCGGTGAATACCTCACATCTATGACTTGATGACTGCTAATTTTCACAAAACATAAATTTTCCCGGTACGCTCCGCGAAAGCGTCTCGCATTCCCTCGCAAATGCGCCCACCTGCCAATCATTGTTCCACATGAACGACGGGGATGTGCAAATTGCAAGGATCCGGTTCCATGAGCCGCAATCACGCTCATCGTCGATGAAATGCTGACGATTGACTTCGCAAATCCTTGCAAAATGCGTCTTTCCAAGCAAATGCTGAGCCGCGTTGTTACGACAAAGTCATTGCCGCCGGACTGCATCCTTGAGTGGCCCAACTTTGACTTCGTCATTCCTTTGCCTCACTGAACTGCTCTTACTTTCTGATTTGTCAACCGATGCAACCTCACAAACCACGCCAAACCGCCCGGTCCCGGCCTGCCGGCGACTACCTGCAGCTAGCTAACAAACCACGGACTCGCCATAATCATCAGATTCGCAGTGGCCTTGACATTTATCCTCGCTGCATTGATATCTACGACTTCGTTCCACTGCCACTCGCCTATCTAGCGCCGCCGACACCAGGCTTTGATTTCAACCCTTCGTCTCTTCGCTACGTCCGCGACGTGTCGCGGTCCCCTCCAGACTTTGGTGACCGAAAACCTCTCCGGATTACCCTACCAAAGACACCAGGCATCGAAGACGATTTGATCTTTGCCATGTGCACTTCCGCCAAATGGGTCAGCAAGGGACGCCGAAACAACGGCATTTTACATTTACCTTCCGGCGAAATCATAGCACCAGAACCCCCATCATCCAGCAAGCGTGGCCCCAAACGCCTACACGAATGGACTCACATCTTCAACTGCAACGCCTCTGGCAACCCATGTACCCAAATCAAGAAGACTTTGACTGATCTCACTCGCCAATCTTCTGGCTCTATCAAAGTTCAATGCCCAGCTAAGTTTATTCTTCGAAAGACCATTGCTACCGGCGACATAGAATTCGAATGGTTTTGGGAACACGCCAATCACAATCCCTATTCTATCAAAGACATGCGCAACATGCGCATGCCCGAAGTAGTTAAATCTTGGCTGAACACTCGAATATTGGAAGGAGTCTCTTGGCGAACCATTCAACGTCTCTTGCGTTGTCCTGACCTTTTCCCGGTACGTTTTTCCTTTTCCAATATTTCCATTCGATTCTAACAGCAATGCCGCATTTCCACAGGATGAGGTTCAACCACTTTCGGTCATTCCAGAAGCGCTCCGAGTTACTTATTCAGACTTCCGTAATGTCATTCGCAAAGCCGCTCAAGGCATCCAGCGCCTCGACCCGATACTCATACCGTCCTTGATGAAGTGGATGGCACGGCTGAGCGAAAGAGGTTACTCCGTCATGAATGAAGTCCGGCCAGCATACAAACGCATTCAAATCGGACTCGTCTCCCCTTGGCAGCGTCAACAGCTGCTCCTTCACGGTAAAGGCGTCATATGCTTCGACTCTACCCACAACGTCAGCAGCGACATCCCGGAGTGGCCTACGGTCCACCTCACACTACTTACACTTATCATTCGGAATCCCGTTACCGGGAGTGGCGTCCCTGTCGCTTGGTTTCTAACATCCGACGAACGCACGTAAGCTCACATCATTAACCTACTCCCGGACGTCGTTGACTTAATATGACCAACAGGGAAACAATTACTCGATTCCTCACATGGCTTAAGGACGAAGTTGGCGTACTCCCCGCGGCATTCATGACCGATTGCGCTTTACAATTCCAAAGCGCAATCAAGACCACGTACGCTAAAAGCCGTAAACCCCCGAAACATTTCTGGTGTACATTCCACGTATCGTGGGCCATCAGAGCCCGTGCTTGTATCAGTGTAAGCAATCCTTCCAAACCCAACCATGACCTCGCTGACAATCTACTCCAGGCCCCGCAGGGGCCAGCTGTGCAACTTCATCAGGAAGCGATGAGTATCATTTACGCACAGTATTGGAAGGATGCCTGGATCGACTTCCAACGCCGTAATAAAACTTCTTATCCCGCTTTCGTCCAATCCTTCGAGAAACAATGGGTCCGCAATGCTCCACACTGCATGGTCGCCGAGCGTGACGTTCCCGTCCAAGGAACTCACACGAACAATTATAACGAATCCTATCATCGCACATTGAAATGCAACTTCTTAGACCGCTTGAAACTCTGCCGGCCAGACGAACTTTTGCACGTCCTCACCGAAGACATGGAACCCAACTATCGTCAACAGTTACTAACGACAACTTTGGGTTTCCGACCACAACGCTGCAACAAATTCCAAAACATAGCAAAAGGCTTGGCTGACTCGTACACCGACGAAGATTTGGATAACTTGCTATGCCTGATTTCACCCGTCGGCAACTCTCAAGTAAGTCCCAGACCATCAACTAAGGAACACCTAACATACTGACGGCCACTACAGTTTAGCATGGGTTCACTTACTAGACCACGAATCCGCTACACCATCACGACGACTCCAAAGGCCAACGGCCAAGCAGGATCGGTCAATAACTGTACTTGTCCTCACTTCACGCAGACCAACTCTGCATGTAAGCACATGTATATCCTCGCACGTCAAAAAGGCTTAACCATTTGTGAAGAGGCTCTCGCCGAAGTCGACGATGGCATCAGCCCCCTACCGCCACAACGTGCATTGGAGCCCCCTGACGAGGAACTCCAGTCTGCTACTACTCCACCACCCATCTTGCTCACGCCTTCCAATTCCACGTCATCTCATTCCTTATCGGCTAACCACTCCAAAACGCCTCCCGCTAGCCCACTTCGACAACCCTCCCTTCCTCACGCCCGTTCTAGACCAGGCCTCCCCAACACTTCACTGGCTCCTATCATTCGGCCCCCTTCCAGACATATCACCTTGTCCCCGTTACCACCACCTCCCGTCGTTCCTAGCTTTTACCACCAAACTGGCAGCCAGCTTTCAAAAAATAGGCATTACAAAAGCGCTAATTCGTACGACTACCATTACCGCCACTCCACCGCCCCAACGGGAATCACTCCTCCATCACCACAACCTTTCCCAAACACCCACCATGTACAGAACCATGACCCACCTACGCAGTCTACGCCCTACTACAATGCACACCCTTCGCCACCCTCGTTATCGCAACACAGCGTTCTTCAACCTGGTCGATTCTCACCAGCCTACCCGACGACTTCACACGCAATGGACACGTATAACACCACTATGGGACCACCACCGGGTCCACCTGCCATCCCAAACATGCGTAACACGACTTCCTATTATCACCACGGATCCACCACGGACTCGCTGAGCTACCCTCCATACTACATAGAGCTCTTAAATCCCGCTCTACCTAACCGCCAGCTTCCAAACCCTAACAACCCACCGGCGCAGCCACATGTAAACCCAGTGTTCCCCCCCGAACTTCAATTTAATCAACACACCACGAACCACAAATATCAAGCCGATACTTACATGAGCTCGCCTCATCCTACAAATCGCTTACTCCCTCAGCACACGGTAAACACCAGTGTCGCGTCACCCGATTTCTGCACGTTGTCTCAGCTCTCCAGCTTACTTTGTGCCCACGATGACCCAGGCGTGACACTGAACCCCACAGTTCCTCAGCCTCCACGCCAACATCAACCGCTCGCTCAAACACTCCCCCAACGGACTCAATCCCCCACTGTTCAGGTCAGATATGACACATACACCCCTCAAGTCGGCCACGGTGTCAACCAACCGTTTTACAGTCTATCACAGGTCTCCAACTTAATGCGCGCTCACGAAGAACAGGCAATTCCACATCAGCCACCTCCTGCAGTGGCAAGGACACCGAGTGCTGGACCCAGTGCACCACCGTGAGTTCTGAACTAGCCAACGCTGAAGCGCTTTTTACTGACCCAATCATCAGTGTTTACTTTCCCAAGACTGAACATCACGCAAGTACCCAATACTCATCGTGGCAAGGAATCAGTCAGGGTATCCAAATGAGTTATAACTCGCAAACAACTCTTACACCTTCACAAACACCTTCCATGTACAACAACGCCAAATCTCCGAACTCAGTGGAAGATGCCATACACCCGGAACTCGCGTCATTCAACAAAGACCACTCCATCACTCAATTGTTCCGCTCCGCCCACGGCATCGTAGCATTTGACACCGCCGCCAAACGGGCTCGACTCCGTGGTCTACATACTGCAGAACAGTTACACGCGGCAGAGCAAAGTGTGACGGCATCATACCGCTTGTTGCGCGACTTGTACAAAAAAGGTAAGCAGCAAAAACAACACCGATGGTGAGGCCACGTTCCTCAACCTTGCTTGTTCTATTAAATATCCCTATCATCTTCCTACGTACAACATAGATTCTCCTTTTTCCTATTGTCACTCGTTTAACAGTCTTCCACTTCTATAGCACTACTTGTCATCTCTTAAACTCCTTTTTATCATTAGACCGTGACCGGCTCTACCGATCTGTACACGAGTTTGTCTCCGGCGGCAGCGCGTTGGTTTCCGCAACTCCTTTCCATGGTAAATCACTTGTAACCACGAATCTCTTTCCTCCGTCTCACTACTTTATTATTTCACTTGATAATGAATCCACCCGATTTCACTGATTATACTTCCAAGCGAGGGATCATCCCTCTTATTCGCGAATATGCGGATGTGCGGTGAATCCCTCTCTCGGCTCGGGGATTAACCCGAGCTGGGATGTCGGGGATTAACCCGAGGATGTACCTCGGGAACTACATGTGAGAATCCTTTTGGCAGATGGATCTACAATTGGTGAATTGAAAATGATGTGTCGCACGTTACGTGTACAAAACATGCGGCTAGAATATCTGCGTGCTGAAAAGTGGACGTCCACGACGTGTCAGTCAAAAACGTCAATGTCGAAGACGTAAAGGGCACAAACTACGGTGGCTGTGGAGCGCCAAATGAGTCAAAACCCCAAAAAGCAAAAAATGTACATGAAACACCCTCAGAAAGCCCCGTTGAGCCTATCCCGACCCAGAGTCCACTGCCTCGGACAACACTTTACCCGTCGTCACCCCCAGGTGTCCTCTTTGACAGTGCGATTCTTATGCAGCAAACTTGATCAATGTGAATCATCCCTTTCTTCATATCAGCTATAGGAGATCATCCTAAATTCATATGTTAGGTGGAGCATGCGAAGAGATTCTTTTTGAATGACCGCTCTAGAAAAGCCGTGTTGTGTTGATTGATCAATAAACCCTTCATCATATCGAACAAATTATGTATCCCAATCATCAGATAACATGGTAAAGTGTGTTACTATGTGTTTGGATAATCATCATTGTCTCAACAAGACCCCCATGATGCTTTCATGAAAGGTGATCTTCATAGGTCTTGGGGGGGAAGTACACAATTTGTGAATGGTCATTTCTGGGTTACATTTTCTTTGCTTGCTCGGCAATACTTGAAAAATTAGGACTCAAAAAGTATAGATGAGTTGCCAACAAACGAGAATAGAAAGCTGAATAATTGCACAAAATTAAGTCGAATGAGGGGATCTCTGTTCCCAGGCCAGCGGACCTCAGCGGACTCAGGATCGGGACAGGCTCAGCGGGGCTTTCTGCCGAGGTTTCATGTAGAATTTGTGCTTTTGGTGGTTTTGACTCAATTGGCGCTCCACAGCCACCGTAACAAACGGACACAGAGCGTTCCAGAAAAGATGAAACGGACGAGAAACGCGAATCCGAGGCGACGCGGCCCGCGGGCTTGAAGAATCGGGCTACAGTTGATCCAGTCTAGTCACGACCACGAGCGCTCTGCAAAAACAAAATTCAGTTACACAACGTTGGGATGTGTCACATAGCTCACGACGGGACTGTCCTGTTCCCTCATGCACCTCACGGTAGTGTTTTAGGCGAAGCCGCACCGGACTACGGGTTCGGGCATCATAGACAAATTTCATCAAACAAGGAACAGAGACACGACACCCCCTATACGCCATCCCGCCTAATGTGGTGATACTCCGGGTATAGGAATCTGAGTGGTGAAGGGGAGGCGTAGACAAAGTAAAGAAGGGGGTGTCGCCGCCAAAGGACCCAAAGAGGGGGGAGAGAGCGAAGGGAAAGCAACTCACAAATCACTCGAAGACCACCTGAGAACCAAAGTGCCCGCTCAAAGACAAGGGGTGAGCCCCAGTCGTTGCCAGCCGCATGACCGGGTGGCCGCAAACATAGATCTTGAACGCCTCCGATGACCACCTACCCAGGTCCTGGATGTGGTCCATCGGTAGACCGGCCTGTGCATACGCTGTGGCACCTCCCGACCTCATCAAGTGCCCCGACTTATTGCTCTCAAAAAACAGCCGAAAGCGGGCCAAAAACCACAAACGTGAAGGCGGTTCGCCTGCCAAGGTTAGGAAAAGGGGCCCCTCCATGTCGAAGCGGACATCGCGTCAAGGGAGGTATCTGAAGAGTGCGTCGACTGGGCAAACGCCAGGTATGTCGCAGGAAGCCAGGACGACCGTGTTGCCCTTGAAAAAGGGGTCAGTCTTGGAGTGTGGCAGAAGGTACTTTGCGAAACCGCCGCAGCGTGAGAAGGAGAAAGACCGCCGCTTGATGATTTTCCAATCATCCCAGTACGCGACCGTGTCAGGGCGAATGCTCTTGCCTAAGTGGTGGAGCCAGTGGAAGCCAGTGAGCAGCAGGGCAGTGAAAAGGATGTCGTCGTAGGAGGACAAGGACTCAAAAGACACCCTCACTAAGTCATCTAACGTGAGAGGGTCTTTGCGAACAGTAGGTTTGGAAAACTGGATGCGCACCCCGCGCAGCACCTTGCGGACCCTGCTGGAGTTTGTGGCGAGGCGCACATCGGGGTATAGGTGCTCGAAAGAGGCGGCGGTGGCCGCTAGATAACCTCTGATAGTGGTTGGGGATAATGGTTGGTTGATTCTGGTAGAGATTGTATGGCAGGCATCCGCCACGTAGGAGCAAAGGGAGTCAACTGTTGGGGTGGGAGGTAATTTTTCGCAAAGGCAGAATTTCAAGAAGGATGTGGTGCCGGAGAGATAGCTGGATTTGGTGGATGCGGCCAGGCTGTGTGCGGCGTCAGAGTCTGCAAGCAGGGCAAGAAAGTGACGCCTAGAGACGGAGTTGGTGGGCATGTCAAGAGCGGAATTAACCGCCGTCTGGGAAACGGTCAGGATTGGGAATGGGAAAAATTGAAGCCTGTGGTGCAAGGGCGTAGAGGAGGACCCCGGTATGCTCCTATGAAGGGTACAGATCTAGAATTGTGACTTTTGAGCTCTCGCGGAGATACGACATATGGGATTAAACAGCGTTCTCACGGATTTTACCGGTTTCTGCCTGAATTTCAGAGTCGCTAAGTCCAATACAGCTGATTAAAAAGACTAAACCTGTCTTAAAGCTATGGGTAAAGCCAGGGACAAGTTTCCGAGCGAGCTCAAAAGTCACATTTTTGGATCTGTACCCCTTATAAGAGCATACCGGGGTCCTCGTAGAGGGTGTTGTCTAGCCCCCGAGATAACGTGTCCGCGTACTTGTTCTTCGCGCCTGGCAGATGAGCTACCTTGGTGTCGGCGCCCGCGTGGACCAACATCCGCGTGATCTCTCTGAAGATGGACCAGACCAGAGGGATTGGGGAGTGGGACAGGAAGAGGTCGTGGACGTTCATCGAGTCCAAGCATATGAAGATACGCTTTGCCCCTGTGTTGATACCCATTGCGATCGCTAGGGCGGCCGCCCTCAATTCCATCCAATAGATATAGCGGGAGGGGGCCGGCACCACATGTTTGAAACCGATCTGGCGGTTTGGGAGCCAGATCCCGAGCCCCGTGAGATTGGTGTTGGTGACGAACAGTGCGTCCGCGTCTGCAACCGTCCAGATCGGAACGAGTTAAGCCCCCACGAGGCCCAGCCTAGCAAGGACTGCCAAGCCTTCAGGCAATGCGAGGGCGAGGACGTAAAGGAGCGGAGCTCCTCCAACAGAGCTGCCTTCTTCTCGGGGGAGAGCGAGAAAGACAGAGATTTGGTGTCCACGTAATGCCCTATGATCTCCAGCTGGGGCCCCGAGGGTTGCTTCTTCCACTCCCATGGAAGGCAAAGCTGATCGAAAAGCAGCAGGAGTCTGGCCTGGTCGAGAGGCATGGACACGTTGCAAAAACAGACCAGAGTGCTCGAGTGTGACACGCCCCACGTGTCGTCCATCAGGTTGTTCACACGGCTGATCCCCATCTTGTTGACTGCAATCCAGAGGACCAACGAGAAGAAGGAACACCAGAGTTTGGGAGAGGCGGTCGAGCCGAAGTTCGCACAACGGTCCACGTGATATCTATTGCCAATCTTGATGATTTGCCGTATTTGCCACTGTAGGCTCATCAGCAGATTTTGGTAAGCGCGGGCTACGTCGCTCTTCCAGAGCACCAAGTACCCCAGACCTTTCAGTATCTCCGTCATAAACGGACCAAAAGATATCAGTGAATTGTAGGCCACCCTGGCCTCCTCCTTCCAAAGTAGGTCGTTCAGAGACGGCGAGCCGTAGCTCATATCTGTGCACAGACGGAGCTTAGAGGAACCGGCCTTCGAGGCAAGGAGCAAAGGCAAGACCTTCATTCCTGGTAAGAGATGGTAGAAAGGATCGGAGTACCGCCCCGCTCCGACTTCTTCGTCCCTCGTCGCGATGAGGGCTTCAGAGTGCTCGTTGCAGATTGAGTGGTTCTTGTTGTCTATTGTGGTGGAATCCGGTAGGTTACAAATGGGCCAGAAACCGTTGGTCGGGCCGTCGATAACGGACTGGACGAAAGGTCGATTCGGATGGTCGGCGAGGAGATGGCGGAACATCGCTACGTCGACGGGTGAGACTGTTTTGAACGCTTCAGGGTATTGGCGTAAAGCATAGGCCGCGCAGGGGTCGTCTTGGAGAGGGGGTGGGCGAGGGAGAGGGTGCGCCGTTAGGCTAGACTGGATCGCGTTTGAGTATCCCTGGGAAGACCTCCAATTCCATTCCAGGCCCCTCCTGAAACGCCTCGAGGCGGCATTTGCCTCCGCCTCGTTTGTCAGAGAGGAATTGTTCTCATCTACCAGTTCGCCCAAGAGGTAGGTGGGGCAAATCTCAGGCAACCTTGAAATGTTGCTTCATTGGATGGTGTGGACAAGACAATAGAAAGGTAAGCACCACATTGGGGACGATTGTGACAGAGTGAAACATCTGGTGTGGTGCAAGTTAGCTGAGTGCTTACTTCTGGTGTGGTTCTCGGTGCAACCCGTGACGTCGCATACGTTGTGTATTCGTCCGTTTTTGCATGGATCTGTACACTAGCCATTGTTCCAGCTGCCGCAAATTTGCTGATTGATTGGGGTACCCTTGGCAACTGTGGTTGGGCGGAAGAAATTGATCTACATCAGTGCCTCGATAGCGGATCAAGGAGGGGCTCATTTGTTATGAGGTGTTTGTTGTGACGTTTGGTACTCACTTTGCTTGATAGCACCCTGCCAAATAGGTTTCAAACCCGAAAGGCTAGGAACCTTCCGCTTGTGAGCGGATTGGAGACTCCTGGTAGGAGGTGCATTTGGTATGCTAGGAAAGGTAGAAGGACGGCTCCTAGATGGGGCATGGGATGGGTTGGGAGTGGTTGCCAATCTGGCCAATAGGAGCTCGGGGTTGTTGAAATCCGCAAAGGTGAGTTCAGCCCAGTGGCAAGAACAATCCTGACTCTGGCGTCGTAGTCGATGATTTGCGACCAGTCACCTCTGTCTGCAAAGACGTTCGCCATCTCCCGAATGTGTGTGAAGTAGGCCAGTATGTCTGGTTTTGATGCCGGGAAAGCAAAGATGATGGCCTTAGCGATGAGATCGACTGTGTTGTGCCAGTCACGTTCAGCTGCGAAGACATGTCTAATAGACTCAAAACTGTCGGTTGGTTTTGGGGCCTTCTTGGCTTTGTATGCGTCTGGGCGGAAGACCTTGGCGGCACAGATGTAGTATCCGCATATGAGAGTTTGGACAAGAGAGAAAGAAAATCCAACCGGTCTCCGGGCGTTCCGGTTGATGCGTTCAACCATCTTTGTGTAACCAACTTTCCTGTAGTGTTTGACTTCATCGATCCATTTTTGTGCTTTGGGAGAGAGGGTTGTGACATTGATATCCTCGCCTTCATCACAGGGAACCGTGATGGATGTGTCGTCGTCGTTGCTGGAGTCAGACGGAGAGGAACTCGAGGAGTCGTTGGATGAATCGACATCCTCCCGGCGAGCTCGGCGGCTTCTGCGTGACCCTGATGATTTCTTATCTCGTTTCTTACCCCTCTTGGAAGGCTTCTTTGCTGTTTCGCCGGGTATATCAAGGTCGTCTTGTTGAATGCCAAGAGGGTTGGCTCCCTGAGCTGCCGGTGCTGCGGTTTCCCTGCGTAGGACCTTGGCAGCGGCGTAACCTGCTGCTCCGAACGGTTCTTGTTGCTGCTGTTGTTGGTCTTGTCGTTGTTGTTGCGGTCTGAGTGGCAGGGGGGAGGTTTTTGTCCCTCTGGGCGAGGTGGCGCGCCGGGTGGTGGTCGATACCGTGGTCTGAAGAACCTGAACGCGTCTCTGGGTAAGACCACGGGAGGGGTGTTTTGTACGGGTATGTCCGGGTGGGGTATGATGCCTCCAATAGCGAAAGGCACTCTTCCTTTTTCCAGGTCGAGTTCTCTAGCTGACAAAGCAAAATCGGAGAATTTTGGAATGAAAAAAGGGTCCCAGTATGGCGTGATCTGTGAGAACCTTTCTCATAGTTCCCAGAGATTAAACCTTGAGCTGCCTCCTTCTTGATCATATCTTTGCAACACGTTTGTGATCTTCTGCTGCGTTGTGTTGGCATTAGGCTGAACATCGCGTTGTTGAGCTTTGTCGCCGTTGAGTATGTGGCGTAGGTCCATAAATAGACCTTGTTCGTGTCGTTGTCCGTGGTAGAACAAAAGACGCTGCAGCTACAAGGTTTATCGTAACTATCGGAGGTTGTACTAGGATAGATTAGCTCTTCACTGGATATAAGATAAGATTTGCAATAAGTATTGTTGAAGAGTCTTAAAATAAAATCGGGAGGTGGCAACACTGGTGGGATGATCTTGGATCTTGAATCTTGTGTTTTGATGAGCTGTTTTAAGTTTGTTCGCTGTGGCCCAGGTACCTTGTTTGCCACTAAAGTTCCCATGATTGCCGGTGTAGAACTCCTACGCTGTGTGGCGTAGGCTGAGCCGGAGAGGGGATGAATCACCGCGCAGAAAGAATCACCACACGGATGAAACTATGATTGTCGTAGACTGCCCTCAACCTTCAAATAAAAAGTTCAAAAAATAAAAAAAAATCACGGAAACAACTCTCTAACAATTTTATATCTTCACAAGTCTAACACGTAACACTATTCTACTATTTCTAAAGGACCGCAAGGTCTGGCTGAGTCCTACAAAACCCTACACCACTGTACTCAAATGCTTAATGCAAGGTTATGTGAATTTTGAATTGTTGTAATTGTCTTTACTACTTGTAATAATAAAATTTTGAATGTAACAAACTTAACCCAGATAATTTTATAAAAGAGAAAAAAAGATGAACTAAGGAAATAAAAAATAAAAAAATGCTAAATTCAATTCTAAAATTTTAGTGGAACTATACTAAAGAATAAAAAAAAATTATAAGGAAAATCTCTGTGGCCTATAGGGGATTTGAACCAAGGATCTGGCTAGGTCTGTGTAAAGGCCTTTCACGTATTGTGAAATATAGTAATAAAAAAATAAAATAAAATAACTAATCTCCTCTTGACCCAGCTCAGCAAACACCACCGATATCAATCTTTCAACTACTAAAAGAACACTAACACCCAAACTGATGCGATTAGGAAAAGTTAATATCAAGAGCCAACAAGTTGATCAAGCTTTCACTTCAAAACACTTCAAACCAGAACACTTTATTGATTTAAATTTGAATTTTTTTAAAAGGAAAGAACACTCTCGATCATTCCCTAACACTTTTAAAATCAATCACTCAGAGACTTATAATTCTTAAAACGACTAATCCTTTCTTTCTTTTTTAGATGAATCACAAAAAAAAGAGAACAAAAAAACAACAACTCCTTCCCACACGAACGAACGAACAAATCCCTATCCACTCCTCCTTTTTCTTCATCGCTTTGCCCCATCTTTTACTCCAATCGGCCTCAACTTCGCTCAGATCACATCAAGTCTTTCCCTTGTCGATTTTCGATTTTCGATAAGGTTTCTATTTTATTCAAGTAAGTACCCCATTATTTCTTGCTCCTCCTTTTATTTCATCTGCTAACCCAATTGTTCTTCATCACCTCATCCTCCTGCACTTTTCGATTTCGACCCTTTATTGCTTTCTCCACCTCCAGCTCTCCTTCATCTCCTTCAACTACCCACTCTTTTTTTTTTCTCCACTTACTTCAATCTTTGATTTCCACCTCATCATCTCGATCTTCATCTCTATCTCTCTTTCACAGTTTAGACTTTTAACCTCAACTGTAAGTTACTCTTTCCCAATCGATCTCATCTTTTAGAGTTTTACTGACGCTTTCTTTTTTAATTTGTTTGTTCTCTGTCCTGATCTTCCTTTTTCTAGGTACACCTAGATCTTTCCCCATCACGCTATCGATCTCTGATTCATCTCGCAGCGTTCCACCTTCTTTTATTTATTAAAATTCTCTCTTCCTTTCCTCGGTCCACTTGTGATTCAATTAACGGTACGTGCTTTCATTACTTTCGTTTTCAGTTATGTAATACTAATACTACTTGATCCTTATCCATCGATACACTCCACCTCTTTCCTTTCGAATCCATCAATCAGCTACTCTTGACTTTCCCATCCCTTTTAAGTCCTTTCTCTCTTCCCTGTTATGATTCTCCCCCTTTTCTTTTCTTTTCTTGTTTCTTATTTATTATACTTTGCTAATTACTGAGATCCCTTTTACTCGATTCGACCTCTTAGAGTTAACTTTATAGTTTTCTTTTAGTTTTACTCGATCCTCATGAACCCCCCAACTTCAACGCTCGATCTCGATTAGTATATTCTTATTTCAACCTTTTAACTTTTAAGTGTGAGTTCTTCTCTCGATCAATTCTTGTAAACTTATACTGACTCTCATTCATTTTACTGCCTCGATCTTGTTTTCTAGGTACCGATCGGTCGATCTCCAACTCTCAAATCCAAATTTTACTTAATACTTTTCATCACCTCAACTTTCACATTCTCCGCTCCTTATTCCTCTATCCTTTTCTCCACTTGAATTCTAGTCTCGTCTTTGATTTAAATTTGTTTATTTAAATATTTGATTTCATGTATTGACTTTATTTCAACTTCAACTATATAAAATTTTTCATCGTTTAATGTATTATCTTTCAACTTGATTCGTTCAGTTGGATCTTTGACAATTTGCTATATGAATTAAAAAAATATTGTTCTTTCACTCGATTGCCTCTCAGTCTGCCGTGCCTCGAGACACTCGTGATAATGAGTTAAACTTTTGATAACCGGAAATCGCATAAGCTTCCACTTCAGAGCTTCAGCTATAAAAATGCTGAGCTCGAAGTGGAATTTGTTCACCACACCGGTAGACTTCTTGTATTCCGTGTGAAAGACACCAAAATTCCCTGTGCTATTTTTTTTGAGGAAGAAGTTGAGGGAACAAGCACATCTGAGTTTGAGCGCTGGGTGATAGTGTGTTGAGAGGGAATGCGACGAGTCTTCGTACAGCATCCATTGTTGTAGATGTGAAGAGAGACAACGATGAGCACTGACCCTCCAAAGACAGCAAACTACAAGAGTAGAAAGGGGCCCGATCGAGCTGTGACTGCGTAAAGGCTGCTGTGGAGCGGTGAGAGAGTGTCAGTGGATCCTAGATCAACAACCCACTACCACATAACGTCGTCGTATCCGCTGGTCACATCCCCCTCGCTTGATAGAACATCAAACACAAATACACACAACCCCTATAAATAAATGACATGTAATAAGTCATTTTTGGGTTAGGAATAGGGTGCAAGTATTAGAAATGACTTGGCAAGTCAATCTGATTGGCCAATTTTTTTTCAAAAACTTTTTTTTTCCCCAAACTCCAATATTTGGGTCCGGGTACCTAACCGGCCTAACATTAAGTACTTAAGTACTTAACTTAAGGCCTTAACTGCCTAGCCTAGGCGCCCACACATTTATGTGTCCACTTAAGTACCTACTTCAGTACCTTATGAGCAGCACAAGCATGGCTCAGCACAAGCAACCCTCAGCGCAAGTTCTGCTCATCGCAATTCATCAAGTACATAACAATGGTGGTTTGTGTACATGGAGATGAAGAAATGAGACAGAATATGCAAAAAAGATGAAAACAGCAAGATAAGACAAGAAAAGCCCTTTGAGGGTCACACATCATGCCAAATCTCATGATGGTGTTTTGTGGTATGCATCAATGCAAGCAGTATCTCTTGGTCAATTTTTCAGCTGGTACCCGGTCATACCAAGTCTTGAGTGTTGAAAATGAAAAGGTATCAGTGATGGATAGTGAGTTAAGAAGACAAGAATGATAAGAGACTCACCAATAGATGTCCATCTGCCAATTGCCTTTTTGAAAATACTTCTAAATCCTTGACAGTGGACACCACTTGTGAATGTCCTCGAAGAGAGCTTTTGAGTCCAGGAAGGATTTGCATTTGAAGCTGTCCCTTTGACAGTCCAAGTACACATCAACAAAGCTGAGATCAAGTGAGTCAAAAGCGGCGATAAGATGCAAAAAAACCTCTACCAAAATACCCTACTTGGGTATTACTGGAGGGTTGAAAATTTGGGTCTTGGGGCCGGCCTGTGGTCGTTACTAGGCTGGATCAACTGTAAACGCCGTGGCACGCCGTGACGATTGGAACGGAAACAGAGGAATCTGTAGATTCTGCAAAAGGGCGAAGGACAGCAATCCGAGGTGCAGATTGTGTGGCACGGCTAGATCACAATAAAGGGAACCTGTGAAGTGAGTGAGGGCTTAACTGTTGCTAGATTTGTTGTTGATGACATGTTCTGATGCTGATTGTAGGAGGATCGGAAACATGAGGGAGGGTGTTGTAGAGGAACGCAGCTGGGATGATTGAGGCAAGGGAAGACAGACGACTGATGGAGTGCTCTCTGGGAGGGTTGCTCACAGTGTCGAGTACAATTCTCGTCTTGCCAGCGGCAAACGTCTATCAGATTCTGCAACTTGTCCTTTGATTTTACCAACTTCAGTGCCATGAGACCTAACAAACCTGGGAAGATGGCGAAGTCTAATTACTGCATTTCACTTTGTATACGTTCTTTTCCTTATGTTTTGCTCAACTCAAGCTCGTTTTTGCGCAAGATTTCTCGTTCTAGATTTCTCCTTTTTTTTTACTCAACTCAAGCTCGCTCATCTTTGCTACCAATCGTTTTTCTGTTTTTGCGCGGTTCCTCAGACTCGCCCAAGTGCTTGACTCAATTTACTGTTGGTAACGGCAACTTTTCTCTTTTCTTAATTGTATCATTTCCTCTGTTTCCGTTTGGTCCACTGCCAGCATTAAAGAGGTTCCCAGATGGGAATACAGGTCCTAGTGATCAGATTCCCATTCTGCTACTGTTACACAGTTCCATGAATATTTCCTGAGTAGCCATTGTGATATATGTAGTCAATATTTTGAAATGTGCGTCTCAATCTGAACAAAGTTACAGCATGTATTACACATGATTTTCTTATCTAGATGAGCAGATAACTGAGCGGACCTGTATGTAGCTGATAGCTAAGGATTTACTCAGATGTTTGCACATATGTAGTGTATGCTTTATGGCTCAGATGTGCAGTGCAAGATGATTTGATTCTCCATTCTTCTCTCAATGATATTCCCAGCCTAGGTCATGTTCCAACCAGGGAACCTATTTAATGCTGGCAGTGGTCCCTCTTTGTGTGTTTGCGCTTTTAAATACTCTATTCCGTGACATTTTTTCCGTGTAATCAAAGTTTTGTGTTTCCGCTAAATGTAATTTCCGCCTGACCACGACCCGCTCTACGCGGGTTGGCGAACAACGGAGATTAGGCTTACATCCGCGC
This sequence comes from Melampsora larici-populina 98AG31, assembly GCF_000204055.1. Taxonomy (NCBI): domain Eukaryota; kingdom Fungi; phylum Basidiomycota; class Pucciniomycetes; order Pucciniales; family Melampsoraceae; genus Melampsora; species Melampsora laricis-populina. The sequence continues at coordinate 957,088 of NW_006768767.1, read as the reverse complement.
ACCAATGGGTCCCTCGGTTATAATTATAAACTCCGTGGATTGTATCTCGTAACTCCTTTCTCGATCACGAGCTGTACGAAACCTGCTGGTGGAATATGCGCATGCGTGTGTGTGTTTGACAAAACACTTTATCAAATTCAAAGATCATTTCACACCTTTGTCTCAAGCCAAGCTTTAGAACCTATTCAACATTCTTGGTTTTCCTAAACTTAACAAAGTCCCACGCTTGCGCATCCTTGCAAGGCGTCGAGCAAGGGACTTACGCCCAATGTGTACGCTCCATAACCTCACAGATTTGGGTTTGGCAGGGAGCTTGCTTCAAGTCCTTATAGCTTTTTCCTCACCGAGGATTTGGATATAGTCCAAAGAGAGAACTTGTGCGCTGATATCTTAGACTACAATTTTTTTTCCCAAGGAAGTTAATCCCTTCTTGCCAAAAATGTGCTTCAAAGATGGGCCTCAGCAGCAAATTTGGACTTGAGAGAGAGGTTACATGTGTAATCCTCTGTTAAGAGCCAATATTTGATGCACATTTTAGGCAAGAGGGCAGCACATTCCTCGGGGAAAAAAATATGTACCTTATGCGCCAGAGTCAGGCGCACAAGATCTTCCTGTGGACCATATGCAAATCCTCAGTGTGGAAAAAGCTATAAGGACTTGAAGCAAGCTCCCTGCCAAACCCAGATCTCTGAGGTTATGGAGTGTGCACATTTGGCGTTGTGGTAATCCAAATGTTTGCGCCAAGACCAAGATATATTCGGAAATAACTCAATCAATCAATCAATCAAGCAATTCAGAAAGAAACTGAGAATAATAAAATATTCATTTCAAGTGTCTTTTAAGGTCACCACCTATCAATAAAATTGATTATCATCTTCAATTTCTCCAGCTCAATCAATCTACTTCAATTATTTGAACCTGTCAAACTCTTCCAAAAATAACAAAACAACAGCAAACTCAAAAAACAAAAGAACTCTATAATTAAATCAATTTAAAAATTCACTGATAGAACTTCAACTCATCATCATTCAATGTTAATCTCTTCCACTTTAGTTTTTGTCTTATCTTAAAGTATTTATTTACTTTTGTTGAATTATAAACAATTTATTTCAAAACATTTAAACTTGACAAAAGTACATAACTCAAAACAAAATTAAACTATATACAAACATTTGAATTTTCCAATCAATCATCTTCTTCTCCTTCAACAACTTCACTATCTTCAAGTGGCTTCTCATTTATGTTCACTTTCACCTATGTTTAAAATTGAAAAATCGAATTTAATCCAAAGGAGGCTACAATCAAATGAAGCTAGACAAAAACTATATAGAAATGTTGGAAGAGATCAATGAATGAATCAGAAGAAACATTCAGAAGGACTTACCACAGGATCAAAAAATCGATTTTTTGATTTGATGGGAATTGATGAAATGGGTGGTGACAGGTCAACAGTAATAGATTATTTGATCAATTGAGAAGTGTCCAAGGCTTGATTTGACTTGGACCGACCTAAAAAACAACATAGAAACAACTCGGGATAGGTCTTAAGAAGAGGTTAGAAGATGGGAATGATAAAAGCAAAAAATCGAACTTACAATAGGTTTGATTAGGTTTGAAGGGTTGGGTATAAAAGGATGTTTTTGATTGTTTGAGTGTGAAGTTGCTTGTCTTATCGTAGAGAGAGGTTTTTGAAAGTCTTCTTTTTTTCTTTTGATCATTATCGAGTCCGTTCGATTCGGACGGAATCAAAGCGTTGAGCTTTTGTTAGAAGTTTCCTTTTTTGATCGATCAGAGTCTAAGATAAAGAAGTAATAAAAATAATAATAATCAAGTGTTAGTTTTCTTATTTCATCGCATTGGTAGAGAGAACAAGAGAAAGGAGATCAAGGTCTTACCTTTATTTTGAATATAAGGGTTGAAGACAAGTGTTATCGAAGATTTTTTTGAAACCCTTATACTGGGGATTTTGAAAATTGGATTATTATTTTGGTGATTGATAAACCACGCCGACTTCAAACCTGGTATGACGCCGGTTTTTCTTGAACCGGATTCCGTCAGAAGATATTCAGCCGCATACTGATGTGTAGAGCCGTACTCTGCCGTACTGCTTCTGCAGACTTCAGATTGTTTCTGAAGCCGGGTTTTTATTTCACTTCTGAAGCCAGCTTTTGATTTTGATATGTAAAGATGTGTGAAGTTTGGATAAAAATGTCTTGAGGCCACTTTCGAGACTTTGGAGCTGCGAGCAGTAAGAAGCATTCCTCAAGCTTCAAAAGAGAGTGTGTACCAAGCATCAGTCGTTTCTTGTAGCGTCAAAAAAGTCGATGTTCAGAGCATCCACTGAGATGTAGAAGCAGGAATGAGAGGAGATAATAATAAGATACAGAAACAATGAGTCAAAGACAGAAACCATGCCAGATTTTGACCCAATGCACTTGCTGTTGAAGTGTTTTGAAGGCTACTTCAGGAAGCCAATGACTGAGCCGATACTCTATGTGTCTCTTGAGTGAGAAGCCCCATATGTGATGATCTGTCTCCTCGTGTCAAGCGCTTGGCTGTCCAGCAATTGAGTCAAGCAAATGGCAACAAGATTATGTCATATTTCTTGTGGTCCAGGCTTTTTTGATCATCCATCATCCCACTCGGCTACATCTCCAATGGTCCCCCATCCTCAACAAGAGGAAACTCTCAATGTTTCCTACGGCTACCAAAACCAAGTATGTAGATCATCAGTTTCTGGAGTGACCTTCTCAAAAACAAGATTTAAAATCCAGCGGTGAGGATGATGCAAAAGCTTTCAAAAGAGATGTCACCAAGTCTGTAAATTGTTAAAATCCGGCTTCAGAAACAGGCTGAAGGCTACAGAAGCATACAGCTCGGCTCATCAGTAAGCAGCTGTATATCTTCTGAAGGAATCCGGTTCAAGACAAACCGGCGTCAAACCAGTTTTGAAGTCGGCGTGGTTTATCAATCGCCATTATTTTTATTATTTTATTTTTTTTACTTATCTCGCTTAGCTACCTAGGGGTTTTGTCCTAGGGTATTAGGGTACCTTTTGCACTGTTACAGGTGAAAATTGCTGGGTTTAAAGTTGGATAGGGTGTGTAGGGTATTGTCGGGATCTGTAGAAGTTGAAGATCCAGGTTTTGGAGGTATTTTCAAGGTTTTATTATTATTTTTACTTGCTGCGGGAAAGTTTTTTGAGAACTGCATTGGGGAACGTAGTAAAAAACAGCTTGTTTACATCTGTTTTTGAACCGTAGGACCTTTACGGGGCTTCTTAAAGCTGAACTAAAGCTTGTAGATTGGATAATCAAGGTTGGAAGCTTACTTTTGGTGGTAGAAAGGTTGGCGAGAAGTGTCTCACTGTATTTTGAGGGCAGCTTAACGGCGTTTTTTGGTTACGGCTCTTGGAGGTTTATCCTACTTGGGTTGTTTCTTCCCCTCGAGGCTCTGCCTACGCTCCACAGCGTAGGAGTTCTACAGCGCAAGTCCCTTGCTCGACGCCTTGCAAGGATGCGCGAGGGTGGGACTTTGTTAAGTTTATAGTTTTCCATGGGTATGGAAAAACAACTACCCAGTCCAGTTCTCAAGAAAATCACCCATATCATTGATTCTGAGAAAATGATTGTTCAACTCCATCCTGATAAAAAAGAAGTTTCTTGTCGAAAACTTTCAATAATTTGTATCAAGCCCTTGTCATTCTTTAAACAACTGGCAAAATCTGTTAGGTCAAGCTTCCTGAGCATGTAAATCTATGCCATGGGGTTGGTATGCCTTACAAAGCTTGTATAAGAAGTTGGGCAATAATTCTCATCATTTCCTTCAAGTTCCATTGAACAAGGAAAATCAGAAAGACTTATGTTGGTTTATGATACTTTTTTGGAGATAGCTCAGGCATAATGGTTTTGGAATCATTAAGATGGGGTCTGGAAGATGTGGACATTGAATTGTTCACAGATGTGTGTATGACAGGAGTTGGTATATGCAAGCCTGCGTCTCATATTAAGGAATATTTCATTTTAGCACCACCTCCTTGCAATATCTTTTGGGCTGAGTTGTTAGGAGTTATTTTGGCTATTGACATTGGTATTGAAAAAGGAGCAGATAACCAGAACATCATCAACTTATTCAGTTCTCATATGTGCGCCTAGCAAGATCATGTGGCCTTTATGTTGTCATTGTGTCATGCAAATTGTGGAAGCAAGAGCTGATGTGAAGGTCAAACATGTCTCAGCTGAGTTTAATTCAGAGGGTGACAATTTGTCAAAAGCTATCCAATCAGGATCAATCTTCCACTATTTGTCCCCTCTCTTTACAAAAATATAAATCTGCCTTTAGAACTTTTGCTAAATTTTCTGTTTTTTATATACAACCCTTTACTCCTAACAGGCACAAGTTTTTGTGACTTTGTGACTTACATGAGTAGAGTAATATCCCCAAGATCAGTTTGTTCTGATAAAACTAAACCTAACCCTTACCCTTCAGTTATTTGTGCAACAGACCATCAAGATAGGGCTGCGACCTGGCCCCGAACTTTCAGGGCCGGCGCCGGGGCGCCGCCCGGCCTCGGCGAAGCCCAAAGGCCTTCCAAAATGGATCAGGGCCAGGCAGGGCCAGGGGCTGTTTTTAGCCACAAAAACCACTCAGAGAGTCATTATTTCATTTGACAAAACTGTAAGGGATTTTTTGAAGGAAAATGACCAGCAGCCCTGGTGCCCGACCCGCCCGACCCGCCCGAAGCACCCTCAGGGCGCGCTTGTGATCATCAGCACGCTAGGCTTGGCGGCCCCGGGGCGCGTACTGTGGGCGTTCTGAGATTGCTCGGGCAAAGTCGGCCGGGCGGGGCCGGGTCCGGGTCGCAGCCCTACATTAAGATGATCAAATCACAATGAAAACTTGCATTGAAAATTTATCAAAGATGGTTAATATGAAAAATCCTCCTCCATTGGAACAAATCAAGTCTGTAGTTTTGAAATCATCTTCTTCTTATGATGACAAATTATTTTTAGCCATGTTGCAGTTTGGTTTTGGAGGCCTTCATCGTTTAGAAGAACCGACAAAGCCTGATTCAAAAAAGTTTTTTGTTGCAAGAAAAGTTAGGAAACAACTCGGGCCACACTCAACTTTGCTACGGCCACACCTCACGTGACTTGGCTAGACTTACTACATACATGTATTGACCACGCCAACGCCCGAACCAATCCGACACAAAAGTTGGTATCGTATTGGTATTGTGTTGCCAATCCGACATCAAAAGTCGGATTTCTCCATATCGCTTCACCCGACCCGACATGAGAAGTCCCCTTTTCTCATATCGGGTATCGGCGACGCGATTTGCATTTTTCCTACTTGAAAAGCCTTGCAAACAATTTTTAAGTACGGTATCGGCTCGTATCGCTTCAGCGACACGATATGGCCGACCGAATTTTTGGATTTTTTTTTGTCCTCATATTGTATCGGGTATTGGTCTGAATGTATGGGTTGGCCGATACAACATGGAAACCCTCCGAAAAGTCGTATCGTGTTGGATTGGTTTGGGCGTTGACCACGCTACATGTAACCGTGGGCTTTCGTTTTTTTAATAACCAAGCTTGATAAAACGGTGGGAAGAGCGAGGTACATAGGAAAGGGATGACTTGAATGTGACCGGTGAACAGTGATGTAAGTATGATCAAGATCGCTTGAAGGCATATCAAGTTCATCACAATACTCAAATTGTTTCCGCGATGCAACTCGCGAGGCAGTAGAAAACAACAGCTGAACAGACCTTGATAAAGTTCATTGTAAAGTTCATTCGATTTGGATGGTATGGGAGCGAGGCAATGAACCAAACAGTTGATCAAGAACAGTGATATGTTCTCTGAGTCTCTCGCATCACTCAAGGGTTTCTCAGGAATAGAAGATTGTATGGAATTATATATGATTGAAGTGATCATATGATCATTTTGAATTGCATGTAGTTAGGAAGCTCAAGCAAGCATCGAGATAAGTAAATCAGCTTGGTGTTGATTTTTAACTCAAGTCGATTGGAATTTTGGGCATAATTGGGCATTGTTACGCCAATGTCCCACCAGACCACAGGCCTTACAAGTCTCAACTCGTTTTCCATTTGCAGGTGGATCAACATACTCAAAACCAGATGGATCTCAACACGTAGAGGTATCGTTATCCCGACGATTTGAAGTTAACTGGGGTCTTCCTTTTGGTATGATTGGCTGAGGTTCTTGCAAAACAATCGGGACCTGGTGAGAAAGTTTGTGTAGCTGCTCTACCATATCCTGCTGCTGTCGCATCGGAAGGTTCTTAAAATTCTCAGAGAGGCGGTTGAGAACAGTCGGCAATGCGCCAATTGGCCCTTCGGGCGATAGGTCAAGCAAAAGTGGCGTGTGATGATACAGATGCCAGTGGCGGTGAAAATTTTCAAGTGAAAGCTGTTTCTTCTCTGAGATAAGTCAACGTAAAAGATGAGAGCAGGGAAGGCCCCATATTGTTGTAAATATCCCAGTACAAGGCTTAGTCTCTGTGCTCAATGGGCGCCTTGCGAGCTCAAGCTACAAAGTGAGATGATGGCTATCAGCGGCGATCGATCTGGATGAAATTCAACTTGACGTACTTGTTTGTGTACTTTGCAAAGCGCAAATGATGAAACCTTCCGATTGACATCCTGGAAGATCTCTCCTTTGGGTGTAGGTAGAGCAAAAATGAGGACATTCATCTGATCTTTTGCCAGCTGAGCACGGTAGTCAGTTAAAAAGTTTTCGATCAAATGTACAATCTTCTCACTACAATCAAGGATGTTGTTGAGATTAATTTTGATGTATTTCTTGATCCGTCCATGAGCGCCTTCACCTCGCGATGTTACTGTGTGCCCGAGATGACAGACAGAGTTGGGCCATGCCTTGACAAACTTATGCTTGTATGGACCAATCCATGTATCTTCCAGATACTTTACATTGGTGGGCGAGTGTGATTTTTTGAACGTTGACCAGGCCAACAAAAAATCTTCTTCCGTGGTGGAATACATGACCTACAAGAAGAGATTTCAGTAAAGTATTATATCATACAAAGCAAGAAAAACACCCACAGATCTCCAGTCCTTCATAAAGGTGTCCCACTCTTCTTTCGGTTTTCCAGAGAAACGAGGCTTGCAGGTCTTGATTACATTCTTCTCAATATGCCAGATACACAGCAAGATTTCCGCTGTGTCGAAATGGATCCTGATTGCCGCAATTAGGGCAAGCTCTCAATCGGTGACAAGGACTTGGGGTAGATGGCCTTTGTGAAAGAGATCTTTGAAGTACTTCAGAGCAGTTGTGTATGACTCCTTGCTTTCTGTCTTCATGAAGATGAAACATGCTGAAAAGGTTGTGTGAAGCGCAGTTGTACCCATAATATGGAGTAATGGGAACTTTGACCGAGTTGTCTTGTATGTAGCATCCAAGATAAAGACCTCGTAGTTGATGCGCAGGAGTGAAATCGAATCTGGATGTGCAAAAAAAACATGTGTCACCTGGCCTTTGTCATTGGTCTTGACTTTGATCTTATATCCCTTTCTGGTGAAGCTTTCAACTAAAGTGTCCATGGGAGTTCTTCCATCTAATTTATCCCACATTGCTTGTCTCTTGAGATTATACAACTTTCTACGGGGGATATTTGCACCACCATCTATGTTGCAGAGTTGAACCTGAATATTGTGTATTTCAGTCTTGGCTTCAAACATCAATTTGACTGCCTTGTCCTGGGTTTCAGTGAGTCGGAGGTGAACTGGAAGAGCAGATGCCGCAGAGGAAGGTCCGTGATTGTGCATAGGTTCCGTGACAATGAAGTTCCACGTGTTGGCCTTTGATTCCATTCCTATGAGCTGGAATGGGCAGTTGGTAACACAGGTAGAGGCCTTCCGCTTACATGTCTTATCTGTCAGACCATGTCTATTACGGTAGGTCCCTCCAAGTGTACATTTGTAGTATATTCTTTGAAAACCATTATTCTTCTTTGATGTCTTTGTCACCACTCCGTAACCGTGCTGAGCAGCAAAAGAGTTGATTTTCTGTTGCATTGCATCCTTGGTTGCGTAAGTGGTTTCTATCAAAGCTGGTGGTGGTGGTGGTAATGGCTGTGCGAGTTCTCCTTTGATCATTGATTTGGAAACATGAATTTGAAGGTGAGTAAAAATATTTACAAAAAACCTTCTCCACAACAATCTTGAGAAAAAAAGAAAGCCCACGGTCACATGTAGCATGGTCAATACATGTATGTAGTAAGTCTAGCCGAGTCACGTGATGTGTGGCCGTAGCAAAGTTGAGTGTGGCCCGAGTTGTTTCCAAAAAGTTATCCTGTGCTCAACTCTCTGATTTTCAAACCGCAAAAAATTCATTCAATATAATTTACCATACTCAGAAGGAGATACCAGCTTTTTAGGTGCTCTGGTTATCATTCAAGGTTTCCACAATACTTCCGCATGTCCAATCTGCCTTGTCAAATCTTATCTTTGAGTTTGAGACAATTGTGTTATCACTTTGCCTGAACTTTTTGTCACCTCCAATGGTTCTCTTCCATCTTGTTCTTGGTTTGTATCAAGATCCCACACCCACTTTGACAAAATAAATTCTGGACATTCATTGTGTTCTGGTGGTGCCGTGGCTTTAGCACAGTTGGGGCATACTATGGACTACATCAAGAGCGCCGGACACTGGTTGTCTGAAGCGTTTTTAGTATGTGTTTCTGGGCACGTTGCTTTAAGATTACCGGAGAATCAAAATCATGTAATTGGTGATGTGTCTCATATTGATGCCAGGGTTTGTTTTTCTTAAAAAAGTAAGTCTTTGGATGAAGTGTTAAGACTGGTCAATGGCTCTTGTGCCTTTGCCTTACTATCATTGGTCAATGGCTTTTTTGCCTTGTGTGATATTTGGCTTCTTTATGCCTAGGTTTTGGATTGTTTGGTTTGATTACTTTCAGAAACTGACAATTTTCTTCTGTTTTACTTATTTCTATCCTGTCCTACTTCACCACTCTATGGATACGTCTGTAGGCGGGTCAGAGAGGGTGTTTTTTGTTCTTTCAAGTAATTCACTGATCTAGCCTAGGAATTTGCCCAAAACCACACCTGTCTTTCAGGATTTTCAATACTGAGTATTGTAAGTTCTACAAATTACATTTCTTCAAGATGGATTATCAGTCAAATCAATCAAAGAAATCAAGAACATCAAACCATGAGTTTGTATCGAGTAGGCCAACAAAACCTGCATCATTTTGGGAATCCACACGATCAAACTGACGGAGTGGTGACTTGATGGGTGAATTGAAGGGATGAGGTGATGCTGGAGCATGTTGGTGTGATATGAACAGCACATTGAAACTTGTGAAGGGAACAATGTGATTAAAATTCACATATGTAGCCGGTGCGCGGTATAAACCCATACTCCATGGGTTAATGGGGGTTTCCTAGCCGTCCCCGAGTAAATTTTGCAAATGGATCCCCTGGTAAACCGATCTGATCTGATCTGATTGGTCGAAAAGTTTGAGCGCATACACTCCTGACACTGTTTACCAACTCAACTGAGCAATTCATTATCAAATCAACCTCACCACAATCCTTTTGCTTTTCAAGAAACCAACGATCAGTACTTCCAATCAACTACCTCACCACATCGAAATGCGATCAAGATTCCTCACATCAACTCATCGTCAACTATGTCTTCTTAGATGTAAAGCATTCCCAAGCACTACTTTTCTTCAACGATCAAATTCAACATCATTTTTACAAACCAGATCATTTCAAATCGATACTGAAACTGAAAGAGAACCGAAAAATGAACACAATCGTTTACCTATCCCTTCATCTTCATCTTCAACATCCTCAAATTCTAAACCAACACCAACACCAAACTTATCCCATCGATCAACCAAAACTAAACAAGTCCTAACACTCGTAAATCAACCCAATTCACTCTATACCCTTCCAAAAAAGACTCATCGAAGCATAAAAACAACCAAGTTGACTTTTTTTATAATTTTTGGTTTGGTTAGACACCTAAAGCTATCAAACAACTAGAAGAACTTTTAAATCCGACCAAATCAAATCAATTACCTGGAAGACTAGTAAGAGTAGGTGTGAGACAAAAAGGGTGTGCAGGCATGGCGTATGATTTATCATATGTTTCAAGTGTAAGTTAATCTGTGCTGTGCGAATCGAATTCCCAAAGCTTTCTACTGATTTTTCTTGATTTGGATGAGATAGCCAGGAAAGTTTGATGAGATCGTAACGGGTGAAACTGAAAATGGTCAACAAGTCAAAGTGATTATCGATTCTAGAGCTTTATTAACGATCATTGGTTCTATAATGGATTATGAAGAAAGTTCACTTGGTTCTAGATTCGTCTTTCAAAGTCAGCTTTACCCTCTTTCTCTTTTTGAAAATCATTGAAACTTTTGATATTGATGTTTCAATTTTTTTTGGTGGGTTTGGGGGTTAGATCCAAATGTTAAAGAACAATGTGGATGTGGTGAAAGTTTTATGGTTTGATCAATCTCTAGTTTCTTTTTCTGGTAAAAGAGAATCAATGTGATTCGTTTTTTGAAACCACATCAAAGCATCATTTCTTGTTTCCCATCTCATGGTTTTGTTTTTTTGTACAAGTATCTTTATCTTTGTTTTTGCAAGCTCTTTAGGTTTGTCTCTCTTTCCTCTTTATATATGAGAAGTAACATACCACCTCGCTCTTATAGTTATAGCCACATACATGTAGAAGAGATCCTCATGAATGGTGTTTCTTTTTGGGTTTCTTTGATTTGATTGGGATTTTGAAGAGAGAGGTCTGATTGGATTTAAATAAGTAGTTGATTGTTTATAGAGTGGATGGATTAGTTTGAGAAGATAGTTGGTTTTGTATTATCAAATCGATTTGTAGCGTTCAAGTTTACCATGGAACGAGTTTTAACATAGGGGAATAATAGGTGTTGAGTGAGGTTGAGTCTTAACTTAACAAAGTCCCTCATGCAAGGTTGAGTCGTGAAATAAGGAAAATGGCTTATAGGATTTAGGTTGCTTTCGTTCTATAAGCTTCTGATGACGTTTGGTAAAGAGCACTCTGTACGGTTTTCAAGGATCACTGGATTGGTTTTCAGCTTTAGTGCTTGCTTCCTTTTCCTCTTACCATCTTATTACCTATCATTCATTGTAGTCGTCCAAATCATTATCACCAAGCTTTTTCTCTTTTCCTATCGAAAATTATCACCTTGCTATTTGTTTCCCACCGTTCCTCCCATTTTTTTGATTGTGCTCACGGTTATTCTTACATTTTCAGTGTTAGGCCGCCCCTCGGGTCTCTGGTTTCTCTCTCTCACTGCAATTCGCTCAGGCCCTCCGGGGTCGTCCGGCGTTTTATGTAGCAGCAAAAGGATTTTGGTTCAAAGTGACTCCCGCACCTCGAACCTCTTCCCTCGATAAGAATCTGGAATCTAATCAGTGACAGTGTGAGAGTGAGAGTGAGAGTGAGAGTGAGAGTGAGAGTGAGAGTGACTGCGGGATCGGGTGAATCTAGATTGGAAATGAAAAATTGAATGATCATGTAAGCAGTCTCAATCGAATTAGAAACTGACTGATCACAGCAACTGATCAATTCTCAACTTCAACTCTTCAGAAAGAATGTCATCATCATCATCATCATCACCAGATAACAACAACAACAACAACACTCAATCAATCACACCATCTCAACCTATCCGATCAAATTCAACCTTCCTAACACCTCCTTCACCAACAACCACCACCACCAACCTAGTCACCAAACTCAAAAACCATGTACCCAAACGATTATCACTAAGTACTTCATCTAGATCCAAATCATCTTCATCTTCTTCTACTCATTCAATCAGTCCAATCCAATCTAAACATCTTTCGACAATCAACAACAACACTGTCAATCATCCGATTCCTGCCATCTTGAAAATCAGAATCGAAGCTGGTCAAGATTTATTAGCAAAAGATCGAAATGGTAAATCAGATCCGTTTTGTAAATTATCTTTAATCAATCCATCAAATCAAAATCAAGTAAATCCTATCATCTTACAAGAACAATCAAAATTAGTTTCAGACATTAGATACAATACTTTAAATCCAATTTGGTATCAATCTGATCTATCTCTCGATATCGGTTCAGCTTCTATAGAATGTATTATCTTTCCTAGATCGATTTTAAACAATTTAGTCAAAGTGATCGTATTAGATAAAGATAGATTAAAGAATGATTATTTAGGTGAATTAGAAATTAATTTGTTAGATTGGATCGATTCGATCGGAATCAATTCAACTTCAACCTCCACTTTTTCGAATCTAAGTTTCAATTCTTTGTCAAATCCACCCAGATGGTATTCCTTGGTCAGTTCCAAATCTCGTACTAAAGTCACAGGTCAATTACTTGTCAAGATTGGATTTCTATCTGGATTAGATTTTCAAACTGCTACAAGTTCTTTACCTACTACTGTCTTAAGTTCTTTACCATTTTCATCTTCACCCATCTTGGAAACTTCAAATCTTGAAAAGAGTAGTCCATCCTCACAAGAACAAGATGACGATCAATTCATGAAAGAGATCGCTGGTACATTACAATCGATCATCACCAATCATGAATCTCCATCTCGATCCACCACTCAAGCTCGTCAATCTCCTGCTTCTGCAACGGCTCTAGTTTCAGGATCAATCGAAACCGAAACAGATGAACAAGATAAACAAAAGAGAATCCGTCGGATCTTGAACTCTAACAAGAAACTCCGATCGATTGTATCCAAGAAGATCAGACGGAAATCAACTACTGCTATGAATCACAATTCAGCAGGAGAAACAGAAGAAGTAGAAATGAATGAAGAAGGACTTGAAAGAGGTCAAACAGTTCTAAGTGCCAATCCGACGCTCGGGGTTGGAACAAGAGCTAAGGGTAGGATTGTAAGTGGACAAGAATTGAGTGAAGCGATTGGAGAAGACAGTCCGAATTCAGATGAAGATTCATTATACTCAATCATTTCAACTGATGATGAAAGTAGTGAAGATTTAGAAACTCAATCGATTCGAAACCTTAATCTAGATGAACCGAATCCGACCTCAGGAATCGAATCTGAACTAGGTCCAGCTTTTGAAGCCAACAATCCACCAAGTTCTTCTATGAATTCTACATTGGTAGTACCTCCTGCAATGAGTCGTTCATCAAGTTCATCAAGTAAAAAGTTACTTTCGATCCCAAGTGCATTAACGAAAAAAATCCCAACTGGAATCAAAGCCTTTGCACCTAAACCCAACCTATCCTCCTCATCCGAACCTCCTCATCCAAGTAAATCGGTCAGATTAACCGAACCTACCAGTCCTACTATCATTAAGAAACCTAATCGAAAGTTTCATCAGAGATTGAGAAAACAAAAATCAGAACATAGTTTTAAAGATGGACATCTTACCAAAGATGATGTGATGGGGATTTGTTTCATCGAACTGGATAAAGCGATCGGATTACCTTATTGGAAATCAGTCACTAGGATCGGATTTGATATGGATCCATTTGTGATTATTAGTTTTGGTGAAAAGGTGAGTGTTTGAGAATTCCTTTAAAAGTTGATCTTGGTTTATGTTTTCATGAATTTCTGACTTGATCGGATTGATTGAAACGGTTTAGATTTTTCGTACTAAAGTGATCAGACATTCACTCGAACCGGTTTGGGATGAAAGATTATTTTTTCATGTGAAACGAGAAGAATTGAATTATACGATTCTGTTTAGTTTATTTGATTGGGATAAGATGTCATCAAATGATTATATTGGAGAAGTGAAATTACCGATGATCGAGTTGATTGAAGCTAATCAAAAGAAGATGAACATCGATTCGAAAACTGGATTGTATCAAGTAGATGAAAATGGAAAGTTGTGGGGAGATTCGATGATCAATTATGAGTTCTTGATCGAGAGTCCGAGTCCGAGTACGAGTCCTTTGAATTCGAATTCGAAGAGTAGTAATTCATCAGATCTTAGTAATCCTAGTCCTCCTGCTTCCGCTACTGTTTCATCAACCACAACTCCAAGTAAATTGTTTATCAAAGCTAAATATGTTCCTTATAGTGCATTACGACAAGTGTTTTGGAGAAAGTATTTGGAATCGTTTGATACGGATGAATCGGGTACGATTTCGAAGATCGAATTAGTCTCGATGTTAGATTCGTTGGGATCTACGTTGAGTTCAGAAACGATTGAAAGTTTTTTTCGTAGGTTTGAAGATGGGAAACCCAAGGGATTAAGTGAAGTTGAGATCGAATCGAAAGTGTTGAGTTTTGATCAAGTGATTTGTTGTTTAGAAGATGAATTGATTAAGAAACCAGAAGAGAAAAGGAAAGTTAAGAAACGAAAGGTGTATGATGAAGAAAGGGATTTAGGAATGAAGAGTGATGGTGGGGAAACAGAAGAAGAAGAAGAAGGGGATTTACCTTGTGAGGTGGATGTGCCACTTGGATTTGTTGGACATAATCCGGTTCATACGGTGGTTGAAAAAGAAGAATTGAATGAAGTGATCATTGGTGAAGAAAAGAAAGGAATAGAAGACATCGAAGTTGAAGACCCATCACCCAAAGAAGTAGAGGAAGAAGAAGAGGAAGAAGAGGAAGAGGAAGGAAAAGTGGAAAAAGTGATCAATATTTCAAGATGTCCGATCTGTCATAAAGAACGAATCAATTCAAGAATGGAGATTGATATAGTGACACATTTAGCAGTTTGTGCATCAACGGATTGGTCAAGTTTAAGACATATCTTATCACCTGGAAACTTTGTCACATCAAATCAAGCTAATCGAAAATGGTTTACAAAAGTGATTGGAAAAGTACAGAATGGAAAGTATTCATTAGGAGCGAATTCGGCCAATATAATTGTGAAAGATCGAATCACTGGTAGATTAGTAGAAGAAAAGATGCAAGTGATTGTGAGAGTTGGGATCCGATTGATGTATAGAAGTTCAGGATCGAAATCAAGAATGGAAAAAGAAAAGGTGAAGAAAATGTTAAAGTCTTTAACGATTAAACAAGGAATGAAGTATAATTCGATTGAATCTCGAAAAGAGATTTTAGGGTTTATTGAGTTTCATGAATTAAAGTTGGATGAGATTTTAAGACCGATTGAAAGTTTTGAAACGTTTAATGAGTTTTTTTATCGAGAATTGAAACCGGGGTGTCGAAAGATTGAAGGAGGAAAGAATGAAGAAGTTTTAGTGAGTTGTGCTGATTGTAGAATGATGGTGTTTGAAAACCTTGGAATAAGTAAATCGATTTGGATTAAAGGAAAAAGTTTTAGTTTGAAAAAAGTGTTGGGTGAATCGATTGAATTGTCAAGTAATGAGACAGAAGAAGAAGAAGAGAAATGGACGATTGGGATCTTTAGATTGGCCCCTCAGGATTATCATCGGTTTCATTCACCTTTGGATGGGGTTGTGGAACAGATCGAAAAGATTGATGGACAGTATTATACGTAAGTCGTCACGAAGGGTTACAAGTTTGATTTATTAAAACCAAATCGAACCAAACAGGAATAGATGATGTAATCATGAAGACTGATCTTTACTTTTTTTGAATATGTAGAGTGAACCCAATGGCCATTCGGTCAACAATAGATGTGTATGGAGAAAATGTGAGAGTGATCATTAGGTTCCAATCCAAAGGCTTTGGTAAAGTTTATTGTGTATTAGTTGGAGCCATGTAAGTTTTCTCAAACCCATTCAGTTTAGTGGTTTGTGTGTGGGTTTTTTTACTACTTTGAGTGATTATTGATTTGATTGAGGTTTTTTTGGGGGGTTTGTTTGTTTTAGGATGGTAGGAAGTATTGAGGTGGGAGTGAAAGTTGGAGACGTATTGAAAAAAGGTGATCATTTGGGCTATTTCGCTTTTGGTAAGTTTTTTGATTTTTTTGAATCAAATCAAATCAAATCTCTTGGTTTCTTTTTTGTATTGTGGTGAAACTGATGGATTTGATGCTTTTTTCTTCTTTTTTCTTCTTTGTTTGATTTTGATTTTTCTTTTGGGGGGCGTTAGGTGGGTCTACTATTTTAGTGATTGGGGAAAGTGAAATGATTGAATGGGATGAAGATCTTTTAATGAATTCAAGTTAGTGATTATATTTTTCTCTCATTAGCGGTACACAAATATCAAAACCGTATGAAAAACCCGCATGAAAAAACCACATGAAACCGCATGGTTTTTTTAGGTTTCCCCGCAAAAACCAAAAAAACCATGCGGGTTTTCATGCAGTTTTTCATACGGTTTTCCCATACGGTTTTGATATTTGTGTACCGCTATTTTCTCAATCTCATTTTTTTACGGATCTTGGAATTGATCAAACTGTTTTTTTGGTTTTGGTTGTTTTTGGTTTGGTTGGGGTTGTTGAATATTTTAGAAGCACCAATTGAAACTTTAGTTAGGGTTGGAAACCAAGTAGGAATTAAAAAGAAGAAGAAATAATGAGGTTTTTGTGGAGGTTTTTTTTCGTTTGAGAATGTGGTTTTAGAAATCGGGATGTGGTTTTGATTTTTTCATTGAATGAGGTGTCTTTCAGTTTATGAGCAAGGTTTTTCTCTTTATTATTATCATAGTGTAGTTTTTTTTGGTTTATTTATGGTTTAGATTTAGATTTAGATTTAGATTTAGATTTGTAGTTTGAATGGTTTTTTTTTATTTTTGGACTCTGATATAAGTTTAGTTGAACGATTTTTTCCTATACATGTTTTGTTTTGATCTGGCAAATTGTAATAAGTTGATTGTGTTGAGGAATGA
Organism: Melampsora larici-populina 98AG31; assembly: GCF_000204055.1. NCBI lineage: Eukaryota > Fungi > Basidiomycota > Pucciniomycetes > Pucciniales > Melampsoraceae > Melampsora > Melampsora laricis-populina. The sequence goes on along the minus strand of NW_006768767.1, from coordinate 940,294 downwards.
TAAGAATGTGTAAAAAGATTTTAGAAAGGTTTTGAAGTGGTTTTTTGTAAAAAAAAAGCTCATTTTTTCATGTTTTTTTCATGTTTTTTTACATGATAAAAGTTTGGATGTGTGGGTTTATTTTTAGAAGAGAAGGTTTTGGAGGTAATAGGAATTGAAATTGGATTGGTAGATGAAGAAATAGTTAAAAGTTTATGCTGGAAATGAACATATCAAAATTCAAGAAAATCCAACTCCTAATTATTGACAATGATCCAAGAGTTTTTTAGACGTTAGATTCAGAAAAACAAACCACTTTCTGGTGATACGTGATTTCATGGGATTATCATGATAGTTCCCTGTAAAACTCTGCAGTGAGGTATAAATCTTGGAAAAAGTTAATCATTCATCTTGAGTGATAAATATAGATATATATGCTACTATAATTCCCAAGACTCTTTAACTTCAACTTCAAGCAAAGGTGGTAAATTATTTGAAGGAAGACAAGTTTGGCGATACGGAGTGACTTCTTAGATCTCCTGATCGACCATTATGCGGTTCACTACTGCCAGAATGATTAACGTTCACGGACTTTCGTCGAGCCAATAGCTGTCCATAGCTTTGAAGAGTCTGAGAAATCTTTTCGTAAGATCAACGCGGTATAAAGAGGTATAAAGCCCTTCTTACCTTTAATCATGAGACTGATTCGGACTCAACTTCGCGTTTACGGCTACTCAGAGATGTTTTGGTATAGAACCGGGGTTCTTTGATTAAGATTTGAGTCGATTTCAGTCGCCATATACCTATAATTGGGTTCTACCCATGCGCCGCTTTTTCATCGAAACGAGGCTATGTAAAGCCAAAAACCACGCAGACTCAGTGGACACCTCATGAAGTGAAGGAGCGTGTGGCTCGTCTAGAACTTTCACTTCTATATCCATCTTACCAGTTTCCTATTTAACTGAATCTCAGCTACCTTGTTTTCATTTCCTACCTTGAATTCCGGGATCCTATACGAATCATAAATCAACATGCGAACTTCATTCTTTACTTGTGTGACCCTGATTATTGTCATCAACGGTAAGACAACAGTCCATGATGTTGGTGATAGTACGAAGATATGAGAGATTCATTCTACGTTTTTTCTTTAGGTCTTATCCAAGCTATGCCTATAGCCCACGGTGATCAAGACCATCCAGATATCCTCAGCGCATATATTTCACCTGCTGATCGAAACCAATTCAACCTCGCAAAGTCAGCTCATCAGCTTCCACAACACACGACAATCAATACTGATCCCAAGGATTCGGATCCGAATGGTCTGCTTCTTCGTACCAGAGAGCTCAAAGTGGCCCAACCAAATCAGATTGAAGCAAAACATGATTTTTTAGCTATCCGGACTAGAAATATAGCTGCTCTCAGTATTGGTTCAACTTCGGATGATGATAGTGATGATCTTAGAATCGTTCCTTTGTTTGATCGAGTAGGAAATTTTCGTAGTACACCATATTGAATTCACAACATTATATTTAAGATCCGTTTTTTTTTAGTTCAATTTCATCTTACAATTATTTAACAATACGTCGACGGTCACACTCATATGTTCGTTTTTCAAAGTAATGACTCCTTTTTCTTTGCTAGCGTAGCTGTTTTTTTGGCAATTTTTTTACATTTTTTTGTACTTGTAAATTTACTTAAATGAAGAAGTCATCGAGCTGTGAAAGAGGAAATCTTTTTGAATCTAAAGGTTCTGGCTCTTAGTACTCATATCTTTTTTGTCAACATCATCTCCGTACAGATAACAGAGTGCTCATGGGAGTCATTTTCCTTTGTGTACTTGCTTATTATACCACTGCTTTGTAAGACTCTCTTGTCATTTTCCTTGATGAGGAAACCTTCACGCAAGACTCCTTGCGGAGTTTTGGTTTTGGTACTTCTCCACTATTGAAATGTGGATCAATCTTGACAAATACGAGAAGTGCTTGATTGATAAATACATTCATTCGAGTCAACATTATTTCAAAGCCTTGAGTACAAAACGTCACAATACTGGTAAGCCAAAACTGGATAAGTCATATATGAGGTTTAGGAGGTTTACGAGAACGACCATTCATGCTTCTTCAATGAGAACAGCAGAATAGAAGCACGCTGGTGGTTGGTTACTCGAGGTAAACCATAGGAATTCCTTCCACAACGTAATCGATATTTACTCTCCTTGCATAGCTAGTCTGTTCAATATGGATAAACTTTTGCCAATCAAAATGTAAATTGAAATGGTACTACTAACCACATCCTAGGCGGCGGCCAAGCAGGATCAATCTCCTCCAAGTTACCCTTTCCCTTAAACTTGGACTTAATTTGGGCTTGTCCATTGAAGATATGTCTCTTCAACCTTTGCTGAGCTGATCCTTTCCACCTTTCAAATTCTTCCTGGTTTCTTTTTTGCCATGGAAAGATTTTGATATTTCCCAATGACCCTTTGAGAACATGAAAAGGGTTGTGATCCTCTCGTTGGGGATGTCATAGACCATCAATATCACGGTCCCTGTTTCTAAGGAAGAACATCAGGAACTCATCATTGCTCCTCACCTGTCAATAAGTTGCATTGCCAGATATCTCCAGGTTGTATACACTGGTAATCTGTGGTCTAAAAGCTACTTTGACTGGCCATTGGCCCTCCATGAACAGAATAGATCTTGAACTGATAGTAGCTACTTCAGCATTACCTAGCTAACCTAAGTAGGAAACCACAGGTCAAACCAGTTTATGGCGGATTGGGATTATGGTCAGGCACCATGTGGTGCAAGCAACCACACTGTCTAAAAGAATGGGGTTGTGATTAGAAGAGGTGAGTTCAAAGGCTTGAGATCTCAAAGATGAATGGGTAGCCAAACCTCCAGATGCTCTGGGACAACTGCTGTTGGTGGTGACATGAGGAGAGCTTAATTTCAGGTTTACTTACCAGCATTCAGTGGATGTATGGCCTTAGAACATAGTGTTGCTTCAGAACAATAAGGGACAACTGGTTTGTTGAAGATAAGAGGACATTGAGTGGTTGTTTGTTTGAACGGTCTAGACTGTGCAGCTACAGCAATTGTTTTGGAATGATCCTCTTTGTCCTTCATATTGACAAGTTCAAGGTACTTGAGGACATTTCCTATGGCCAAGGGTTGGTATTTTTGTAGTACATCTTTAGTGATGTTCATGGACAAGGGCAACTTAGTGACAGCAGATTCACCAAGATAAGACTGCAAAATAATAAGTTTTCACCCAATAAATATGGCCTCAAATGTGGTATAGATTTAGCTGTCATTTGATGTATGTATTCAGCTTCTTTGTCCGCAAGTGGCCCAACTCTATTGGGTAGCCATACATGAAGGTTGCAAGGACTCTGTACCCATACCTATTTTCAACATACAAGGAGTTTTCTGTGGCTCAACTTCAAGAAGATCCACAATCAGCAGAAACAGTGTTTTAAGCACCTCTGGTCCCTGGACATCTAGTGAAGTGGTCTCAATTGGGGGAACTCAAGTAAGCTATGCCACATCTCAGAATAGAAAAATGTGAGGTTTGTCAAATTTTTTGAAATCAAAAGACTCATTGTCAGAAAGGCAAATAAAATTGAAAAGGCCCTGCAATATCATCAGTAAAAAATCCAGTAATTCATTCAACTTTCTTCAAATTGCATTGTCCATGCTTATTGGACAGGTTCTGCAGAACATCCCTGACTTTTACAAGCTTTTACAATCAACATCCATTATATTGTGGTATCTTTTCATGACAATCAAGTATTGTTTTTTTCTTAGCTGATTTCCCAACCTAAAAAAGCCCCTCTTGACAAGCAAGCCTGCAAGAGAGGGACTTGGGGGTTATCAACAAAACTTGGCGTGTGAGCCAGAAACTTTTGGCTGAGGAGCTTTTCAACACGCCATAACTTCTTACCCTTGGAACAAACATTCTTCTGACTAAAGAAGGTTCCTGTGCGCCTGCTCAACCCGCATACATTCATGTATCTAATCGTGTATTTGATCCAATGATTGCAGAGCAATGAAAGGCTGAAGTTTGCAAAAAAAACAAAATCTCTGAGAAAGCTCACACCTGCCAAGCTGAAATGTTCCATGTGAACCCATTTTTCAAGTCTTTCTTCAGTGATTTCCTGAGACCAAGAGAGAGATTACAAAGATCCAGTATGTGTAGGTTGAGCAGGTGCACAGGATCTTTCTTTAATCCACAGACTGTTTATCTTCAGGGTAAGAAGTCATGGCGGGTTGGAAACTCCCCAGCCACAAGTTTCTTGCTCATACACCAAATTCAATGGATAACCCATGCCAATGGGCCATAAGACCCTCTCTCACAGGCTTGCTTGCTGAGAGGGACTTTGTTAGGTTAAGCTCACGTCGTTAAAACCGGCTGGAGGCGTCTTCAAAAATACGGCTGCACACTGAACCGAGTCGGACCTGGTCGGATACGTACACAGTGGGGTTTTCTTCGGGGCCGGGAAGGTGCTTTTTGACAACTCTGACAATGTGACCATGATTGGCACTTTACTCTGGAGCCACCGCAACCTTGATTTCTAACCATCGCATATATTGTGATTGCAAGCCTCGTTTGCGACGTGCACGATAGATCGCTCATTGGTCGGAAGATACCTTTATCCTCTTCAGCTATGGCGCTAAAGCTTAATATGCGGTTATCGGCGAGCATCCCTCTTTCAAAACCAAGGATTAGACATGCGAAACGGTTCTCAACCACCATCTTGTGTAGCAGTGGTCAACCAGGTTGGGTCAGGAGGGCTTTCTTTTTGAAGTGGCACGATGTTGATTGAACAGGATGAACTGATGTAATTCCTTCTTGTCATCGAAGCTGTGCCTCACCAAACCGAATGGACTACCGTCCAGCGAGATCGCTTTCGTGTCGATCACATGTCTAATGTACCCTCGTCAATTTTGTCCAAACTTGAGACAAAACTACCCAACGACCCGGCTCATCCACTCGGAATACTCAATAATTTAATACACGAACAGATGCACGGATTCGAAAGACTCCAGTTCCCATCGGCTATAGTTACGCCTACCCAAAATTTCGATGACTTGGGATTCGCAGCTGATCACCCTGGCCGGAGGAAGGGAGATTCCTACTACTTGAATTCAGATTACATGTTACGGACTCATACGTCGGCTCACGAAGTGGAGGCATTTTCTCAAGGGAAAGAGAAATGGCTTTTAACTGCGGATGTTTACCGTCGCGATGAAATCGATGCTTCGCATTTTCCGGTCTTTCATCAAGTAAGAGTGTACTTGATCATCCCACTTGGAATGCGGTGAAGTAATTATCTACACACTTCTCTTTTCGGAAACAGATGGAGGGGGCTTGCGTGCTACCTCAATCTGATATGGATCAACTTGCTAGCGAAACCCATGAGATACAACGGTTTTTGGCGACCAAAAATATTAAAATCGAAGATGATACCAAAGTGGACTCACAAAACCCTTTCCAAGCTTGCCATAATTCAGCTCAAGCCATGACTGTCATCAATCATCTCAAGGCTACCATCAACAGACTCATCTATGGCGTCTTTGCAGGTTTGGACGCTAAACAACAGGCGTCTCTTCAGATTCGATGGATCCCTGCGTTTTTCCCATTTACAAGCCCAAGTTATGAAGTTGAAGTTATGTACATGGGAAAGTGGCTCGAAATCTTAGGTTGCGGGCTCGTCAATCAACTCACGTTGGATAAGGCTAGTGAGTGTAACAGCTCAATCAAGTGATGTTAATCTTGAAGCTGATACGAAGATTTCAGAGGTTCCAAGTAAAATGGGATGGGCATTCGGTCTTGGATTGGAAAGAATAGCCATGATCTTATTCTCCATCCCAGATATTCGTCTGTTTTGGTCAAAAGATCCTAGATTTTTAAATCAATTCCAGCCCGGAAAGGTTTCTCAGTTTCAACGCTTTAGTAAAAACCCACCATGCTACAAAGACGTCAGTTTTTGGCTTCCAGAAACTTTTGAAGCAAATGATATCTTTGAGTTGATCAGGGACGTCGGTGGAACATGGGTGGAGGAAGTCAAATTGGTTTGTCAAACGCAATTTGATTCGCTTTAATTTTAAACTGATTATATCGTATTTCTTTTACTTTTACAAACTACAAAGATTGATCAATTTGAGCATCCTACAACGAAGCGTACAAGTCACTGCTACCGGATCACATACCGATCAATGGAAAGGTAAGTGACAGACTGGCTCTGGCATCTTCTGCAATTACTAATTCTTGGTATGATTTGTAGGAATCTATCAAACGAGGAGGTGAATGTTACCCAAGCCCGAGTATGTGAAGCGCTGAAAAGCCAAATGGGGCTCCAGTTCCGGTGAGGTAGCAAACCGTGAAATGTCGAAATAATCATTGGATCATGGGACGAGCCTCTTGCTGGGACTAGATGCCCTACCAATCGAAGTGCATGTTGCTCAAGTTAAGATTGCAGAAAAGAGAACACAGCATAGATGATGATACCCTAGTCAATTGAATTGACTAAAATGCTGAACATTGCAACCTAAAGATATTCACATAAGTATTCATCATCTAGCTTTTCACTGAGAACGAAAAATGTTAGACCCCTTGATTTAAGTGGCTCAGAAACTACGAAACATAATTCTTGCCAAAGTCGATTATTACATCCACAAAGTAACTCCAACACTGCACTTTGTGAATTGGAAAAATATCCTTGTCTCGTATTGACAAGGTGTTTGGAAGATATGTACCTCCCCTTTGTTCAATCCAATAACGGGCTGGCACTTACTACACCACCATGATATATACACTGTTCATCACAGACTCATGAGACCCTTGGGAAATAGCATGTCATATATTATTATAACCACTCAAGCCTTGTGGGTTGTATTGTGCTCCAAAAACAGTCTTGATCAGGATTATCAAAAAGATAACAGCACCCACTATGGTTGTGTTAACAACATGATATAGTGTCAGTTTATTGCCAAAATACAGCCAGGTCCACTGTGGACCTGTTTTAGACCTGTGGTCCATACAACTGTGTCAAATCTTTCACCCCGCGTGTTCAAATCTGCAAACACCTACAACTTGATTTTTTGTAGGAACTAAGTAAAGCAGACAGTAAATCATCCCACAGTGGATTTCATGTGGTTACCAACTTGGGTAACACATACACCGTGTCCGCCATAAATGCGCCGGACGTCCGGTGAGCTCTGCCTACAGCAGATGTTCGGTTTTTCTACAATCTTTGTTCTACAATGTTAGAATGACTGAGCCTCGCAGTAGCCACTGCTCACTGAGCCAGCTTCAACTTCCGCGTTTAACTCAGTCATATTCAAGCCATCTCACTGAGTGGACTGGACACCACCTGAAGTACCATCTTTACCATCACTCATTGTTCAAATTGTATGTATGTGTAGTTCTATCTGAGCATTTTTCGAAGATCCTTGATTAACGAGCACTATCCTTATACTGACCAAACAGAGTTGTTTGTGGCATGTGAGATATCTAAACTTATCAAAGTCCCACGCTCGCGCATCCTCGCGAGGCGTCGAGCGAGGGACTTATGCCAAACTTGCACAAACTCCTTACTCAGGGTTGGAGGCTTTTGCAGGAGAGCACCTTCAAACCCCTCTACTGCCTTTTCCTTCAAGTAACGGAACTCTGGACCCAAGAAAAAAAATGTTCACAGGTCTTTTGCACACATTGTACATGTTTTTTTTCCCCGAGGAAGTTGCTCCCCTCATTCCATAAAATCGTCTCAAAGTTTCTAAAAAACTTTCACCTGTAACATGTAGCATTGTAGTGTCACTGCTGCGAGTGTTAAGTATCTTTTGTTTTTTCTATTTTGTCCAAGTAAGATAACACTCGAGTCACAAAAATTGTATTGGGTTTGATATGGATCAGAGAATAGTAAGTCGACATCTACTTTCATTGATGGGTCATTAGATTGGTTAGCAGTTAAAAAACAATCTTTATGACATTTAAACATCGATCTGTGGAAGAAAAAGAAAGCGAACGATTCGGTTTTGAAACCCATCAAATCTGGATATCAATTTCTTTAAAAAATTTTTATAAAAGATAAAAAACTCGATGAAAAAAGAATTGAAGATCTACTTTACCTTAGACTAAAAGCAAGTACACGAGAATAAATTTGTTGAATAAAAGTAGATTCTAAATGAAGATTACCATGATAAAGATCCCAAGGATTAGCCAAGACCACAGCTGTTCTTAAGATACTGGCTTCATCAAAGTACTGACTAGCACCCGTCTTCTATAGATGAGGCGAGGATTAATTCCTAAAGCATATACAGTTTCGGCACGAGTTTTGTCGTGTTTTCTCCTCCGCAGTCTAGCTACATAAAGCTCACACATGTTACATCTACATACAAATTTTTAGAAACTTTGAGACGATTTAAAGAAAGGAGGGGAGCAACTTCCTTGGGAAAAAAAACATGTACAATGTGTGCAAAAGAATGGCGAACAACCTTTTCCTTTGGTCCAGAGAACCATTGCTTGAAGGGAAAAGCTGTAGAGGCCTTTTAAGGCGCTCTCCTGCAAAAGCCTCCAACCCTGAGTAAGGAGTTTGTGCAAGTTTGGCATAAGTCCCTCGCTCGACGCCTCGCGAGGATGCGCGAGCGTGGGACTTTGCTAAGTTTATGAGATATCCTACTATTTTACTGTATTACTGTTGAAACGTGAATCCATGATTGTACTGATTGTACAGAATTTAATAAATCAACCCGCTTCCACCTGTAGCTGAAAGTTGACTACATAGCTGTTTTTCTCATCGATTGGATTCCATCTGATTCAACTTCTTTAATTGAATCTTTCATTTCTTTTAATAATTTCTGATTGAGTTCTTCTTCATGTTTTAATGATTCGATCTTCATCTTACGTTCTTCTCTTTCTTGATGAATCTTTCTTTGTTTCATTCGAATAAAACTACGTTTATCAACACTACAGATTGAAATTTAAAGGAAGATAGTGATGATCAGGAAGGATTTCGATTCATAGGAAAGCAGAAGAAATCTTGACTTACTTTGGATGAACTTCAACGTCGGAATCATCCGAGAGCTAAGATGATAAGAGAAATTAGAGTCAGTTTCCATATCAATAAGCTTGATATGATGTTGGATTAGTTCACCTCAAGAGCATCCCACTTTGAATAATTGAGAGGCATCTTCAAATCGCAATTCGAATTCGAATGATATCTCGTCACGTTATCATGATACATGTTTATTATTTCTCGGGCCCATTCTTTTGAAGTGAATGAGCCATGTGATCTCACCCCCTCGAACTCTTTGTCAGTTCTTGAATATCTTGAATTTTTGATTCAAGCCCCTAAGGCGTGTTCCTAGTGAGTGCGGTAAGAACAACCATCAAAGGGCACAAGATTGGTCCTGAGCAGCTCACGACTCAACTACCTGCGCCAGCAGGTTTGAGTGAGCAGACGTGAAAGTTACAAAGGTTCGGCTAACCTTGCTTAGCTGAAGGTCACGCGCCTAAAGCGGGCGCTTTTTAGCGAATACTCGAAAATGCTGCACTTCTGCTGGACTTTCAAGCTCACCGGGCGTCCGGCGCACTTTTGGCGGACACGGTGATACATGTTCAAATTTTGTGCTCAGGAACATGGAATTTACAATACAAAACTCCCACCATAGTGGATGCTCTAAGGGTACTGTTGTGGTTGGATAAAGTCCTAGGTTTTGTGTCAGTGTTGGCTCTTCATGAGGTCCTGGAAGTGTTGGTGAGCTAGGCATTTGGTTTGTGATACTGACATAGAATTTTTCTCCAAGTGTGTTGAACCTGAGCAAGTATCTGTATATGTATAATGATCTCTATACACAAAGAAGTGCAACCAATGGAGATCAACAAAAAGCAATAACCAGTCACCCGGGTAGTAAACAAGCTTGACATGAGATAAATTGAGTCAGATAACACTACAAAAAATATAATCTTTACCAGACAGAAAAGAAAACCAATGATGTAGAAAAATCCTGAGGCAACAGGAACAGAGCAAAAAAGCTAAAAAAAATTGCACCTTATTCCATTATGAGTCTTTTTTCATATTTTACACACCAATATTGGTTGGTGTACTAACAAGAAATGGTGAACATTATCAAAGACCCACCTGCAACAATACCTGATATTTGGCCCATGATTGTGAAGACAGTATTCTGTGGTCCAAAGTCAACAATGACTTTTGCAATTCTACTCCAAATAACTTGATTTTTGGTTCATTCAAAAGCTGAACTATTCTCCTTTGTAAAGAAAGTGTGGTGTTATCTAGTCATGTAAACACTCTATATCTGTTCAAATGGTCTTGCATAAATAGCTATGTAGAAAGTTTTGCAGAACGGCTACAGATGTGATGTCTAAATGATAATTGTAGGGGAAAGACTCACCTTTGCAATGAACTTAAAATCAAGTGATTTGCTTCAGAACTGCAAAAGTTATTGCATCACGAATGGATCCAAATGTATCACAATTTATATGACCTGCTATTACTAATATTTCTACTAGATCAATGAACTTGATCATGTCAGTTCCATACAATTCACCATATTTTATCTCTTGATGAGGATTTTAATTATAGTGATTTAATCTCACTATTTTTTGTCATTGATTGAAAGATCGAGAAGATTTGAAGACCATTGGTCAATGATTGATTACCAATTTGTGATCAAAAATGATAAGACTTTTGAATATAATTCTTTTGGTGGTTGGTCCCATCTCACATGGTCTGAGTGAACAGTCACCTTGTGGTGTGAGTCTATGAATATCTCTTATAACAGGACTACTTGACACGATTTTCTTCTCAAATTCTGCTATCTGTTCTATAGGTATGGCCAGCTGCTGCTTTTATATTTTTCATATCTTCCCAAGTTTTTTTATTTTGATCATCTTCCATATAAGTTACGTAAGTGATTCAAGAGGAAGAGTATTGACTGTAGAGATAGATCACTTTATTAGATGTGTTGAACTTTTTCCTCTTGATTCCTGAGGTGGAATTCTGCAAAGAAACATGCCACTCAACAGGGTTATAACTTCTTGCTAAGTCCAAATTCCACAGTCCATCTGTGCTTTTTACATACTTCATCACCCAAACTGAGTGTGCAAGAACATCTCCTTGAAAACAATATCAAAGATGTACCAATAGAAAAATAATCTTCATCATAATTTGAACACTAAATCTTTGTGTTTGTGGAAATAGAAAATCTGATTTTAAAATTCCAAATGATTTTGACCCTGTCATGAAGACCTGAAGGGTTTTACAACTTTTTCTGTTTAACACCAGATCTTGTTTTGTGATCTTTCATTCTTATTTCCTTCCAATAAGTTTTTGATCAAACTATGTGAAACCTGTCTAATAATAGTTCAAAAATTGAACCAAAGTATGCCAACCATCTTCGTACTTTGGCAGTTTGTATGCCGTCAGCTATGACAATTCATTCACCAAACACACTTGGTGTGCTCACATACCCTAGAACTGCGCAAGGCCCAGGGTTTGAGTTTGCGGTTGGCTTTGTGGTTAGCTTGAACAAGCCCTCTCTGCGCGGCCATGTCCGCGCGCCTTGCAGAGGGGCTTGGGACTAATCATCAAATTCTGGCATGGAGACTCCAAGGATTAAGTCCTCTTCAGTTGTTTTTTGCTTTTTCCGGGTTTCCTTGCTGATAAACACTAATTTCCCTTGCAGGCAACCGTCTTCAGCACAATGTTGTACACATCCTGGTATGCGCATATCTTAGATATCCTGGGTGATGTGGCCAAGAAAATGAGATGAAAATCTTTACAACAATGCCCTTTTTGGATTTCAAGTCGCTTTACGTTGTAAATACAGGCTGTACAGTGCGGGCCACCCCTTACAGGGCAGACATAAAGCTTGAAAAGGAACCTCAAGCTTCACCAAATGGAGGATTTTTCCGGGTCAATCAGTGGTGAAACACATGTGCAAAATTATTTCAAAGCACTTTGCCTGCAAGCCAAACTGTTGTTGATCAGTGAGGAACGCCGGAAAAGCCAAAAAACAACTTAAGAGGACTTAATCCTTGGAGTCTCTGTGCCAGAATTTGACGATTAGTCCCAAGCCCCTCTGCAAGGCGCGCGGACGTGGCCGCGCAGAGAGGGCTTGTTCAAGCTAAGCTTTGTGGGCTGTATGCATTTTGAAATGGCATGACACCGGCAGGCAGCTAATTGCAGTCACCTTCGTCAATTCAATCTGGAACAGACTCCATCTTTCCCTGCCTACAAAAGATGAACCCAACATCTAAAACCACCTTAGCTTCAATCAATCATAAAAACCATCTTAAACTTTCAAAGAACCACTTTCATTTCAAAAAATCAATCAATTCACACCATAACAATGCTTAACAAAAACTCATCAAACAAACAAACAAACTAAAACTAAAACTTTATCAAGTTAACTTTCACAAAAGGAATTGATTAACTTTTAACCAATTCTTTATATCTTCTAAATCTCTCTTTAACCATTTAGCTTGACTATTAACTTTTTCTAAACCTTGTGAAAGAGCAGAATGGAAAATTGAACAACTAAATATTGATAATGACGTTTCATCAGTTTAGATTGCCCTTCTTCCAATATGGTATAATATTTTTTTGGGAAATAACTTACTCTTTATCTTTAAAGAACTCTTCTACCATCTTTGCATCTTCTTCTGTTGTAAAACTTGAAAATGATAATTGAAATAATCTTCCAATTGAGAAATTTCCTTTAAATCGTTTGATCAGGTCATCGTAATCTGATTTAACAAACTCCCATATCTTTCTTCTAGTGACTTTGTTTCCACTCAATCCAGCAAAGAAGTACATACTGAGAGATTAACAAAACGCGTATTAGTGAAATTCTTACAAGCTCGGATGTACCGAAGGCACTCAGTTTTCAAATTCATCCTCTGCACTCACAAGTCTTGTTCTTTCACCTCTCCACTTAAGATCAAATCACTGTTTTTTGAAGTCAAAGAAATCGAGTCAATAGATCACCCCTCATCACTTTATCAGACTCAAAAGTATATCAACGCTTACAATGTTTTCTGAATGAGTTTCTCTTGTGTGGTTGCACAAAGTGCATACATCGCTGCAAGCTTCTCCGATGGGTTCGACGGCTTTCTGTAGATTGCTAGTACACTTTCATACTCTTTTTCTCCTCCGTACTTGACTCCAAATGTAAAGATCATATGCCTTAGATCTGCTGGTATAGCTGATGCTTTCTGTGACTCAGTATATTGCTTGAACCGTTCTTTGATCTCTGCTAAAACCCTACAATAACAATCCCAAAACAACATCAGCACCTATTTTCTCATCTGCTAGTGAAGTAACAAAGTCCAAAAAACTACAATGCGAAGGAATAAATGAAACAGACTTGGGATCCTTGGCAGCTGCTGCGGCTTGTAAGATTTTAACTCGAAGTTGAATCCGATCTTCAGTCTCTTCCGGACCGTTTCCCTCAAAGCCAATATCCTTGGCTAAAGCTTCTACCAGCTGAAGCCTGAAACGATCAAAGCTATCTACCAACTTTTCGTCTTGTTCCCATAGTATGCCTGCAACCGCCCCTGTACCTGTCAGAATTTCTGACCAAACCAAGTAGTTTCTCTCGCTTCCAAGAGGTTTTAAGAAATCGAGAACAGTCGAGGTGGAAGAGTATCCGGCTTGGGCTAGTTCAATCGCATCCTGAATCAGACCCATTCTATCGGCAACGGTAAAGACCGAGTCAACCTTTGCGATTTCAGCACCAAGGCTCTTTAAGCGGTCGGCGGGATAGCGAACTCGGTCTGTAACATAGCAAGCCGTCTATCAACCCAATTTGTCCCTGGTAAAGTCCAAGCAGGTACCACAGTGGATGCTAAAGCTTACAGACACCGCATGTATCCGCGTTGAGTTTGTAAACCAAATCCTTTACCTTCGGTAGGGAAACCGAGACTTCCCTTTGAGACTCCATGATATCATGTTGGATCTGGACTGATCCATCTTGTCCAACGGTCTTGATCTCTAATGGCACATACCAAAGAGTCTCATCTTCCTCGGGCTATGTAGAGCAGTGATCAAAATCAAATCCCCAACCTATGTAGTCTAAGTTGTACTCACTTTGGGATCTCCAGTTGACAAGAAACGGTTTTGAGTGATCTTTAATCCATCAGCATTCTCTTCAACGGTCAAGATCGGGAATCCGATCTTTCCGGTCCAATTGCTCATTATCTTCTCAATGTCCTTTCCGGTTGCCTTTGCGATACCGGCCCACAGGTCTTTGGTTGTCCCATTTCCATAGAGATGCGCTTTGAGATACAACGAACTGGAAAGAAATACATTAGTCTTGTATACTCATACGATAAATAATAAAAAGGAGCAGAAAATACCTACACTCCTTTCAAGAACTTTTCTTTGCCTACAAAGTTGGCCAACATCTTCAAGATCGAAGCTCCCTTGGAATATCTGAATAGAGAGAAGCAACATGTGGCAGAGAACAGTTCGAGGTCAACAACAAACTAATCATGCTGGACTTTGATTAAATTAAACGAGTCAAAACTGCCTACGAAATTGCATCAAAGATCTGATTGATCATCTCAGGATCGGGACACGGAACCTCGACGGCGTGAGATGATCTCTTGGAGTCAAGAGAGAGCGCTCGCGAAAGGTGAGCGTTGATGAAGTCATCAGACGCATACCAACTTGGCTCGATCTCCTCGATCACCACCAGTTCTCTGTGGCGTGCATCAACCCGAAATTAGCAAGTCAGGATTGAAATATCTCAAAGAGTGCAACATCACGTACCCCATCAAGGTGGCAAAGGCTTCATTGAGCCAGAGTTCTTGCCACCAACTCATAGTGACTATATTTCCAAACCATTGATGGGCTACTTCGTGACTTTGAGTAGTCACTACTCTTTTTCGGGCCCCGATGCCTGATGCCTCGTCACACAAGCCCACTGAAGTCTATCAGAGCAAAAATTAGACACCAAGACTTAGCTTAGGAAATTACTGATATAGATGATTGATCGAGGGAAGATCAAACTGACCCTACAGGTGATTAAACCCCACTAGTGCATGCCCACTCAATTTTAGTAAGTCTCTCCATTGCCATAGATATCGAACGCTGAGGAAAGTCATAGAAGTAGAGTAGTAGTAGTACCAACTTACGTTTTCCATGGCACCTGCATCGAAGTCAGAGGCCACTAAAGTATCAAGCTAGAGATGACAACAGTCAGTCAGTCAGTAACTCATAGTAAGTAGCTATTTTGAAGATCAGGTGGATTTACCTTAGAAAGAGGATAAGGGATATCGAAGATCTGAACTCAAGATAGTGGTAAGCATCTCGAGAATAACGAGTGAAGCAGGGTGAGAGCTTAGCCAACTTTTTCATATACTGGCAAGATTCGAGCGGTGGTGTCGAGCAAGAGTTGCGTTTGATGGACATGTTCACCAGTGGCGAACACTCTAAGCGGAACCTTTCTGTTGGTCAAAGGACTGATGTAATGTCCCTCCTTGGAGTGAAAAGGACCTGGAATCAATAAAAAGTCAAGAGGTCAGTTAAATCTCTCGTAGTCTCTTCAATGATTCAAAGACATCAGCTGTTTACCATTTGCCCATGCGACCAAGTAGGTTGAAACTTTAGGAGTGGGTTCAAATTTGGTCAAGACCCAAGCTTTGTCTTCGCTTGCATTTGTGTCTAATCCCTCAAGGTTAGTGATCAGATCCGAGGCTTTGAAAGTCCCAACAGATGGTTCAGAAGAGGTAGGGGAAGTGTTGGCCAATGCAACCGTGTCAGCTCGAGTAATGAGCGAAACTTGAAAGGTGGCCTCTGTAAATTAGATTGGTTTGGAGAATGATTATGTCAGCAGGATATATGCGCCTGAAATCGGACAACAGTAGAGATCAACTCACTGATTGCAGGCTCATCCCAGCAGGGGAATGCGCGACGAGCAGCAGTAGGTTCAAATTGAGTCAAACCATAGACACCTTTCTTTCCTTCGAAGGCATATGTAGCTTTATAGTAACCCATCATGTTACCTTCCAATTCAGCCTTGAAAACCATTCCAAGTGTAGCCTTAGTATTAGCCGGCAACGGTTTGGATAACACCACTGTGCAACGTTCAAACTTGTGATCGAAACTGATTGATTTGGCTGGCTCGGGAGTGTTACCCAAACTTTCAGCTTGGATGACCACATTGAGGACTGAGAGAGACTGAGCAGCATGGAAGGTAATAGTATCTGTTTCGGACTTGATCAAGATATCAATTTGAGCCGTTCCTTGAAAAGTAGGAGGAGTTGACTCGAGATCGGTTTTGATGATTAATGCATAGTGAAGTGGTATGACATCATCCGATAATCGATACTTTGAGTCATCAGCAGTTGAGTTCTTTGCCATTTTTGGATTTTGAATGAAGAGCTTGTTGATAAAGTAAGTTGCGATAAGAACAATAAAACTGATTAAGAAAGTAGATTTCAAGCTTCTTGGTTGAAGTTTCTTGACTTCTTTTAGTTTGATTTGTTGAGCTTTAGAATTCCCGAATGACATACGATCAACTTCGGATTGGAAGTTGGAAATCAGATGGATCGATTTACCATTTTACTGAACAGGTCAAGACATTTCATATTTCACAGATTTCTCCAAATTTTGAACATCTCCAGAAACGTATCAAAGTCACCCCCCGCCTGGGTAAACAAGAAGTTAGCTTATAAGCTCGGACCGGATCTTCGACTCTAAAAGATGAGAATGAGATGGGTTGGCATGGCTGAGCACTTGAAGTTGCAAAGTCAGCAATGTCATTGGAGATAGATTGGACATCACTTTCACCTTTACTGGCCAAGACTCTAACTGATCAACTTAATCGAATACTACCATCAGTACCTTTACCAACATTTCTAGATCCAATCATCATTCAATCAGTCGAGTTTGGTGATAGTTCTCCTGAGATTCAAATCATCGACATTCGTGATATCAGTAAAGCTTTCTCTGACGCTGATATACGAGCTCAATCATCAAGATCTCAGCAAAATTATAATGAATCCGCCTCTCCATCACCTGCCGATCGGTATCCTCCCGACTCTGATAGTCGATTTCTCGGTTCTAGACCTTCTCCTAGTATCGCAACTTCCTTCAATCCCAATCGGTCTCATCAAGCAGTAGAAACTCCACGCGATCATGCAGCTTTCCTTACTCCAACCCATTCAAACTTCTCAGACTGGCGGAATACACAACAATCCTCAAGAGCTCCTGAACCTAGACTTCCATCACCTCAAACTCGTAGCTCATCTTCTCAACCATCACTCGAATTACATTTACGAGTGACCTATTCAGGGAACATGCGGATCGACCTATCAACTGCACTGGTCCTTAATCATCCTGCACCGCTCTTCATGAGTTTGCCTGTCAAGATGCGAGTGATGGGATTCGTATTTACAGCTGAAGTGATCTTGGCCATTGAAGCTGATCGATCAAGATGTCATTGTACAATCATGGAACCTAGTCCAACTTCAGATCAAGAAGTTGATGATGGACTTCATCCATCTGAACTGACGCCTGGTGCAAGAATCTTACCGGAAATGCTTATCCACACTGAAGTTGGTAATGCTGATAAACATGTACTGAGAAATGTGGGAAAAGTTGAAAGGTTTTTACTTGATACATTACGTCGAATTATCTGTGATGAACTCTTGTTTCCGGTAATGTTTTTTATAAATCTCTTTTTATTCAGATCTGGAGTATTTTCAACTGATTCGGCATTGTTTTGCGATATAGACCTTTCAGACTTTTGATTGGTCATAGAGGAACGAAAATCTATTCAAAAATATAACGTATACTACATTCACCTATAACTTCGAATGTGATCTTGCTACATCATGTAATATCTTTATCAATAGACAGTCAAATTCAGCAAGGTTCAGTCAACACCGCAACCGCTACGCTCCGCTCAGGTTTTCGACCTATTTTGGGAGCGGAGCGCAGTGCTGCGCTCAATCTCACTACGCACAATATCGCTCTTTTTTATTTTTTTTCTTACTTTGGTGTGCGTAGTGCAACACCAGTGTGCGGCGCTCATCACTACAAAAGACCTGAAAAGTCTAAAAAAACCATAAAAAAGAGACTCGAGCCCTGGCTCTGAGCGGAGCGATATGCTTCGCTCAGGACTTTCCTCTCCTCGGAGCGCGGTGCGCAGCCTCCGCTCTGGGTAGCGGAGGTTTGAGCGGATGCCAAAACCGCTCCGCTCACGCTCCGCTCGCGCTCATTCGAGCGGAGCGGTTGCGGTATTGGTTCAGTCTCACCCATTACACCTGGTATCAGATTCTACACCATCTCAAACCCGAGGTGAGTAATTGTCCAAAAACCCATTGTGACAATGCACTTAATTAAGAAATGATGTTTCATGTGATTGCTCATGTTGATCTTGAAACCAAAACGTATTATTTGGAAGGACTGGAATTGCCTATCCAACAAATGCTATACAATTCTTCAAGCGAAATTTGTCAGATGTACAGCCTCGATCACATCATGGATGCAAAGGATAATTGAAAAATGTAAAATTTATGAAGATCATCCTCAAAGTTTCAACTCAGGATTGTTAGTCTACTTCAAAGATGATCATGTTTTTGAATATTAGAGCTCATATATTCAAACAGGATGAGCTAAAAGATAATGATTTTCCAAAACCAAAAACCCACAAAAGGTTTGACTTCAAGAATGATGCTTAGTTCTCAATATCTAGGTACTACTATTTTGTTATATGTTGGACATTGAAAAAAGATAACAAAGTTTTTTACTACCTTGAAGCAGATTAAACTTCAAAATTCACCACTGAAAACCAGACAATACGTTTATTTCAATGGTCTATGATTCTATCTTCAATTGTAGGACATTGTTTGTTGACTGAGTGATTGGAGTTTCTTATTAACAGGATGTCAACTCCTGACAATAAATGGCTGTGATACACATGAAAAACAAAGCAAGCTCTGAGACTCCAGGTAAGTCAAATGGAAGCTGTGAAGGGTGTTTCAATTCAGGCTGGGGTGTGTCCTTTTCTCAAAAGGTGCACCAGCGCACCTTATTCCACTCAACAACCACACCTAAATGCCACTGGATGCATTGGATCATCCACAGCCGTGCCGTAAATATGTAAATTACAGATGTTTGAGGTGGTCTCATGCCCAGCCGTCTACCTCAAACACTCACTTAGCTTAGGGATTTCTCTGTGTACAAGCCAAAATAAGCCAAATGACTTCTATTTTGGTTCACAGCCCAACACCTTCTGTACCTTGCTTCTCCCATAAACTACAAAATTTACAATCAGACTCTCAGCCAATCAAACACCTCAATCATCATACACCTCCTAAATTATGCTACAAGCCGTACTGCAGGGAACCACAGATGTTGATTGTTCAAAATCCTTACCTTAAATGTGTCCCTAAACAATCTGTCAAACTTCTGTACGTTACAAATTTACGGCGTGGCTGTGGATGCTCTTAGGCGCACTTTTTTGATATAGAGCAACTTTCTCCTGCAGGGATTGGGGGTTCTTGGGGGTTTTGAAGGTGTAATTCATCCAATAACTTCTTGATTCCACTCCTCCTAGATTTTAACTCAAGTTAAATGCTTAGAACCTTACTCTCTATGTTCATGATTTCCTGCAAGTATCAATCTTAGCAAAGTTTCACCAGTGAGACCACCAGCACCAGCCATCATTCTATGTGATCCAATGGAGATTGGATCCAAGTATATCCAGATGGAGCAATCAGCATGCGCAACCAAAAAATGAAACTCATACAGATTTGTTCCACCTTTTCTTCCTCTTACATTTCTACATATTTTATTCATGTGAGGGGGACTTGTTGATACCTGGACTGTTGACATATTGGACACCTCAGGAACACTTGAATCAGCATTCCAATCTGTACAAGAAATAGAAGTCAGGAGAAGAAAGCAGAGTGGTGGAGTGGTGGATTGAAATCAATCAAAATGGAAGGTGATCAATGGTTTTGAGCTGGGATATAGCTCAAAACCACTGGTATGCTGGATGGGGTTTTGGATCAATCCCCATCCAGCAGACCAGGCTTTGGTTAGATATTCAATTCAGGGCCAAATTCACCCTTTTCAAAAAGAAGAACAAGCTTTTGAGCAGATGCAGTACTTGGATCAAAAAGTATTGCAATCAATTGGAAAGCTGGACTGAGTATGTATCATAGTAGTCAATCTGAGGACATCTTCTGTTGCTTCTTGTTGCTTCATTTCTCATTGTCATTTCACACTTGAACATTATTGCTTTTCATCTACAGACACTCACTCTCACAACTCTTGTCACACTTCTGTTTATGTTTCTTCTATGGGGTTTTTCTTTTTGCCTGTCACACTCAGACATTATCATGATTTAATTGAACTGATTGGAGTTGTAGATTTGATCCATGGTATATTGTTCAACCATTGGACCTGAAAGAGTAGACCTAAGTCCTAGGTGCCCCATGTTATAAAGTGGAAGGAATCTCCTTTGCAATCAAGACCAATCAACATGCATTTTCTATATTTGAATGCATGAGCCTCTTCTTCCATGGCTTTCAGACAAGAACTAATCAGTTTTGTCAAACTGAAAAGAAGAACTTAAGCTCAACCATACTCTGGGGGGTTGAGCAGAGAGATATTACACATGGATCATCACACACTGAGCTTGGTTGAGCTTGATGAGAATTTCACCTCAATTCTGAAGCTTGTTATTCTTATGCTTTGGCTCAGGTATTGAACTTTGAGTGTGCCTTGTGATTATCTCACCTGAATGTGATTTGATAGTTTGATCAATTGCATTTTTGAAACTTAACTTAATGTTGTATCATCAAATTAGGTCTCTCTCTCTCATAAGCTCAGAGCAGCCCGGTTTGAATGATTTGAACAGGATCCGGGGTGTAAGAACGGGCAGCCCGGAATATTATCCGACGTCGGGGCTTCGGATCTTTGGCGCCTGGTGTGTGATGTAAAATGAATTGCAGCTGATCATCAGGAAATCTTTCTCATCGCGATTATCGACTTTGCAATAACGTTTACACACATACCATTCAACTTCAACTTCTCAACATTCAACTTCTTCAACTTTTAAGGCAGAACACATCATGAATTATCAAAACTTATCAAACATCGAACTTCAAAAGTTTTATAATTCAGCTGGATTCTTCATTTTAAATGATTTACCTATCTCAACTCAATTCTCAATTGATGGTCATACCTCAATCACTGGTCCTCGTTTTAAAGTAAGTTTATCACTTTTTCTTTCAATTCATTCCTACACATTTTCACTTACACTTTAAACTTTGATTATGTATAGGGTCTTAAATTATTACCACCTGGATTTCATTTAATTACATATATATCAGAACCTAGGAAGAAAACTCAAGAATCATTATCACAAGATCATATTTCACAACAAATCAAACATGGTTTAATCCGATTTTTCAAACCCAAAGAAATCATTATAAGAAGATATGATGAGAATGAAGAAAGAATTCAATCGATTCAAGATGAAACGATTAGTTCGATTGAGTATATGAAATCATTAGATTCTAATTTAGCTCCTTATCCTATTGAACGTTATTCGATTTGGAAATCTTTAACTTGTTTTATAACCATTGAATTAGTTGAAGAAGTCTTTGGAATTGATGAAAGAGGTGATTCGATTTTGGATAGTTTAATGTCGAATGAAGAAGAGAATTTAAAACCTTATCCTTCTCATCCACGAGATCTTAGTGCTTCTTATCCACGTCATCAACATCAACTTTTTTCACATCAATCATCAACTCATCGTCCAGAAGATCTATCGAATCAGAAATTTACAAATTGGCCTAAAATCAATCTTAAAAGATCATGGCCAAAAGACTCAATCGGTGAAGAATTAAGTAAATGGAGTCAAGATAAAAGTTATTTATTTCATCAATTCATTCTACATCAATGTCAAAAAGGTATGAAGTCTAATCTATACCAATCGTGTGTTTCATCAGTTTGACTTGTTTTGATGTCTTTTCTTTTATTCTTTTTCTTCAGATTTGAATAAGTTTTTAGGTCATATTCAATTATCATACCTAACCTTTCTACAAGTACATTCATTTCAATCACTAGAAACTTACCAAACCTTGTTAAACCTATTAACGAAATCCAGTCCCAAAGAACTTGAAAAGTTTAATCCAAATTACATTCCCATCATAATCTCAACGATAACCCAACTGATCAACCAATTAAAAGAACTATCCAATGATTTTTTTATCGAATTACAAGATCCTCAATTAGAGAATTGGTTTTTCAAAACGATCAACTATTTTAGAAACCATTTAAATCAAATCTTATGTAATGAAAATCAAGAACTGATTCAACTTCAATGGAAAACCCTTCAGGAAGATTGTAAGAGATTTGATTGGAATATTCAAGATTTGAGAATCGGTGGTCATGAAGATGAGAGTAGTGATGAAGATGATGATGAAAGTGATGAGGATGAGGATGAGAAACCAGTGATTGTTGAAACTTGAAACCGCATTCTGAATCTTTATTTCTCTTCCTAGGATTCGATCGAGTTCTAGGAATGTAGGCGCATTATATCTTTCGATTTTCTGTTCTTTTTCTTGGGAAATGTATTTTTTATTTTTATCTTTCTTAAGCAACTTGTTCTCACTTTCTGGTTTTGAATTTGTATCACTTTTTGTTCTTCACTGAGTATTGTTCTCATTACCATTTCTTTCAAACTTATCTGTCTTGTATTATCATCTTAAATTGTGTTTCAGTCATTTACCATTCATATCATTAGCAACATTTCTTACCAATTAGGGTTCTCTTCCAGACAATGATTTCTGTTACACAATCACAAGACCAAAACTGCTACACATGATCAAAACACAAGCATTGAAGCTAATCATCAGTTTCAAAGGTTTGCCACCTTTGAAAATCAAGAATGATAAACGACATTTGATTCAAATAATAATAATAGTACACCATGAAATGCAAATGAGAGAAAAGAAGCACTCAAATACAAAACACAAGACCAAATGAATTTCATGTAAGAAAGAAGCAAAAAAGCCAATCTAAAAAAGTTTATCGTCAAACCAAATCATAATGCACCAACTTCTTTTAATTTATGAATCACTTCATCTACATTTTCGACTTTTAATCCTCCTTTTCGTTTAGGTGGTTCTTCTACTTTTAAGATTTCGAATCGATTGTTTGTATCTATTCCAAGTTCTTCTGTTGTATAAGTAATAATTGATTTCTTCTTTGCTTTCATAATATTAGGTAATCTAACAAGATAAACGAAAACCAAAAAGAACCCAAAAGTTATAATCCTTTCAAAACAACGAAAAAAGAAGGGGAGGTTGTGAATGATCAAACTTACGAAGCATATCTAGGTTCATTTAATCTTAAATCAGTCGTCACCACAGCAGGTAAAGGTACCTTTAATTCTTCAATCCCTCCATCAATCTCTCGACTGACTTTAGCCGAACTCATCTGATTGGCATCAAATTCGATCGAACTGATATATTGTGCTAAAGAACAATTCAATAAACCCGATAACATTCCACCTACTTGTGATGAATCATCATCAATCGATTGTTTACCACAAATAATCAAATCAGGTTTCTTTTCTCCTAATTTTTGAATCACTTTTTGAATCGTTTTAGAAACCGATAATGGTTCGGGATCGCAATCAGGCTTGGTCGACGGCCATTCTATTAAGATTCCTGAATCGGCTCCCATGGCTAAACCTGTACGTAAAACTTCTTGACCTCCTTTTTTGTTAGAAGTGATGGTCAGTAAGGTGATCGATTCAATCTTTTCGCCTAGTTTTTCTTTCAATCTGATCGCTTCTTCTACGGCTATTTCATCAAATGGATTCTATATTTTATCAAACCAATCAAAAAAAATCAAAAAAACACGTAGATCTCTTGGTTAGCATCGCTTTGTTTTTTTGTGGAAAGGTATTGAAGGATGATAGGTTTCTTGAGTTGAGATCTTACCATTGAATGTTTAACTCCATTTGTTTCTACTCCAGTTTTAGCTGAATTAACTCGAATCTTTCTATTTGATGTAAACCAATTCAACATCAGAGGTTTTTTTGGGGGGGATGAAAGTTAACTTTGATCAGAAACCACTTACACTGCATAATCGATAGTCCGTTTGATGGGTACTAAAACTCTAATTTGATGAATTAAACTTGGTCTCATTCTTGATCAACCAATGGGGTTTTTCTAAGGAATTGAAGGTCTTGGGTGTTGGGTGTTGGGTGGTTCACGTTGACTGGTAGTTGAAGGTCTGATTGGATTAAGGTTTCGATGATGAGATCATATTACAGTCGTCTCTGAAATAACCCATACCTTTTCCTGGAGCCCAAAAGCTATGGGTTTGCATGAAGTATGGGCCACAGTGAGGCTGTGGCCCGGACCTGTTGCGACCCGAGGCCCTTCAAAGACAGCTCAGCTTGGTCAGGGCAGGGTCAGAGGTTAAACCCTGAGGCAGCCAAGGGCATTGTGGATTGGTGATGATCAGCTTGCAGCTAACCTAACAAAGTCACAGGGGCCAAAACACGAGCTCACATAGAGGTGAGCATGAAAAGCTTCAAGTTTTCTCCAAGGTTTCTACCTTTTTTCTTCCAAAACTGAGTGCGTTCAGCTCATGTTGATCATGTAATCAGACATGATCAATGTGAGCTGAGAGCTGAGTAGATGAGCCAGGCTTCCTCAAGCTTCATTGCTTAGCCAAGGAGCCTGAGGGAGGACTACCTGATCTGCTCAGGTCATCTCAGGACCTGCCTGAACGCTCAGTCTGTACATACACAGGAAGCCTCATTCCCTCCTTTGTCGATGAATTTTTATTACATTCCATGATGCAACGGCTTGAAAGTGGAGATTAACAAAGCGCAAACTTGGCCCGTCCCTCTCCCTTGCAAACACTCCTTGAGGTCCGAGGGTTTGCGACTGAGAGGGACGGGTTGAGTTTGAACAAAGCCCCCATCTTTAGCTTGAACAAGCCCTCTCTGCGCGGCCACGTCCGCGCGCCTCGCAGAGGGGCTTGGGACTAATCGTGAGTTCCTGGCACGGAGACTCCACGAGTTAAGTCCACTTATGTAGTTTTTTGCTTTTTCCCGCTTTCCTCACTGATAAAAACAACTTTACCTTGCAGGAAAAGTTGTTCGTATTTTTGTTCTACATGTGTTTCCATCTTGATATCCTGGTTATCACTACTTCATCACCCTGATCATGAGTTGAGTTTTCAAGCTCTTATGTCCCATATGTAAATGAATGTACAGCCTGTATTCGCATCGTACGTGATTTAAACATAAGGATGTGCAAAACATTTGGTGAATTTGGCGCAGGCAGAAACTAACGTACAAAAAGCACTGAAAACAGACCACAATACAGGCGGGTGTTGTAAGAATGTTAAAGCCACATTTCTGGCCGCATCAGATGGTTTGTGTACAATCTGAGGCTATGAGGATGTGTAGAACAAAAATATGAACAACTCTTCCTGCAAGGTAAAGTTGTTTTTATCGGTGAGGAAAGCGGGAAAAGGCGAAAAACTACATAAGTGGACTTAACTCGTGGAGTCTCCGTGCCAGGAACTCACGATTAGTCCCAAGCCCCTCTGCGAGGCGCGCGGACGTGGCCGCGCAGAGAGGGCTTGTTCAAGCTAACCCCCATCTCAAGACCTGTCTTCATCCCACAAACCATCATTCAAATTCAAATTCAGATGAAAAGGACACTACAACAGCTACAACACTACAACAACCATTCAAATTCCAAATCATCACTGTTTACTAAATCACATCATACTTTATTAGCAGTAGCTATCCAAATTCAAATTCAAATCCAGGAAAGATGTTGTGAATATCTTCAATTTAATCTTGCGTTGTCGAATTGGAATATGGTGGCCTACATTTGATTATTCGGCTAATCATCAACGGATCATTTGGATTGCTCTTAAAAGGTTCATCACTTTATCTCTCACAATACTTAATAATTAGCAAATGTTTGACCGATATTTTGTGTTGTCTTTTTTCTCTCCTTTACACAGATATGATAATCCTGAGATAGCTTTGAATATTGGAATGATTTTGAAAGAAATGTTAAGACATGAAGTCTTGGCTAAAAGTTTACTTTACTCAGATCAGTTTGTCAATTGCTGTTTTCTACATCAGTCTCCTTGAAGCTCATTCATTTGGGTATGAATTAGATTATATGACTTCCCTCAATACACTGAACAAACGACATTCGGAATTGCTTGTGATGCTATGTGAAGTTTCAAGGAATGCTTAACGCGTCATAAACCAATGGTCTCAGCCTTTCTTGAAGACAACTATGATCAAGTTGCGTCTTTTATCTCTCGTCTCTCTGATCACTCTCTTCTATCGATTAATCTGACTTTGGTTTCTCTTAAATCAGTTCTTTGGAATGTATTCTTCTCTTATCCAATCAACAAATCACGTCACAAAACAACAATCAATCAAACTATCAGGGGAAATTTTATTAGACAAATCAAATTATACTGTGATGAACAAACATATTTCAAAGGAAGATAACCTGAAAATCATGATGAACCTCTTAAAAGACAAATCCAAAAACATCCAATCCAAAGCTTTTCATGTCTTCAAGGTTCTCCCCTTTACTTTCTTCCCTCACAATCGGATATACAATACTCAAATCTTTTCATTTTGTATTTTAGGTCTTTGTCGCTAATCCACGTAAACCATCACCGATTGTAACAATTCTACGGCAGAATAAAGAAACACTTATCGAATTTCTTCGAGGTTTTCATAATGATAAAGATGGTAAGATCTCTTCCAAGTCTATATATCCTTGAGACCTGTGTCCATCATTCACTAATAGTTTTTTTTGCTTTTGTCTTTCTGTTGACTTAGACAAACAATTCAATGACAAGAAAGGTTTTTCAATCATTCAAATCAAGAATCTCAAATAGACTGCCTTATCCATTTTCCTCATTTCCTTATAACTGTAAATTCTTCGTAAGATGTTGTGTTTTTTTCTCACTAATTCCACATGTTGTTCTCATTTGTACACTCTCTTCTAACCAAAAAACCCCCAACCAACCCTCTTTTGTCTTTCCCCTATTCCTCTCTCTCGCTATCTCTTGCTGAATTCAAGTTCTCAAATTTAGATTCTTTAGTAGTACTACTAGTTCTTTCTTTCTTTATCTTTCATGTCTAAATGCCTCTTGTTTCTTTTTGACTTCTTTATTTTATTTTCTGATTTCAAAACCTAGACAAAAAGGAAGAAAACAAAATTGTTCTCGGATTGAAAGCAAACTTCCTTGAGACTTTGTAATCACTTCACTTCATAAACAAAAAAACAAGATGACAAAAAGGTTTTGGTTGATTTAGACAAAGATGTGAATTCATGTATGTATCCTATTGCAATCGTACTCCTCCAAGTGAATCACTCGCCATGAGGCTGCATGCTCAGCCTCTGCTTGTCTTATGAAGGTTTTCAATTAGGACCGGTGTATAGGATCAGTTATCCATTTGCCTCAGGGCATTATGGACAGTAGTCCGATAGGCTGGGTGATAGGGATGAAAGTACAACATGCCATGAGCGAAGTATGAAAACAGTTAGTAGGTGACTGCTACAACGTATAACTAGGTATAAGTACGAATGTTGAACAACTGATGAAGTGAACTTGCAATGTTTGGGTTTGATTGCGCGCGCCATGATACAACATCAAGTGATCAATTCATGTGGTATACGATTGCGAGTTCCCAGACATTATTCTTTTACAAAACGCAGTCAGCCATCAATCACTACACTAAGGGATAGTAGAATGAATATTGGTCCTCCCACGTTTAATCGTCTTGATTACAACGTCGGTCATAGCAGAAAACGGGCATCATAGACTAAACAAAAAAACTTAAAACGGAAAGAGCAGGAAACAAAATAGTGACAATGATATCATGAAGGCAGAGCAGTGGTCTCAGCCAAGACAAGATGAAGTGTGACAGGACACTAGATAGTTAAAGCACAAAATGAATTAGAACCTGTCACAAAACATGGATAACACGCTTGAGGGTCACTTACAAAAGCAACGTGTGTTCATGTTTTCATCCTCACAATCGCTCACCACAAAGACGACAAGCGAGTTGTATGTCCTTGGGCTGGATGATGACACGTTTAGCGTGGATGGCAGCCAAGTTAGTGTCCTCATGAAGAGCCTGATATTGAAAGATTGGTTTGAGATCAGCATGATGACAAACGACCGACAAGCCGAGGAAAGCAAACAAATAGGGTATACAAATATGTTCTGGGAATTTTCAGAAGGTTTTTTCCAGAACGCCAGAAGTTTTTTTTTTGGTGTGTTCTGGCGTTCTGGCATTCAGCAAATTTGAATGCACCACACTTCCAGAATGCCAGAAACCCCGTGAACACAACCCAACTCCACCAGCTCACCCCTCATCCCTACTCACCTCAGCACCAAATCACATCACCATCAGCTACTCCATCTCATCACGATTCACTACTCTCACCTCGAATCCTCGAGTCGATTAGACATTTGAGATACAACATTTTTCTCTAATCGACTCGAACATCTGTCGAGAAAAGATGTTCGAGTCGATTAGAGAATTGAAATCAAATTTCCTGAGGAGTTCAATTAATGTTCAACTTCTTCGTGAAGTCGGTTTTCAGACAAATCACAAAGACAGTCAACATGAAGCCTGCCAGCCGCATAGAGCGTGGAATTACTGGCTGACGTGCCGTCTCGGCCACCCCTTTGGTGCTTTTTT
>NW_006768767.1:884216-910206 GCF_000204055.1 Melampsora larici-populina 98AG31 | reverse complement strand
AGATGATTCAATATGTTCTGGAGATTTCAGAAAGTTTTTTCCAGAACACCAGAACCCTTCTGGCATTCGAGGAAAACACAATCCAAAATCTGCAGCCGTCTGGATCAAGTGATCGACGGTGATCCCCCACCTTCAGCCAACCAAGCAGCCCTCACAAAAATCCAATCGTCACACCGTTGGCCTTTGACTTTCAAAACCTCGGCCCTTAAGATTTGAAGCAAGTTTTTAAATGTATTTTCATCTTAAGAGGGATTCATCGGTTTCAATTTGTGTTCGTTTCTTAGTTTTCAAATGTCTCTCAAAAGGAAACGAGATCTTCAAGTGCACAAAATCAATCAATGCACAGTCTTGTTTTGTATCCTTTTTGAGATTTCTTCAGTCTCACTTGACTTGGTGTTAAGCTGTAAATATGTACCTTTTTGAATTGAAATGATTGTTGTTAATCGTGTTTTGAGTTTTTAAAACGATCGTTGTTGATCTCGTTTGATTTGTCAATTTCAGACCACTTTTCAAACTAATGAGATCATTGTTTCCGAACCAATCTCTTTGAAAACCATGTTAGTTACCTACTTGAAAGCTTTGCTCTTCATGTTGACTGTCTTTGTGATTTGTCTGAAAACCGACTTCACGAAGAAGTTGAACATTAATTGAACTCCTCAGAAATTTGATTTCAATTCTCTAATCGACTCGAACATCTTTTCTCGACAGATGTTCGAGTCGATTAGAGAAAAATGTTGTATCTCAAATGTCTAATCGACTCGAGGATTCGAGGTGAGAGTAGTGAATCGTGATGAGAT
This sequence comes from Melampsora larici-populina 98AG31, assembly GCF_000204055.1. NCBI lineage: Eukaryota > Fungi > Basidiomycota > Pucciniomycetes > Pucciniales > Melampsoraceae > Melampsora > Melampsora laricis-populina. Next base: position 909,409 of record NW_006768767.1, on the reverse strand, counting down.
GGAGTAGCTGATGGTGATGTGATTTGGTGCTGAGGTGAGTAGGGATGAGGGGTGAGCTGGTGGAGTTGGGTTGTGTTCACGGGGTTTCTGGCATTCTGGAAGTGTGGTGCATTCAAATTTGCTGAATGCCAGAACGCCAGAACACACCAAAAAAAAAACTTCTGGCGTTCTGGAAAAAACCTTCTGAAAATTCCCAGAACATATTTGTATACCCTAAATATAAACCATGAGTGGGTCAAAGAGCGAAGATGGACACCTCTGTTGTCCTCAACGGATCTGTCAAAGTTGGTATTGACATATCCTTAGCCGGTGTTTTGGTACAAAACCGGTTTTAACCCAGGTTTGGTACTTTTGTAATTTTGACAGACACAGCACAAAAAATATACCGATAAACTCTTGAAGCGCGGTATGTAGACATGTTTACATGTTTTTTTTTTCTTTCAAAGGCTTGATTATAATGGGCACAATTCTGAGTATGTGGAGGTGTGCCAGCTGATTCCTGAGTACTCATCTGTGCTCAAGGAATGCTTATTTGGAATGCTCAATCAAGATGAAGATGAGCAAACTTGAGCAAACTTGGGCAAGGTGGAAGTTTTGCATGCTAATCACCTGAACAGAACAAAAAATTGTGACATGAAAGGATATTTGCAAATGATTGTTTTTGGAATGAATATGGAAGGCTTTTCATGCTCACCTCTATGTGAGCTCCTGTTTTGGCCCCTGTGAGTCCCTCTCGGCGAGCAAGCCTGCAAGAGAGGGACTTATGGGTTATCCACAAAATTTGGCATGTGAGCAAGAAACTTTTGGCTGGGGAGTTTTTCAACCCGCCATAATTTTTTACTCTACAAATAAACAGTCTTTGGACCAAAGGAAGCTCCTGTGCGCCTGCTCAAACTCCATACATTGATGTATCTCACTGTGTATTTGATGCACTTATAGCCAAGCAATAGAAGGCTGAAGTTTGCAAAAAATCCAAAATAGATATGTAACTGCAGAGCTCAATGGCAGGCCTCCCATATGCTTTGACTGCCTCAGAATATCTCTGTGTCTGGTGTGATTTGTGACAACATCTACAGACTTTGGTAAATTGGAATACACTTGCTGAGCAGGTACCTCAACTGTGGATTGCTCTAGAGCAGGTATATCTATGTTTTGGTTGACTTGTTTGATTGCTTGAACAATTCCTCCAGAGATCAGGTGTCAGCCTGATACTAGAAGTATAGGTAAAGTTGGTCTAGAATCAAACTACAGATACTTACAAAATGTATTTTATCGAGCTTAGGAGAGATTCCTATCTTCTGAGAGAAATTATTTTTCAGTTCTTTGTAAGTAAAAAAGACTATAATTGGTGGTTATAGCTGTCTGTGGTGTGGTACAAAAACCACTGCCAGTATATCAAGAAGTGCACTCACTTAATGATCTGCCTAGGTGAATATGTAGAAACGTAAAATGGTCCTGGGTAACACTTTAGCGTTGATTTGATAAAACAAGCCTTTATCAAAAGATTTCTAGCCGGGGTTGAAGGAACTTTAGTCGGATGGTTACTACCAAACAATCTTTAACGTCCTAGTTGATGCTGATACGGATAGAAAGGATAAATGAAAAAAGGAGAGAGAAATAGGTCCGAACAAAAGAACTAGTATGGAGCGATGAAGAAGTCTGAATAGGGTTTCTTGAAAGCGCTACTAGTTTATCTTTTCAACGGAAGGAGGAAAATGAGTTATTGGTTGATCTTCTTAACAGTAAAAAGGAGAAAGCTTTTTGTTCATAAATTGTTAAAGTGATAAGAGATAATTCTTCTTTTCTTTGAGGAAGAATAGTTGGCTATTCAAAGTGTTAGGAACTCTTTCAAATTGACATGAAATGTAGTTTGTTAATTAAGGGTTTCTGTGGTACGTCATCGAATATATCTTGGACTAGTCCCTGATGTGTAACAGGGCTAGCTGAGGGTATGCTTCGATACGCCTGGTTCAGTTAATTAACTTTGCTGGTTGCCTTCTTTGAAGGTAGGGTTCTTTTAGGTATTTGATCACAAATGTAAAAGAATTTATATTTTAAATGTTTTTTAAGTTCTTTATCTTATAACTGTTTACTAGATATTAGGCGGCTAGCCGCCACAGAGTCTTGAGAATCATTACACTATGGGGTTACGCTGTGTGATTGAAAATTGACACTTACTAAAGAATATTTGGATTATTTTATGACTTGTATGCGTGCATTCTCTTATAATTGCAGTTCAATTTTTGTGCGGTCGGCATGCATGGGTAGTAAAGATTATGCACCATATCTTTCCCCCTGCTTGCAACTCCCCATACACATTGCAGTAACAGCGAGCTCGACTGCATAGACATGGACTGTTGTGGAAAGCATCAATTAACAATTCAGGCGCTTTAGATTGTTCATACAGACACTGGTCTACACTTTGCACAAATTATTTACATCTATTACCTAAATCTTGAATGAAATCAGCAGCCTTCTCTACTTTTAGTAAAAAACTTGCTACCTGAATTTAACAAAATGCTCAAAAGGTCATGCGCTACTAGAACTTTATTTTTTACCATTTAGATAAGCTTTAGAAGCATGTCAATAACAGCGCCTATTGTTGATTTTTGTTGCAATCATTTGCGCATTAGTCGATTATCGGGCCCGCGGTGCCAACTAAAATCACGCTAGTAATCTGTTTTGCTATCAGCCGTTGTGTGATTAATTAGCTTACTACGTTCAAAACTCACTTTTACAATCCAAACGCCATTGTTATGGGAATAATTGATTACATTGCCTTCAAAAGCCACGAGATTCCCGGTGTTTAGAACATTTTGATCTATATTGAGAACAAACTCCTCCAAAGCTTCTTAGAACGCATGAAAATGGACAATCGAGCTCAACTACAAAAAGGATCCTTTGTGTTATTTATAATTAAACTAATAGATTGAACGGTTGAAAACTGACAGAAGACTCAAGAGTTCCACGCTGTGTGGAGCACATGCATTACAATTTGGGGGTGAGTGCTATCCGGGTTCGCATAAGGGAGACAATACATGATTTGGCCACGGCTGCGAACACTGAAGTGGTGAGCGTCTATGATGGAAGGAACATCATTGATGCCCAGTATTTCAATGGAATTCACAGTGACATTTTACTAGACACTAGGGGTTGGGCGATATTTCGACCAACCGGTTTTGCGCCTCTGAGAAGCCTAGCAAAAGCAGTTGAAGATGGTGGAGAGCAAGTTTTATGGGTTTCACGCATCTGTTACGGATCTGAGCTCAGAGCCGAGAGTGTTTAGGCAATACTCAGGCAAGCTTTTGCCTGAAGAGAAGGGTTGGGGATCAGTGAAAGGTGCAAAAGGCGTGTTTGCATGGCTTGTACTTACAAGCCCAGCGGCGCAAATCAATTTTCCATGTAAGACTTTTGAACGGGTGAAGCTTTGGACTTCTGAAGAAGCACTTCGTACCGGTCTGTATTTTTGCAAAGCAAAAAGACGGATCAAAAAGTTGGTTAGTTATGAGTGGCTTTGGTATTGCTTTCGAGCGATCTCGAAAGCATTCCTAAATCGTTGAACTGCAATTGAATTGCTTTTGGAAACCGGTTGGTCGAAATTTCGCCCAACCCCTACTGGCAGGCCAGTGAGTACAATTCACCTCAATTCAATTCAAATCCAATTCAGATTCAATTCAAGTCCAACTTCAGATTGACTTCAAATTCAGTTTGGGTGGGGGATATGCACGAGCTGCCTATACTGGAAGATCGGTATGGAGCTAGTTCAACAGTACAGCTGAGGATGAAAATTGATCCTCCCAAAACTTCCGGTGGCTTCCTTTTAATTGCTCAGTATGGTAGATACTCCATTCTGAAAACTTCCTATGCAGTACAGTTTGAACTTATGAGGTACTCTTTGATGCTCTCCATCAACAAATTATGGACTTGTATGATCATTTCAATTCAAAGCCATCTAACATAATTTTAGCTGGTTAGGATCCAGGACACACTTAACAAAAAGAACTTGACCAGGTCAAACCCATATTTTTGAGAAACAGATTTTCAACTGCTTCAGAACAGTGGAAACGCCGAGTATCAACCAAAAAGACATCTGTTACTCAAAGCCAAATTGCTCTGGATCAGGCTAGCTTTTCCAGTTCTAGAACTGATGTTAAGCAGCTGGATATCTGTCTTCAATTATCAACAAGTGGTATAACACATGTATATTTATCACATGAAGTATTGGACAAACTACAATCACATTCAGAAAACTTGCAACTATGCAAATAAGATAATATAAAAGGACAGAACAATAAAATATTATATTCTCCACAATACAATTATACATATACATATGTTTCATAAACCTTTGAAGGTTCAATGAAATCTCAAGCAAACTACTAGAGATGATTGATCTTTGATTTCAAGTTTATCCCATTTACTCAAACATCTATGTAGTTTTGATGAATTGATTTCAGATCTTTTTGAGGTTTTGTTATAATCATATGATTTTTTGATCATTGAATTGAATGATATTTGATTAACTTTTTGAAGCTTTAAAGTTTTGAGTCCAGTTGAAAGAAAAGAATTCTGTTTAGGAAAAACATCAAAAAGAAGCAATGGTGATGATGCATGACCTAATTTGGTTTGGCTCTCTATAAAGCCCTACAATTTTCATCAGGTTTACACTTATCAACCAATCTACCAAAAAAGGGTAAACAAAAGAAAAGAAATAAGTGCAAAGATGATTAAGACTTAAGAGAAGGTGAGCAAGGATGTACAGTCCCCTCCAAGTGGTTTACGTAATCATTCAGGTTCGGCAGCGGCGGGGCCGTGGCTTGTTGCAAACCCGATGATTACAAATCCTAGGCGTGGGGACGTGTACAAGTGAATCTGGAATGAATCAGATCCCTGTCCAAATTAAGAAACAGTTCTAATTGATTATGATCATCAGCATGAATAATATGATTGATGAAATCTTGATCAGTTTTGAACCCATTCAGCTCTTCTTCTTCATCTTGAGTTTTATGAATCAATTGTAATTTTGAGTTTGATGAATCAGTCAATTTAATGAATGTTGTTGTTGGACATGTAGGTAATGGTGATGAAGGTAATGGTGATGGAGTTGATCTTGATGATGTTGATGTTATTTTATGGAATGAATTGATTGAGGGTTCATATTGTATTGGAGTGATTTTAATTAATGGATGAATCGCCATATGAGAGTTGATTGATTGATAGGTGATAGGTTGTTGGTGATTTGATTTACATATATAAGAAACTAAAGATTGAACAATTGAAAAGTGATAAGAACTTGAGTAAAGTGTTGTTCATGATGAAGATGATAAAAGTTATTGATAAGATTATCAGGTATAGAGTATATGAGACAATCCATCTACTCACGATAAAGCCATGGTACTGTTGAACTTGTGAAAAGTTGTGGGGTTAAAAGTTTTTCACAAGCTTTTTGGATGGATCGATCACCAAGGCTGTTAAGGGGAGAGAGGTTGATCAAAGTGGTAAGTGAGTCAGGAGTGTGGTAATGGAGTATAGAAGTGGATGCAAGGAATCAATCAACATAAGGGTTGTTTGTTTGTTTATCACTTTCTGTGACATCATTTGGGGTCGCCAAGACGCGACTTGGCGGCCCTGTCTGAGAATAGGCACCCGGGCTTGGCCCCGTTACCCCGTCAGATTGGACCCGTTTTAGAAAAGTCCTTGCTCAAGGCACTCAAAAATTTTGGATTTCAGACTTCAGCTGATGTACACATATAATTTCTCTTGCAGTTTGAAATCATCATCGTTCAAAGTGAAAACATCAAGCTTTTCCAAACTAAAAAAGCACCTCTTGCCTAAAAAAGAGAGTAAGTACTTCACAAAAGAAAGAACCAAAAAGATATATGAGTACATAAAAATGACCTTTGTAAATAAACAACAACAAAAACAAAATGAGCAACCATGTCAGCTGAAAAATGTAACAAGATATGAATATAACAGATGAATAAATTTGAATCACAAAACCAAAGATGACCACCTGATCACCCCCTTTTTTCTGTCTTTCTCCATTTAATATAATGGTGATATTTAGAAGTATATAAATATTCCTTCCCAAAAAAGAGTCATGATAATGGGTACCCGCCAAATAACCAAAATCCTGGCGGGTTTTCATGTGTTTTCACAGGTGTTTTTGTGATGGGTTGTATGTATGTGTACTGCTTATATATATATATGTTTATACTAGAAAAGAACAAACAAAACCCCTTGTACCTATCCAATAGCCAGATACCACAACTCATCTCTCCTTGGTAGTTGAATGAGTTGGGGAGTTTCAAACATGAAGGCTTTTGTAACCCTGAATAATGTTTTTACACAATCTTTGCTGAGTTATGGCTCGGGGAACTCTCAAGCTGTTCATTGGGTGATATTTACAAACTCTGTTTTGAAGGAGAAGTCTTTTGATGAGGCTCAGAAGGGTATTTGACATCATAATTGTGGTTTATCTGACAATTACTCATACCTTCCAGAAATTCTGATGCCTTCATACGTGGACATGCAACTAAACTTAATTTCAGTTGAGTTTGGAAGACTGTTTGTCTGTTACTCTAGATCATACATTGATATTGGATTGATGTTGAACTTGAATTGAACTTGAATTGGATTTGAATTGGATTGAAATTGGATTGAAGTGGCCGTACTCACTGGCCTGCCAGTGTCTAGTAAAATGACACTGTGATTCGGTCTGATACATAGGTATGTACGATTATCACGACACTTCCTCATGATGTAACCTTTGAGGCGAATGTATTGATTCGGCTGGAGTTGAGCCTCACTATCTGTCGCTATGATGTGTATATGAGATACGCGACAAACAGGATGGGCTAACACAATGGTGCCACGAAAACACCGCCTCGAAACATTATTCTCTATAATTTCAAACTGGCACATTTGGATAACTAAAATCAATATAGAGGCGTAGCAAAAACAACCTGGGTACGTACTTCATTTTCTAATGCAACTATTCCGCTCCAGTACATAGTAAGCTGGCTGTCCAATACATTGGTGTTTGCTACAACGGCAGACATATCGTGATTCAGAAGGTAGTGGTTCTCGGGAGTTAATGTAACTTTCTAAGGAATTGACAATGTTGAAGTGGGGCTGCTGTTGTGTAATACAGATTTGGACGTGGCAATGTAAGTTATAGATTTATGATAAAATCACATGGCTGAAATGCCTAAACTCTTTTATTGATGTCACAGACATTGTCCCAACCGAGGGCCGACTGATGGTATGCACATTGGTCGCAGTATAGTGCCTGTTGTAATTTGATAGAATTTCAAGAGCGCTCACTGAAGCTCAGTAGGAGGATACTCTCATAAAACAGATCAATGATGTTGCCGTTTTGACATAACCTGACCCCACTGGATTCATTTACGTCAATGCCAACACTTTTTCCCAAATCTTAGCATTACAGTTATATACAACATGCAGAGGAAAAAACCATCATGCCCATAGTTCTTTCAAGCTGGCTGATGGCTCAAACCTATTACCGCCGTCTTTGTTTAGAATCCACCTTCATGTGATGTACTCCCTCAAAAGAAAGGATCTCACCAATTGAAGTACACAAAGCGCACTCGGCGCCCTCGTAAGATACCGTTACCCCTGAGGTGTCAGTTGATGATGAAGACAATGCATTAGCTAGGACATTTGTCCTCATAGTGATATTCTTGGGAAGCGCCGCTGGAATGGACGTGTATGATAGTTTTGGGGCCTCTTTGATGATAGATAAAGCCTCTACCTGAAAACAATATAATTTCAGCAAATGTTTGACTATTGGCTCACCATGTATTTACCTCACATTCCCACATCTTACTATCCTCATCGAAATTTTTGATGACACCATTACTAATGACCTCGGCTCCGATTTGGTAACAATGCAATTGACTTTCAGGTTGACTTGTTGTCCTCACGTAGTGTTTAGTCAACCACGTCACAGACGCCGCGGACTGTTAAAAGGCGATGTTAACAGAAGTGGAGAGACGAATGTTAAGGATACGCACCATAGGATCGTTGTCATACGACTTTATAGTCAAGGTCAACATGTCTCTACCCACCGAGCATTCGCGTACGGGTTGGCGAGCATGAATAAACCCATAAATAGTAGCAGTGGTTTTGTTGACAACTTTATAAAGAGCATCTCGAACTGTCCCACAAAACTTGCCGAGATCGATGGTGGTATCCTTGTTGAAGTAAAGATGGTCAATGATCAGGGTATTGGAGGCAATCAATTTGCACGTCATTGCGTAAAAATGCCCAGATTTTAAACGATCATTGAAACAACCAGTAGAGGTTAGGAGCACAGCATTCGCGTAAGAACCTTCATTGCCAAAACCCGAAGTTGCAATACCCCCACACACTGACACGAAACCACAAGCCTTTGATATTATTGAAGTGTCCTATTTACGAAAAAGAAATTTAGTATTGAACCTATCAATAAGCAAAACTGTGTACCTCTCCTTCAACATATGCAACGTAATGAATGTAACTTGAGCGTTTAGGTATAGTAGTACACATCGAGAGCATAAAAATGTTGACAATGGAAAGTAATATAGTGCCAAAGCGTATTGTTTATTTATTGCTTTACCATTGGAGGTTATTGCATCTCAATTCCGATAGTTTAACTGCTATTCAAAAAAAATTCATACTTGCCCAGGCCTGGTAATATTCAAAACCAAGAGTGGCTGAATCAGTAGGCAAGGTACTTATAATCATAACGCCTACGCTGCCTATGTGGGCGTCATAATCAATGGCATTGATTCTCAACGCAAGCGGGTTTGAACACTACAATCGACTTCACCCAAAGGATATATGAGTGTCATTGTTGTGAGGAATACAAAATTGTTACTCAATATATCAAGCTAATGGAAAGTGTATCTTTGCAATTTCGTAATTATCATCACATTTGCAATATCTACCCAAGACAATTAAACCAACTAACGGCCATAATCTATATCCATTACGGAGACCCAAAATAAGCAGAATAGTGTGTCCAGAGCACTTGTAACATACATGACTGCAGAAATACATCATTTTGAAAATCCAGTCTAACGTCTTATCGGGATCGAGGACGCTCCAACACAATGTTATTGACCTAATTATAGGCATGTTAACCAAAGTCATAATAATCCAGGAAGTTAACTCATGTGTACCACCCACATATTACTCTCTACTGAGAACTGTAACAGCGTTCCTTGTAACCAAACGATTTAACCTAAGCCACATGGTTGAGAAGAAGCTATAACTATGTCACTGATATCAACATATATAGCCGAGAAACTCATCCATCTCTCCCACTGTGTAGCACTTTAGCCCCAATCGACATGAAAAATGTCTTAGAAACTTACAGTGTTAACCCAGACGTTATGGCGCACAACCAACGCATTCCAGTTCCCCAGCAAAATGTTCCAATGAGTAACTCTTCCTCGGCTTGAAACATTGATAACATTAGTCTGCGGTCCACATAACATCCTTTCAATATTAGTCAATCTTTGGAGACGTCCGCGCATGAAGATCACTGTTGATGTGCTATTGGGGGGCGCCACGGCTTCTCCAGACAATGCTACGACTACGCCTTCTTGAAACAATGTGTCATCGGTCACTGTCAGTGTGAATGAAGACGGAGGACACCGCGAGATAACATTGAGAGCTTCGATTTCGAAACATTGGTAATGTATGCCATGAACTCTTTTGATATTGACCTGTATAATGTTGTTGAGCGTTAGAATTGTAAGAAAGGTTTCGAATGCAATAGCATACCAACTTCATTTTGTAACAAAACGTATCCAGTCCAGTACATGGGAAAAGATACTGACTTCGGAGTGTTCATATCTTCAGTGAAACAAAGCTGTAGAATCCGCGGGTAAAGAAATACATAGCAAAGCTCAAAGGTTATGGTTGCCAACTCCAGGCTAAGAGTTATTGACCATGAGATGGCAAATTTAAGCAGATGCTTGCAGGAACATTACTCTGTTTAAGGCTGATGAATGGGTTGGTTACCGCATTAAATATATTGATCTTCAGGGCGAGCGACCTAATGAGTGTGAGCTCATATTCAAAAAGATCAAGCATGTGGATTTTTTTTGTTACAACAGATCCACACAAAAGGAGTATGAGGACCAAGAAGAATATTGTGCCTGCTTAGCATTTGGCCGCGGAGGCAACCCATTGAAGGACGCATTAATGAAAATAGCCATACATTGGCACTATATAGCGGAGTGAACCAATACGTGGTACAAAGTTCAAAATCATCGGGCGGCACCCCACCAAAAAAGAATTATTAACGCTAATAGATCTACCACCACAACTTTTTTGTTGAAGCCCAACTTGGCAACATGCATGCTTCACTCTATACATATTAATGCAAAAATAGCTAGTACCAGGGTGCACTCGGATGAAGGCAAGTGTTGGTCTGCACAAAGATAATATATAGGTACCAACCTTCTTTCAAACTACAACAATTGGGCCAAATCAGTAATCAACCGGGTCGTAAAACATGCGGCCCAAAATGAAACCCACTCACGGGAGCAACGTCAAAATTATCCGCATTAACGAACCCCATTCAATTGCTCATAGCCTATATCAGTAGCCAAAGGTCTGCAAATGGCCCTGTGACTGGGATTTCTGCTTGCATTATCTACAACATCACAAGCTCAGCGGAGTTCCCATTGCATGACTACAAACTTACATTGAACACCCATTTGCTTTCCAGGGAATTACTATCCAGCACATTGCCAGCGAGTGCCACAAGGCTACCTGGGCGAAAGGCGGCTCTGCCGACTTCACAAAGGACTGAGCGACTCATATAACATTCAACCCCAAGCTCGATATAACTATCCAGCTGAAAAGGTCTTTCAACATAAAGTCGATGCTTATATTTGAAGTGAACGTACCTGTGAGTCGTACGCGACATGAGCGACAGTAGCGCGCCACCGCGCCTCCCTCCTCTGATAATGGCATGCAACAACTCTCCCGCGGCTAACAAAAGTTGTGGGACTTGGTTGTTGAACAATGTTTGGGTGCAGAGGAGTAAGATTGCTCTGTCTATTAGGATAAAACAACGTGTCACCACGCGTGTTTGATAGTACACACTGCAAACATTATTCAACTTCCCCAAGTGGGTAGGAAAAAGTGACTGGGAGTATGATTTGTCATAAAATGATCTATCACTCCACACCTGAGCCATAACACCCACACTACATATGTGTAGCAGGCTCAGTGAATATGTGGTTATCATGTACATACAGTTCTGCTCAGTTATATATGCTCATCAGGATAAGTTATTCATATGTAATACACACTGTAACTTTTTTGAGATCAAAAAAAGCATTCCAAAGATTGACTACATACACTGACTCAATGTTTTGGTGTAATCTCATCAACTCAACTGCATGTAACACCCTTTCTGTTACTAAGAAATAGCTTCAACAATATTGCCTGAGCACCTACAGAATTATATGTAGTGAATTTTGGGCACAATTTTTTCAAAGTCAAAAAAGTTACATGTGGTATTACATGTGTTTTATTTCTGCTGGTGGGCAAAAAACTGAGCAGACCTGTATGTACATGATAGCCAACTATTGACCTAGCTTGCCGCACATATGTAGTGTGGGTGAAATGGCTCAGGTGTGCAGTATTAGATTCTCTTATGACAAACTGTACTATCAATCATTTTCCTCTTACAATTTGGGGAAGTTGAATGATGTTTACAGTGACAATATTTCCTTGTAATCTATAATGTCTGCCAATGGCAAGCTCATTATCTTGAAACGGTATCACAATGAGCGGAATATTTCGTGGCGAGTCCCCCCCGACAGTGACCAAAGATCTGTATATGATTGTTGTAGGGTTGTTTTCCTTGTTTACGTGATTCTACATCGTGGTGAGATAGTTACTTCGATATCAATATGGAGAATCATCAACGCATTCCAGGGGTGGAAAGGAAGCTTACAACTGATGTGATCAAGAATTGGCCTTCTAATACAATTCCAAGGCGCAAGCGTTGCGTAGACATCCGTCTCAATCTAGTTTCACCAGAATAGAATGATAGTGATATATTTTGTATCAAAATTCAGAGAGTAGTTGGCTATATGATAAGAGTCTTCATTGCTTGCCATTCATAGTGAATGACATTAATGACATCTCAAGTGATTTTAAGCTCCCGTACCTGAAAGTCTGCTAAAGTTGTAACGAATGTAATAATCGATATGGCATTTAATCTTCTACCAGAGTTAGTCCTGACAGAAGGTCGTGGCTCGCGCAGCATCGGATGAGGATTTTTTTTATTTATACGTGATGTGCATAGCTGGAAGCCTTGGTTTTGGGAACTGGGAGCAGAGGTCAGCTCGAGCCACCATAGAACTAAAGTAACCTGGTACAGCGTCAGACCTAGGCTTCGGAGAACCCGCCAGGTAAACGGTGATGTACTGCCAATCTGGTACCTCATCAATCATCGTATTGGACCGTAGTCTTGCACATGATACATAGCGCCTCAAGGCATATTCAGTGAGGAAAGTAAAGTTTTTCCAAATCGCGCGCCTGTTCGGTTGGTATCAGAATGATGGGAACAGATTGCATATCCCTGGCGGAAGCTTCAAATTCGAGGGCGCCGTTGACTATTCTTGTGAGACTCAGACACATAGCTGATTGATGTAAGTTTTATCTAGACTACAGAAGAGAATAAATGTACTCTCTTGAAATTCATCAATTGATCAACGCCATCTTTCTCACTCCGCCAAGCGGACCTCAGCGCCAGATTTTCAGATGTCAGACTTACCTTTTGATGCTGGCCTACGCGTAAAATGGAGCGGCTTATTTGAGTTGGGACTTGAAGTGAGTAGTCTCGGGGTCCTCACCAAGCAATGATTTTATTGTATAGATCCCTATAGGTGTGACACCCGATAGAGCACAGCAATTGGTTCGAGTCAGTGTACCATTGCTGGAATTTGACTTGCCAAATCTGCATTTCTTATTGGTGACGACAGCCATTGACGGAAAAGTCTTGAATAATCAATGCTACTACTTATCAGGGTACATTGGATTGATTTTGGCGGAGGGCAACCTAAGGATGCACCCTACCAATGAATGTTTTGGCACTCCTCAACCATCGGGCTCTCCTCACCCGAGATCTAGTAAAATGGGTGTTGAGGCCCAAGGACGTATTGCCCGTATCTGGCGTCGGGAGGGGGTTATTGAGAATGAAGTGGCATGGATGCTGATGCTTACTCATACTGCAAGCAGATTGACCGTAAGCTTTCCCAAATGAATAATGTTTCGACGCCTGACCTATGGTCTAATATTGGTATAACAGCAATTTCCACAGTTTATATGCGGTACCTCCCTTGATAGAAACGCGGCTTGGTCGCCAAACATTCGATTTTGGAAACATCGTTGATGTAAGTGGATCCATCATCAATTGCTCCGGTAACGCAAATGAATGGATAACAATAGTAAGTCACTTTCATAGTAAAATCAGGAGAGTAGCAGGAATTTATTGATGACAAAATCCTGTCACGGAAACAGGTTGAAGTCATTACGTTAGTAGGCACAGTACGGCAATGAGCAGGATTTATTCTCAAGAATGCAATTAGTCGTTATTCATGGGCAATTGCGTTTCTAAATTTGTAAAAATGGCGCAGTGATGATATTTTTGTTTTTTTACATTTTGTGATATTAAATCCTGATATCATTATGTACACAAAGGTCATGAAATTAATTTTGTATTTGAAATTTTGATATCGCCACAAGGAATAACAGTGCGAATGTTATACAAAAACATTTGGATTTGAGCTGAGGAAAAAATTAATGAGTCTGGAGTACATGAGCCTTGATAATAATACATAACTGGTCCAAATAGCTTTCCAGGATATAATACCGAGGAATACACTTCTTAATGATTAGCAAAACGTCTTGCAGAGCATTATCAAGGAGTGGAAGACTTGAATGAGATTGAATGATTCACAGGGAGAAGCCTAAACAATGGAAATATCTCGGACCTGGGTATTGATCAGTTACCACGTCAATACAAAGGAAAATATTGCATACCTTGACAATCCAATGTCGCAAGCCCTCACAGTAACCTATGACATTGCCAGTGATGTTTACAATGTTACCGGGGTCAAGAATGGCCAAATCTATTTGCATCATTACTTTCGCGTTGCAGTCGTATTGACTCACAAACTCTGAATAAGTCATCATCTGGAAAAGCGTCATGAGCAAGTGTTCAAAGATCTCTAATAAGGTCACTCACATCCTTGTTCCATTCGCTGTGCCTAACGAGTAGTATAAAATCACATGCATCACTGGAACCATCGTTGGGAAGCTTAGCATAAAGTATTTCTTGACCTCCAACAAATTTCCATCGCATCGTGGCATGCGCGCTCTTGTCGCATGGTGAGATGCGATGTGAAATCACACATGTGCCAGGTAATGGAAAGCCTGTGCAATATGACATCGCACAGGTTTCACGCGATCCAACGTGTGAAATCGCATAGGTTTGTGTGATCTTACCTTGATGCAATTCAAGATCGCAGGGACTCAGCACGACCTGATCCTCAAGCGATTCAATATCGCATCAAGTCAATGCAACTCAACCGCTCAGGCGATCCAACATCACATCAACTCTATGCAAACCAACTGTTCAGGCGATCCAACCAGTCCAATCACATGAATAATATCTGAAGATATCATCTCATCGCTCAACATGAATGCAATCCAAAACCACCTCCTCTCATGTGATTCCATCCCACAAACAACTTAGCTTCGCCTCTTCCCATCAGATTAAATCCGGAGAAAGAACTACCAATGGAGGCTTGTCCAGAAGGTACAACCAAGCAGTGAATCTCCTCTTGTTTGGTATAGCTCAGCATTGCATCGTACCAACTTGATTTCTGGATGATAGTTCATGCTTCTTGGTGTGATACTTTTGGATGAAAAACTTACTTTACAGTGAAAGTTGTTTACAATCCAAAAAGTGATATGATACAGAAAGTTCACATTTGGAAACCAATCTTGCAACACCTATATTCAACACTTTAATAACCTCAGGTCTTTTGTAATCAAGAAGTTTAAGAAGAACAAGAACATTGAAATCCAATTAGATGTTGACCACCAACTTCAAGATACCTTCAAACATCTGTTTTATTTTCATCAAGTTCTTCATCAATTAAACCTAAGATAAATTTTATTAATTCACAATCGTCAATGATTTCTTCTAATACTGATTGTCTAAGTACAAACTTTGGATTGGTATCATTTAAATTAATTGAACACTTTTCTTGTTTTCTTTTTGTAAGGTTTTGGATCCGATCTTTTTATCTTCCTAATGTTCATTTTGATTTTGATTTGAAAATGGTGGGATTGAAAGTGTAGTAATGTATGCATTTGGTGGTTTTTCTTGTTCTTTTGGATTCAAGTTCTCTAATTTTGGTAAATCATTGAATGTTTTGATTGTAATTGAATCATAGATTCTTGATTCTGATAATGGTTTCACAATTTCTTTGTGATCTTGTTATGAACCAATGCTCGCAGTGGACACTGGTAAGGTACCAATGGCTATCTAACTAGATTGCAGTATGAAGAGAAAAGACTACAAGCGTGGGAGGACAAAGTACAACCCCCGCGCCGTGCTACTCACTACAAGCATAATCCGGTACAAGTATATCATGGATTATTACATTATCCCCCTTTTAGCGCCCAAGTCCCTCTTGCTGCTCTGCGCTCTATCCCTGGGTCAGCATTAAAAAACCACGTGGGAAAAAGCTTGACCCGCTCTCACTTTCTCCTATGCCTTTTATGTCTGATTGCTGCCTCTGGAAACCTCGTGTGAAAAGCTTTGATTAAGTCTTGCGCATGATTCATATTTGACGCCGGTTCCCACGAATCTTCTTCTTTACCAAATCCTTTCCAACTGATCAAATATTGGAGCTTGTTGTACCTTTTTCGACAATCTAATATTTCATTTATTTCCCATTCCTTCTCTCCCTCAATTGTGATCGGAGCTGGTTGTGGTAGTTTTCGGGTACCTATTGTATCTGGTTCGTATTTCCTCAATAATGAGACATGAAAGACAGGGTGTACTCCCTTCATTGTCAGTGGTAGTTCCAATTTATAAGCAGAGTTAGAAATTCTTTTAACGATACGGAAAGGTCCCAGCCAACAATGATCCAGTTTGGGACTCGGTCGCGTGGTTGATATGTTTTTGCTGCTGAGCCACACACGTTGTCCAATTTCCCATGATGGTGTACCCCTGATTCCCTTGTCGAATTGATTCTTCATCGCCTCTTGAGCACCTAATAAACAGCTTTGTAGCTCCATTTGTACTTCTGTGAGTCTGCTTATGCGTTCTTCCACTGCTGGTACGCATTGATCTTCCGACGGGATTGGTCCGAGGCTCAAGTCGTAGCCATAATTCGCCTTGAATGGCGACACACCGGTTGACGTATGGGTACTGTTGTTGTAGGCAAATTTGGCTGGTGGAAGTAGGGCCTCCCAGTCGTCCTGATGGTAAGTAACAAAGTGACGTAAGTATTGTTCTACTACTTTATTAGCAATCTCTGACTGCCCGTCTGTTCGAGGGTGCCAGGCCGTGGAAGGGTGAAGGGTGATTCCCAGTCGTTTGTTCAACTGAGAGGTGATTTTGGATATAAACACGCTTCCCCTGTCTGATACAATGGTCTTAGGGGTACCATGCAATTTCCATACCTCTTTCATCATCAAATCAGCTAATTCTTCCGCTCCATCAGTCTCTTTGCAGGGTAAGAAGTGGGCCATTTTTGTCATGCGATCAATGACAGTCAAAATACTGTCCTTACTGTTTGAGAGAGGTAATCCGGTGATCAAGTCGTAGCTGATGTCCGTCCATGGTCCGGCTGGGATAGGCAACGGCTCCAATGCTCTGAACGGCTTCATCGACGATGGTTTGATCCGTTGACACGACGTGCAGCCGTCGACATAGCGGTTAACGTACGCTTTCTGACCTGTCCAAACATAGTTACGCCTCACCGAGCTAAGGGTCTTAGCTCTCCCTGGATGTCCCGCTAATTTTCTGTCGTGGTAGGTTTTGAGGATTTCCGCTCGTAGTTTGTCATTGGAAGGTACAACCACTTTGCTCCTGTGATATAGTACCCCGTCTGTTACCTCATATTCACCTACTGCTCCTTTAAGTTTAGATGACATAGGGCTGGTAACTGCGGTCATGAGTTCGGTTAAGTCTTGATCTTGAGGCGTCATTTCTCTGATTTTGTCCATGATTTGTGTGTCAGACCAATGTTGAACATTAATGTCAGTTGCGTCTTCGGCTTCCACATCCAGGACATCTAATTCAAACCATCTGGTAGCCTCTGAGTGCTCGACTTCCACGTCCTCCTGGAACTGTGCCTCGAATGAGTCGAATTCGGCAAAAGTGTTGTCGGCGATGTTAGATGGTCGTAAGAGTTGACCAAAAGTCAGCTTGTCCTCTGAAGTTGGGGCTAGGTCAGGTCGTCGAGACAGAGCATCAGGTTGGGTTGAGTGACGGCCTGGTCGGAATTTAATAACAAAGTCGAAGCATGCTAAGGTTTCAGCCCATCTGGCTTGCCGCCTTGTTAGCTGTTTCGTGGTCATGAAATTCTCCAGGTTCTTGTGGTCGGTGTACACAGTGACGTCGAGACGGTGAGGGTTACCTTCCAAGTACTGCCGCCATTCCTTGAAGGAAGCTACCAAGGCAAGAAGTTCCTTGTCGAAAATCTCATAATTTCGTTCGGCCGGTATCAGAGACCTTGATAAGTACGCAACGGGGTGGATTTCACCGTCCTTCTGGCTTCTTTGCGAAAGGACTGCTCCCAGTGCGAAGTCTGAGCAGTCACATTCCAGAATAAACGGCTGGTAAGGGTCGGCTATCTTCAGAACGGGTGCTGTTGTGAACGCTGTTTTAAGCTCATCGAATGCCGCCTGTCTCTCCGGGGTCCATGTGAAAGGGGTGTCCTTTCGTGTCAAATCATGTAGAGGTTGGGCCTTCTTTGAGAACTGATCGATGAAGCGGCGATAGAAGTTAGAAAACCCGATAAATCGAAGTACGTCAGAAGTTGTCTTAGGAGCTGGCCAATCCGTTACTGCCTTAACCTTAGCAGGGTCCATTGGAATCTTGTTTTTTGAGATTACTAATCCTAAATAGCTGACTTCTGACTTGGAGAATTCGCACTTCTCCGGTTTGACCCACAGGGAATGCTTCTCTAAGATTGCTAGTATTTCATCCACCGCTTCCTCGTGGTTGCATCCTTTTTTGGTATAGATCATGATGTCGTCAAGGAATGCTGCGGTATCTTTTCCAATACGTCCCAGCAGAATGTCTTGTATAAAAAATTGGAAGCAACCTGGCGCGCCGGTAGGGCCAAAGGGCATCGTCAGCGGTGCAAACTGGCCTGCTCTGCATATAAAGGCCAGTTTGTCCTCGTCGCCTTCTGCTACTCGGATATTCCCGTAAGCATTCCTTAAATCAAGTTTGGTGTATTCTTCTGCATCAAGAAGACTATCAATAAGGTCCATTGTCAAAGGTAACGGGTACCTGTTTTTGACGGTAAGAGCGTTGAGGCGTCGGTAATCAAAGCAAGGCCGTAGATTGCC
This sequence comes from Melampsora larici-populina 98AG31, assembly GCF_000204055.1. Classification (NCBI taxonomy): domain Eukaryota; kingdom Fungi; phylum Basidiomycota; class Pucciniomycetes; order Pucciniales; family Melampsoraceae; genus Melampsora; species Melampsora laricis-populina. The sequence continues at coordinate 890,776 of NW_006768767.1, read as the reverse complement.
ATCTTTTTTGCCGGTAAACAAAACTGGAGCTGCCCATGGTGAGGTCGTCCGCCTGATTGTGCCGTTAGCTAACCCTTCGTTGATCAATGTGTCCAGTGCTGCGTTCTCTGCCGGGGACAGTGGTATGATTCGTCCAGCTTGAGGCGTTGCGCCTGGTACGAGATTGACCTTGAAGTCATATTTTCGTCTTGGGGGTAATGTCTGCGCCGTAGACTTCCGGAACATGTTGATGTATTTGTGATACCTCGTGGGTACCAGTTCCTCAACCGTCTTCTTTGGTACATTGCTTGCTTCCTTTACCGCGATCTTAGCCGCCGTTGACCAAGACGTCCTCGCCGCGCATAGATCTGAGCTGGAGGGATTTAGGAAAGGCAAACGCTTGCTAGCCGTCTCAAGGGTATTTTTGGTGAGTGCAGTAACAGACTCACATTGCGGGGGTACTAGCGTGTCATTGACACATACCCCCTCTTCACTTTTCCTAGCTTCCCTTGTGGCCTCATCCTGGGTTTCCAAGGGTGTTTTCGGATTGGAAGAGACTGATGGTTCAGTCGCAGTGTGGTCCGCATCCGTCGTAGCGTCCTCCGTCGCTAATTCAATCTGTTCTAAGGGACAATAAAGCTTGCCAGCTGTCTCAGGGATGATTTGAAATAAAGGACTATCAGACTCACATCGCGGGGGTATTAGCGTGTCATTGACACATACCCCCTCGTCACATTGCCTAGCGTCCCTTGTGGGCTCCTCCAAGGGTGGTGTCGGTCGTGACGAAACTGCTTCAGCAGCTGCGATGTTAATTGGTCCGTTGGTTGAATTGAAAACCCCGCGTCGCCAATCGATTTGATGGCCGTGTCTCTTGAACCAGGGCATACCAAGCAAAGCGTCGTAAGAGTCCTTAAGCTGGGTCACAATAAAGGTTGTGGGTGTGGTGTCCGAGCCGATAGATAGGTGAGCTTCTTCGCGAAGGGTCCTCACCTGACCATCAAATGCACTAACAGTACACGGATTGGTCAGGGCGGTCGTAGGCAGGTTGTGATCGTGAACAAACTTCTCGCTGATTGCTTCGTGAGTAGCTCCGCAGTCGAGAAGGCAAAGGGCAACAGGTCTAGATGTGGCACAGAGATGAGGGTGGGACAAGGGTAAAGAGAGAAAAAATCTTGGGTCGTTTGCATTGCGTTTCATACATTCAACAGCCCCTATACCCACTACATCATCTTGAACGCCCGGGAGAGGCACATCCGTCAATCCCGAGCTTCGCCATTTTTTGAGTCATCAGCCCTTCCTTTACTACTTTTGAGTTCTGCTATCATAGCCTCTAATTCAGCGATTTTGTGTCCACCTCCACTTCTAATCCAATTTCCTCTTTCATCTTTTCTTCCACAATCAGCAGCACGATGTCTTCCCTTCCCGCACTTGAAACATAACCCCTTTTCAGTTCTTCTCGCCATTTCCTCCCTTGATACACCTGATCTAGAATACTCGACTCTAGCGCTCGAGAGGTCCATGGCGTCCGGATCTCTTGTACTAGCGGTGACAGTAGTGGTACGAGTCGCGGGTTGGCGTTGTAATCCTGGATGAAGCTCGTTGTCGACCGCCAAAGCGTACGCAGTGATGTCAGATAACGAATCGAAAGACTTCAGGATCATATTAACTCTGATCTCCTGTTTAAGTCCAATTCGATAATGGCTGATGTGTTCTGCTTCACCCCAGTTCGTTCGCGCCACTAGAGACATGAACTTGGACGTATAATCCGCCACCGAGCCGGTTTGATGTAAGCTTCGAAGGTCACGTTGGGCTCGATTCTGGCGATCCGAGTCGAAGAACGTCGCCTCGAAGGCAGCACCGAAAGCTTTAAAAGATAGCTCCTCCTCGTCGTTCGGATGAAGGAGTCGTTTGAAGATGGGTGCCGCCCATTGGTTGGCTTCGCCAGTCAGGTAAGAGAGGGTGAAGATGATCTTCGCCTTGTCGTCGGGGAATAGGTTCGCGTTGGCTAAAAGGTATAGCCCAACCTGGTTGACAAATGCCTCGGCCTTGTCGCCTTTGGAACCGTCGAACTTGTCGGGTGTCCCCACTTTCGGGCCTCTGGACGGGCCCACAAGTTGCCTAACGTCTGCTACTGTAAGGGTTTCAGCAGGAGGTTGTGGTGTGGGAGTTTGACCGGGAGTTTGAGCGGATGGCTGCGCTGCAGGAACTGGTGGCGCCTGCTGTTGGGTTTGGGATTGGTTCCCCGCGTTGAGCTGCTGTACAAGACTATTCAACTGGTCTTGAGTCGCTTGGCGTAGGGCAGATTCCTTCTCCAACTGTTCTTGGGCAATTCGGCGTTGCTCCAATTCTTCGTCCAGTCTCGTACTCAGTTTCGTGAGCTGATCTAGTATCGAAGCAAGGCTAGTAGTTACCGGGTCCATAGTATTTGCTAGGTTTGATTCCTCCTGGCTCGGGACTGTATCGTACGAAGATTGTTCCGAACCTTGTTCGTCTGGTGTTGTGAAATTCGCCGTTGTTCTTGTGAATACGGTGTCGATCCTAATTTAAAGTTTCTACTGAATCTTGATAAGGTTTCTAATCTGATGATCCTTCGTCCGATTCTTCTCTTCAATTCTAATTTTGAGTGTTTCGAGTTAATGAATTCTAATCTGTTGTATACTACGTTCAAGATCTTGTGTCGGCTGCGTTGAGATAGAGATACTGCAATATGTTATGAACCAATGCTCGCAGTGGACACTGGTAAGGTACCAATGGCTATCTAACTAGATTGCAGTATGAAGAGAAAAGACTACAAGCGTGGGAGGACAAAGTACAACCCCCGCGCCGTGCTCCTCACTACAAGCATAATCCGGTACAAGTATATCATGGATTATTACAGATCTGTTGCTTTTAACTCTTCTAAACCTAGTCTCTAAATCAAGCAGTTTGGTTGATAAGATTCAAATCAAGTCAGTTCTCAACTCATCATTTCAGGTTGTGATTTGAAATCATATTTACCCATATCATCATATTTATCACAAATATGATTTCGATCATGAAGAAGTAATGCATATGGCCTTGAAACTGATCTCAATCTTCAACAAATCTGAAGAAACAACATACCAATTAAATTGGCTCCACCATCATATAATTGACCAGCAAAGAAATCACATCAATGACCAGCATAAGCTAAACACCAAATGCTGTTAGCTTAATCAGATCTTGGTCCTTGAATTGTGTAGCATTTCAAATTTTCAGTGATTCATCAACTTGATGATCATCAGTCTCAGGTAATGTACCTAATACAATCTCACCACTTGAAACTCAAAGTATTTCAATGCTTTCTTCACTTGATTTATTAACTCCAATATTCAAATTAGGTAAATGATCTTTGATAGATTAAAACAACCAACAATTTTCACTCGTAAGACCTAGAGGTGTTGAAAATTCCTGACATGTTGATGAACTTGTCGCTTGAATTCTATGATTTGGATTAGGTTCAAATTGTGATAAATATGATTCAATTTCATTTAATGAGACTGATTCTGATTTGATCCATGACTTGAATAGGTCTGTGACAATTGGTATGGAAATGAGATAGGTAAAGGAGTTACAAAACTGAAAGTAGCAGTAACTTGACGAGATTTACTTAAGTTTGATGGTTTGGTTGAAGTTGGATTAAATTGATGAATCAAATGGTTCCTTTGTGCTTGGTTGGCGTTGATTCAAGTTTGTACGTAATGAACACGTTTGTGGGATGAGTTTCTGGGGAGGTCAATCATTTAAGAATAGTTTTGAACTTGCCGTAGGTTGTGGTGTTGTTTCTATGGCTGTGATGTGGAATGGCAACATGTATGTGTCTTGGCCCCTTTGGTGTCAAAATAGAATTGGTGCCCCGGTACCGGGTTTGTACGGTGGTATCTCTTACACAACAGGGTTTTTCTGTGTATGTACTAAAAGTCCCTGTGTAAGAGGGGTTTCAAGTTTTTTTGCGTATTTTTTACAAATTTGGACAAGCTGTGCATAAAAGAAGGGTTTCAAGTTAGTTTGTTTTTGGCGTATTTTTTTAAAATTCATTTTGCGTAAAACCAGCGTATTTTTATCAGGCCGTTGCTATTTGCGGCCCACATTAAATCCATGTAGGCGCTGTCCAAAATACGCCTACATGGATGTTTTCCGCCAAAAAGCGCCTACATACAGCCTGTAGGCGCTTTTTTCTTTTTCAAATGACGCCTACAGGCTGAAAAACCAATGTAGGCGTCATTTGTGTATGCCTACATTCCGCCTACATTCTGAAAATGGAATGTAGGCGTCATTTGTGTACGCCTACATTCTATTTTTAGAATGTAGGCGCTCGAAAAAAGCGCCTACATTTCATTTGGGCTATGTAGGCGCTGGCAAATGAGCACCTGCTAAGTAGGCGCTTTGAAATTACGCCTACATGCCCTAGGAACCATGTAGGCGTAATTTCAAAGCGCCTACATAGTTTTTTTAGCCCAAATCAGCGCCTACATCCAGTCGTGCAAATGTAGGCGCTACAAATCCAGCTTCATAACCAAAAATTGCATCAAATTTCGAAATTAATTAAAGAAAATCACTCACCATTTGCAATTATAGGCCAGTCGGCATCCACAGCAGAACACGCCACGTGGATATCTGGAAGATCTGTTGAACAAAGAACCAAAAAAAAAATAGATGGATCAACGACCAAAAACATGAAAAAAAGAAAATTTCAAAAAACAAAAAATCAAAAATATAATCAAATACCTTTGAGATTGATGTCTCCTTCAGCTCCAGCTTCATCTGGAAGATTATGAAGAGCTTCTACGTGTTTTTGAAATTTTAAAACACGTAGAAAAACACATATCAATATGAAGAATTATCAAGCATGTAAAAAAAAATATAAAAATTGAAACTCACCTTCACTGAATTTATCATCTTCAAAAGCTTTATTTTTTTTGTTGAAAGGATCTTTAATAATGTATTGCTTATTAATATAAATAAAGTCATCATTGTTTCCGTCATCTGTTGAACCTTCCGCGTCTAAATCTGAATCTAAATCCATTTCATGATCTACGGGCTTTGAATCCAAATCCATTTCATCTCCGTGATTTAAATCTAATTGAACTTTGGAAAAGGGAGAAGGTTTTTGAGGTGGAAGTGATAAGGGAGCAGTTTGAAATGAATTTGAATTTGAAACAGAATGGGAAGTTCTTTTGGAAGGTGGAGTTGTCAAAACTACATTCTGATTAAAATCCGTATGAAACTTTTGATTATCTTCATTTAAATTCATTTCACTGTCAGGTAATTGTTGAATGGAAATATTATGATTCATCTGATTATTAGACTGAATTGGATGAGTGAAATTGTTGAGATTTGGATTTAAATCATTCATCTGATTATTATTACTATTTGATTTGTTATAACTGAAATTTGAATTAGAAGAAGTGATTAAATTTGAAGAATTTAAAAGGTTTTGATTGACGGAATTAAAATTTGGTTGAACAGGATTATTCATCTTTGATTGATTGATCATATTCAAAAGAAGACCCAAAGTGTTATTGTCAATTTGATTCATACTATTTTGATTTAAGGTATTTTGAGTTTGATTTGGTAAATTTAAAGGCCGTTGCTATTTGCAGCCCACAAGAAGACCATGTAGGCGCTGGCCAAATTACGCCTACATGGGTGTTTCCCACGAAAAAGCGCCTAAATTTATGATGTAGGCGCTGAAAACCATCTAAAATGACGCCTACATGATAAACAACCCATGTAGGTGTCATTTGGTTACGCCTACATTCAAAATTTCAGAATGTAGGCGTAATTTTCAAGCACCTACATATCTAATTTGAAATGTAGGCGCTATTTTTGAGCGCCTACATTCAATTTTCAGCTCAAATAAGCGCCTACATGCAGTCTTGCATATGTAGGCACTCCAAATCCAACACCTACAACTCCAGACTGGTCTGACGGCTAATGAAGAAGAAGTTACAAGTTAAAATGAGACACTACACCAAACTACATTTTTTCCTAGGGGCGTAGAAAAGTACTTTGTACATAGAAAATAATACTTTTCTACTCATACAACGCACTTTTCTACACTCATGTAATCAATCAGTGACAATGTATAGAAAAGTATCTATTTTCTGCCTCACACTGCCTCTCAAGTAATTCTATAATTGTACTCTGGCTGTTCGTGATTGCAAGACTCTCCGTCAAGAGCCCCACTCTTGAATTGACTCGCATGCTTACATTCGGCGACACACCCCATTTATATTCACCGTTACAGGCCTTTCACCAGACCCTCAGTACCAACAGCAATCCTGCCTTCAGGCCTGTAACAAGCCGTTCATAGATTGAATCGAACAATGAATGGAAGCACAACTCAGTATGTAACGGGCACGAGTGGCACGACAGAATGTCATCGAAAGAGTACAAAGTGATTGTACATCATCTCATTGCTACAAGCGTTAAAATGGCTCATCAATGATCAAGTAAGTCATTGGAACTCCGTAAGATGCACTTGTAACTCCTGTCGGTTGCCTACTTTGTCTCTTGCTGAATCACGATTTTCATTTCTTCTATGAGTCATCTACACTCTG
>NW_006768767.1:881115-884116 GCF_000204055.1 Melampsora larici-populina 98AG31 | reverse complement strand
GCGACGACCTCATTGATTACGACGAAACCGATAGTAAGTGAATAAAGGTCTTTAAATCTGTTTAGACATCAAAAACAATTGAGGACGAGATCTGATTAAAAACCTTCCTAGTGAATCGATTACCAAACACAGGTAGTTTACTTAACAGCCCAACACCATTACCGTCGACTGCACCAGTATCATCAGTTAAGTCTGGGAGATTTAAACCACCACCCATTAGAATCACAACAGCGAATCCAGCTGGCAACCAACGACTTCCACTCATAGCGCCCGAAGAACCTACACAAAGAGAAGTAGAAACAGAAGAGTTAGCTTTTCAGAACTCATTTGGACGAACTAGCGCTATCAATAACCATCAACATATACCTAGTAAGCTAGTTCGCACTAAGTATCCTGTGACTCTACACGAACAGATTTCTGACCTGATGGCACCAACTACTAGAAGCAGTTCCTCGCGAGCACCCAGTGTTGCAGGACCAACAGCGAATGTCGGCGATGATAATCGACGCAGCGAGCAACCCGCCATCGGCAGCAGGAAGCAGAGCACATCGACAAACACCAGCGAAAGACTTCATTCGGAACCTCTCAGCGGAGGAAACCGACTTGCTCTTGCAGCACAATCTCCACTACAAGGCTTGGGAGGCAGCAAAGAATCAACGAGACCGGCAAGCATTCAAGAAAGCGACCATCAAGGGCAAAGCGTCACATCGAGAGCTTTCCAAGAAGATGGGTTACAAGTCTTTAATGAACAGAACGAACAACTGGAACCCGGCCCTCTGGGATTGGAACACCTTCGAGCTACGAAAGAAGGGCAGACCGCAAGTATCAGGTCCTCAACTGCTTCAGAATCAGAGAAAGGGAGGCAGGAATCATCCACTTTCGAACATGACTCAGGGAGAACTGACCCTCCAGTTACTCAGGGAGGCATCGACAGTAGTGAGGAGTTAGACATGACAGTGTTGCCTTTGGACCGAGAATTGATTAACCCCATGTTCCACCATCTTAAACTGTACCTTGATCCTATTGTACTTAGCCATGACAAATTGTTACACGAAATACAAGCTATTGAGTCACTCGTTAAAAACGGGAGAACTAATAGAAGAATTGATTCAGTTCAGAAAGCAATCATGAACCTAGTAGAAAATATCAACGACCAGGTAAAGGTGTTGAACCAAGTGAGTGCTGCAGTACAACAATTGTCGCACGACGGAGCAAATTTTAAAGAAGAGTTGAGGAAATGGACAGATGACATGATGGAATATGTTGGGAAAGACCTAAGTGCTACTCGTCATAAGATGATAGAAGAGCACAAGAGACATTTAGATGAGACCAGCAGAGAAACTGCTAAAATAATTCATGCTTTGAATAACAACACGAGAACTGCTGATAATACAATCCGGGAGAGCAGTGTGAATCCTATGCAGTCAGAACTGTACAACAAAAGGACTCACGATCAAATAGCGAATATTCACGCTATGATCAAACAATTGCAAGGCACCGCGAACCGCCAGGAAGAAGAGATGGTCTTGATGAAATCACATAATGAAGAAGTAATCAAGCTTCTCTCTAACCTCACATTGGAGATGCTGAGTAAACAGCACACCAACATCCTTGAGGAAGATACGAGTCGTGTGAGTCCCCGACGTGAGACTCCACCTCATTTGAAAAGGACGCTTTCGAGAGCTCCTGGTGAGAGTAGCTATTTGATGAAATCGAAAACACCAGCACAGCAGAAGGAACAGACTGACGACGAAGATGACTGGTCCCAACCTCAGGAACCCGATGAGAAAGTCAACAAGGGTAAAAACCGGGAAATAACTGTCAAAGTTGAAGAGACCCCAGACAGCAACTTGAAAATGTACGACCTTCGTAAGAAAGAAGTCCCTCAAGTACGAGACTGGCCAAAGTTCAGTGGTACAGGAGAATATGACCACGTGACTTTTATCGAATGGGTTGACAACATTAAGAAAACCATGCATGTCCCAGATCCTCTCATTACATCGAGGATGGGACTTGCCTTTACTGGAATAGCAGAACTGTGGTTCCTAGAGAAAAGAAAGGAAAAAGAATTCACATGGGACGAGTGGAAAATAGAGATTTGTACTCAATTTGGCACGAGAGAATGGAGACGAGGCATGCAAACAGCGTTTGACAGGGACCATTTCAATTCACGAGTCCACACCGATTCCATGTCATGGCTAGTCAAACAGCGCAGAAGACTGCAGGCAGCCCAACCTGGAGCATCTAAGGAAGATGTCATAGATAAAATCCTAGACCAATGCCCTGGTAACCTAGATCATGCAGTCCGTAGCAGATTAGGAGAACAAAATGAGTTTGTCACGTTTACTAAAATTTTCGAGCAGGTCGTTAAAAGAACGACTATTGGCAGGGAAAAGCCAATGAATAAGTCAAGTCAGGATTGGAAGACCCAGGCGACTAGTGGTAGTAATACGACTACACAACCTATAGTAACCAAACCCGCAATAGTTCGTGTCCCAGGCAAATGTGACACTTGCGGCGTCACGGAGGCTGGACATGACTTTCGAGCCTGCAGACGAAAGAGCAAAGGGATCAACGTGGTTGAGCAGGAAGTACCCAACACAGAAGCACCTGTCGAGAATGAACTAGAAATCATTTTTCACGATGATGAGGACTCGTCGTATGAAGATGGCGAATATAGAGCAGTACAAGAGGAATCCTCGCAAACAGCTGACATATCGAATCTTGAGGAAACATTTGAGGTAATGGACATCTCCTGCTTAGAGGAAACTGATAAAAGACGCCCAGTCTTTATAAACAGAAGAAATATTGTCCCTAGACTGGGAAGCCCATTCTTGACTACGATGTGTAACAGCTGGAAAATGAGTATGCTCATAGATACAGGAGCGTTAACTCGCTCATATCACCGAGGATTCTGGATAAATCTGGCTTCACTGGGAGAAGGATGCGAAACTCCCAAAGGCAAAATCGTAATACTAATCCCCGGCGCGTAAATTCGCAA
>NW_006768767.1:879404-881015 GCF_000204055.1 Melampsora larici-populina 98AG31 | reverse complement strand
GAAGATGAGAGCCATAGGAGAAATAACATTACCTATACATTTCTTACACGAATCTGACCCATGTATCCTTATGATAGACTTCATCATCATAGAAGATGTGAGACACGTGGAAGTCATCCTAGGTGCGGACATGATGAACCTATACGGCATGAGCATTTCGTATAAGGACAATATTGAACTCAGAATTAATGGAACAAACTCAGTATTCTTACCTATACACGAAACCAATGTTATAGGGAGGTCTATAGATAAAATCAAAGTCAGGGCTATAGAATCTTACACAGAGGAATTAGATATATCAAATCTACAAGCAGAAGCGGGTGTACCACAACAATGGCACGGAGGACTGATGAGCAAGAACATTAGCGATGCTTGTCAAATGAAATCCCGGCCAGCAGCAGGCAAAGCGCACCTCATAGGACAACATAGTTTAACTACGGTTATTGTGGAAGGACAAGAAGAGCGTTGCCTCCTAGACAGCGGTGCCTCATGCTCCGCAGTAGGAGAGCAATTTATCTCGAAGATTATACCAGACTGGAGAGGCAAAATGTTACCCAAAAGCAATACCACATTTAATGGATGTGGAGGAGCCCTCAGAGCCCTAGGTGTCATAGAAGTACCACTTGTCTTCCCACACACAGAAGGATCTGTTAGAATACAACCAGAGTTTGTAGTAATGGAGAACGCCAAACCACAATATTTCATTCTAGGAGACGATTTCCTGACTTTATACGGGATTGACATTATACACACCAGAGAGAAATACTTTACCATAGGTAACGATAACAAAAGAAAAAAATTCGCTCTCATTCAAGAGAAACAGGTATTGCCAATCATGACTTCACAAGTAAATAAAATGTTCTCTTTGGGAAAAGAACTTAAAAATCGAATTGTTTTTGGGGATAATTTGTCTACGGAGCAGACAACACAATTACATAACATGATAGAAAAATTCTACGATACATTTGGATTAGGTGAAAATAAGATAGGAAAAATCACCAAATACGAAGTTGAGATCAAGCTCACAGTTGATAAACCTTATCCACCCATACTACGGAAGGCAGCATACCCAGCTAGCCCAAGAAATAGAGCAGAACTAGAAGTACACATACAGGAACTTGTTAAATTAGGCATCTTGCGCAAAGTGCAACAAAACGAAGATGTGGAGATAACCACGCCCTGTGTAGTAGCATGGCACAGGGGCAAATCACGTGTGTGTGGTGATTTCAGAGCTTTAAATGCATATACTGAACCAGATAGATACCCCATGCCCAGGATTGAGCAAGTTATTACGAACTTAGGGAAATCAGTCTATATAACCACGATGGATCTTATGAAAGGATTTCACCAAAATATGGTGTCCGAAGAAAGTAAAAAGTTCTTGAGGATCATTTTACACTTGGGAATCTTTGAATACCAAAGGATGCCGTTTGGAATCAAAAACGCCCCAGCATTCTTTCAAAAAATGATGGATACGGAGTTTCATGACGAACTACGTGACAGACACGTCATAGTCTATATAGATGATATCATCATATTCCACAAATCTTGGGTAGACCACTGCGCAACTTTGCATTCCATACTGTCGATACTCACAAACCTAGGGGCTAC
>NW_006768767.1:827719-878925 GCF_000204055.1 Melampsora larici-populina 98AG31 | reverse complement strand
AAAAAAAACACTCCGGGTGTTGGCGCATACTAGCTGGTCGTGCTGCTTTTTGGGACTAGGGGCAGCACTACACCAAAAACAAATAGTGAAAGGGAAACTAGTAAATGGGCCAGTTTGTTTCATTTCCAGACAGCTCAAAGACAGTGAGAAGCGGTACGGAGCACCACAGTTAGAATGTTTAGCTTTAGTATGGGCACTCAACAAACTCCATTATTACTTGGACGGGATCTATTTTGAGGTTATTACTGATTGCCAGGCAATAAAATCTCTCTTGAATACGAAAACTCCGACCAGGCACATGCTGCGGTGGCAGATGGCCATCCAAGAGTATAAATCCTACATGACAATAACGCATAGACCAGGCATATTACACAGCAACGCTGACGCTCTTAGTCGTATGGCGATGCCAAATGATTCGAATAATCCTGCGTGGGAAGCAGAAGACGAGAATCGAGACATACCAGTCATGGGCCTGAGCTTAAGTGAACTCTCAGACGAATTTTTTCAACAAATAGAAGACAGCTATAAGCTTAACCCAAATACCTTGACTCTGACGAAAATTTTAAGTTTAGAACATCGGGACAGCGCCTTGGAAAGCACATTGGAACCAGAATGGAAAGAACCTTTCACAGAAGGAAAGTTCGCCATGATATCAGGCCTAATCTACTATAAAGAGAAACATACCAACGTCCTAGTCGTCTGTGATACAGATAGTATACAACAATTGCTAGCCGTCTGTCACGACGATTTTATGTCAGGTCACTTGAGCGAAGACAGAGTAATTCACCGCATGAGTTCGACAGCCTGGTGGCCTGGATGGAAACAAGACGTGCAACAGTACATTGAATCATGCGAGAGATGCCAAAAAGCGAATCGCCAGACGGGCAAAAGGTTTGGTTTACTCCAGAGAATAGAAGAACCCAAATTTCCATGGGAAGTAATTAACATGGATTTCGTGACTGGATTACCACCAGCAGGACATGATAATGCAAACAGCGTATTAGTGGTAGTCGACAGATTCTCTCGAAGGGCACGGTTTATTCCCTGCCATAAAGAAATAGACGCAACAGGGACTGCGCTACTCTTTTGGCAGTACATCATCACAGATAGCGGACTGCCAAGAGTAATTATAAGCGACCGGGATCCAAAATTCACGTCGGAATTTTGGAAAGGTTTAATGAAACTTATGGGTACCACGCTAGCGATGTCTACAGCATACCACCCCCAAACGGACGGATTAGCTGAAAGGATGATACAAACTTTCGAGGACATGCTTAGGAGATACTGTGCATTTGGACTATCATTTAAAGACAAGGACGGCTATACGCACGACTGGCGAACACTTTTGCCGGCCCTTGAATTAGCGTATAACACGAGTCTACACAGCACGACAGGCAAGACACCTTTCGAGATTGAGAGAGGATATAACCCTCGGACGCCTAAAGATATGGTAAAAGACAAATCTGTCCAAGTTCATCCAACATCGCTCAGCTTTCACGATATGTTATCGAGGGCTAGAGGACACGCTGGGAATTGTATAGAAGACGCAGTCAAGTATAACAAGAACCGGTGGGATAAGACCCACAAGGAGCCAGAGTTTATGGTTGGGGACAAAGTACTGGTTTCTACGGTAAACTTCAACAACATACAAGGTCCACGAAAACTAAAAGACGCCTTCGTGGGACCTTTCACAGTGATCAGATTACACGGCCCCAATGCAGTAGAAGTGTTGCTGACAGGTGATTTCGCCCGAAAACATCCTACGTTCCCGGTGTCATTACTAAAACACTTCAAAGAAGCAGAACCAGGGAAATTTTCGAGACGGGCACCTTTAGAGGAAGTAGTTCCATTCGACGACGAATCGCCTAAGGAAGTACTTAAAGTACTAGAACAAAAGAGAGTGAAACTCGCAGGAAAAGATGTGAGATTATATTTAGTCAGGTACAAAGGAAAACCTTTGGACCAAGATGAATGGCTTCCAGAGGACAAAATAGCCAATTCTTCACAAGTACTGAGAAGGTTCAGAGTAGAAAAGAAAAATCCTTCGTAACTTTTTCTTTTTTTCCGACCCCGGTGAGTGTCAACAGTGAGAAGTTTTGCGGAGAAAAACTTCCATTGTAATGACAAACTACCACAAAGAACTAAGTCCTTAGAACATAAATAACAAACAAATTAAAAAACATATATAACAAAATTACACCGCTTTAAAACTCAGTTTCAAGAGTTTAATCAATAAAAACGAAAACCAAAAAGACATCTATTTCGAAAAAGGTCTTTTTTACCTTGTAACTAAGGACACCAAAAATCTCAAATTGGACTAGTTAGGGTTCTCGTATCCAACGAAAGAACCCTGCCCAGCCAAAGAAAACTAATAATCAACCTAGCCCTTATTCGAATAATGAAATAAGGGCAAGGCGGAAGTTTTTACCAAAGCTTGAGCGACACTGCTTTACAGCCTTCTCAAGCTAAGGAAAACTCTATATATACTATAACCTCTGCCTAAAGGAAAAGAGGGATTATTCGAAAATAAAACACATAAAAATCTTTACATTTTACTTTTCTTATAAGAAAACAAAATTTACCTTTAACTTCTCCTCTACCTTTGCTCAAGCTCAAAACTAGTTCAAATCATAAGAAATCTTATCTTAGGCTTCTCGTTATTAAACTTATCTTGCTCGAACAAAACCTTTTCCCTTCTATCTTCTTCTTTAAAGGAAACTCTTGTTGCAGATCAACCTGATAGTTCTCGTTGACCAACCTCCTTTAGATTAGAATCAATTTTTCGATAAACTATTATTGAAACTCCTGCTGAAGCAAGCCTTAAATATAACCACTCTAGTAGTAGTCAATTTAAGAAGATCTGTTCGGTGAGTGCACCGTACACCTAACTGGCAGCAGTATTCATTCTGCGCCTCAGACAGTGATAGCTAACAACTATCCCTAATCTTTCATACCTTGCCCACCAAGAATATAAAGATATATCTTTGATTTATAGGTAGAACATCTATATTTCAAGACATAACTTTTGTGAGTAAATTAGAATTCAACCTCCTCTTTTAGATTTATCTCCAAATTTTGAAGAGTCAGGCTGACAGTTGATGTGAAATTTGGAAGGGGAGCTGACTCGGATGGAACCTGCATACATAGTGTGAATTTTAAGCCTATTGAAGAGTTGGTGACGACAAGCTTGAGGAAATAGCTGCTAAAGCATGAGGTATTGTCTGTGATCATATGGTCTTTTGTTATTTTTAGAATCTCATGAGTGGTGTAAAGCAAAAGGATGAATGTGTAAGATCAATGTTTTAATTCGTATCAACTTATGCGAAGTTAGGGTTCAGCACTTTGACTAAAACCTGACCTAGAGCTGATTTGACAATGATTGACTTTTTTTGAAATTACTGAAAGAACACCTACTTTGGCTAATGGGAGACATCATATCACCAAGACTCCTGCTGTTTTTAAGCAAATCATCCAAATCATCAATGCTGAACCAGAAACAGATTTGACTCTCATTCATTTGAATAAAGATGATAATTGAGGGGGGCGGAAGCATGTGTTAATAAGCTCAATGTGTTGGAGGACAAAACCACATGACCAATGATGATAAAAGATGATATGAAAGGAGGAGAAGAGGAGGAAGTGTATGAACCATTAAAGTCTACTACTGGTCTGGATAACGAATCAATGAAAAAAGATCATCCTGCTAATCAATCTTCAGATCATGAATCAACTCTTAGACTAAAAGCTTGACTCTTGCATCAAAGTATTGGATTTAATGCTACTACTACTGCTACAACTATGACATAAATGAAAAGTGCAAGAAAACTACCACTTACTCAATGTCCTATTCAATGTAAGGCCAAATATAGCAGGAGCTGATATGAAAATTCAAACCAAGGTCGTTTAAGTCATAGACCTGGATCAGTGATTGGACAAAGTGGATTTGAGAAGAATGAAGCAAGTGCTGAACCTCAGGAGTTATTCAAAGAACATCGAATGGAGATTAAGAGTGATCATAAGAAACCATTAGGATTGATTGGAAGTCCTAGGGTTGAAGAAGAAAGGAAGGTAGCAGAGGTTGATTCAGGTTATGGAGATTCTACGAATCATTCAAATTCAAGAGTGGTACTCTTGTTAAGAATTTGTCAATGAATAATCTTAAAACAAATAGGATAAGTTTATCTATCAGTTCTAATAATCTTGAAGGAAGTCAAAGTTCAATGAAGAAAAAAGAAGAAGTTCAAAGTAAGATTTCAATGATTCAAAAGAGGACAAGAACTAATAGTGTTAGTTAATTCATCTACTAATAGATGTATTCTAGAATCTAATGCTCAAAAGAATTTAATAATCTCAGTTGCTTTTAATGCTACTTTGAATACTACTAGAAGAAGAAATGAGATGGTGATAAAGATATCCCCAGATATGCTATGTTTTCATTAAGGAAACATAATTGTGCACTTCCTGAAAGGTATTTGGGTGCTGCTGGTCTGCCTTGCAATACTCAATCTGGATATGGTGGTGATACCATGCGGCAGCATGATATTGAGGGATAACATTTTTTTCTTTTTTTTCTTTTTGACCCTAAGGAATATTTGATTAGAAGAAGCTTAAAAGAAGTTGCAATTGGTGAAAGTTTGAAATTGAAATCAATGAGGCTTTGAGTAAGAAATTGCCTGGAAACAAGCAGAAACTTTGCTATAGAATGTATGTGTCATATAAAATTTGGTTCTGTATTGATAGCTCTTATAGAATTTTTGATATCTTTGATTTTAGGTCTTGGAAGTCATATTCATTTTTGAGTCATTCCTCATTTAGTATTTTGTGATCTCATGGTTAACTGCTTATCAAACTCTTCACAAGATAGGAAGGGGACAACACAGAGAGAGAACAAAATGTCACGATATGATGGGTCTAATCAGTACATACAACTATGTATCTTCTGACTGAGTACAACTCAACACTCATGCAGGCCACTTTTGACCTTGTAAGTGTGGTGCTTCAAGACACCCAAGCTTGTGAGGAGCAAGTGCCTGACTGTGGGACTCAGAGTTAGATGTGTCTACAATGAACAAGCACTTTCTCAAGCATGTATTTTCTTGATTACTGGTGAATAGAAGAAGCAGATAATCATTATATGGGAACTCTTGAAGCACCTTCACAAAAAGTCTTTTGAAGAAAGGGTTGACCTGGATGATGAACAAGATTAGTTAAGGGTCCTAAGTTGTATCTGTCCAGTCATGCATCAAGCTTGCACTAAGCTGTTAAGTAGTCAGTGCGGCGGCTCCTGCCAAACTGTCTAGCTTATCTATTATGTGTGATCGCAACAACCTCAATGCTTTTGTTCATCTTTGCAACAAGTGTGGTAAAAACACCAAGTTGCTTGAGTATCTTCCACACAACAATGATAACCCCCTGAGCTCTTTGATTTTGGCTATTAGAAACTTACTTCAAATTGTGTTCATGGAGGCAATTCCAGATATTCTGCCCATTGGTATTTGGGATGTGATATTTCCTCAACTTTGAGTGATCCAAAATATTGATTCAACCAGTGTTCAAATAAATATTGTGGGGCTACAATCATAGTTTTTTGGAACATGGAGGTTTTAATTGTGGACTCCTATCATTTGAGTGGGTATTGGTAGATGATTTTGCAAGGTCTCAATGGTGATTGCCTCCCAACACCTGCTAAGTTCAAAATATCATGATTGTCATGTGTAATGGTATTTTGTTATATGAGCCTGCACTTGCCAAGGCTTTGGAGGTCTGTGGTATAAGCTGTTACTTCAGGTGTCAATTGAAGTATTGTGATTTGATGGTGAGTAATTTTACTTTTTGGACTGTAAGTATCACACTGTACATGTAGACTGATTAGGTCAGACTCAAAAACCCAAGGTTCAATCATAGATGCAGGCTATGTATCATGGCTGTTGTGAAAATGAGATTAGTGTTGAAGCCCAAGAAATCTCTTGGCAAGGAGTTGTGCGGCGCCTGCCGCTGATGGGGCTAGTACCTCTTTTAAGTAAGTCGTTACTCCCTGAATCTCCTTCATTATTCTCGACTAATGAATCTCCTTTCTTTCCTTTTGCTCCTGACCTCGTACGTCCTTTAGGTTGACTCTGTGATGTCTCTTGATTAGACGGTGTTTGTTTGGTCGAGATTATTTTAGGATTGATTTCCCTATTGTTGATGTTGTCTGAGAATTCTTGTGCTGACATGTCGAATTTGTTAAAAATCTAAAACTTGATTGGTTATTTATTATGATGATGTTTTAATGTTATTTTCTTTATAAAAGAACAAAGAAAAATGAGAATAAATGAAGAAGATTGCTTTCCTTGCTTGCTGGGAAAGACGTGGATAGGGATGAAGAATGTGTAGTCGAATTCCAGTTATGAGAATTTCAAATCTCTGTTTGAAATTACGTGTGTCCCCGGTACCTTCTACTTCTGGTACCGGGGTGTGTTCCTTACGTTCATCCCATCAAAGTTCATGGAACTATACTGGTACCGTCGTGCCTTTGGGCACCGGTAACATTCATATGCTCCAACTCTGACAATATACTCAATAGCATTCAAAAGAGATCAATTGTTTGCCTACTTCATCTCTCAATTCATCATGATCATCAAACTCATCATGTCAACCCACCAGTTAACTGACACACTCTTCACTTAATCATCTCAGCTCACCTCCTAGAATTTGTAAACCAGAAGCAGTCTCTGATCAATTGGATACATCAACACCAACTCCAGGCAAGTAAACCTTTTTTTCTTCTCTAAACTCGACATTGAATTCTCCTTTTCTAATCACAAAGGCTAATCCTAAACTTCATTTGAGTATCAAAGCAGTTCACCTTACCTACATATTCATTTCATTCTTCTTTGTCTGCACAAAAAAATCTCTTGAAAACACTAAAATCACTTCTTTAGGTGGTGTAATATATTTGTATTGAATCCCACAAGATGAACAACATTATGTTCAAGATGAAAATCCAATATGTAAACTCATCATTTTGCTTCTTCTTTCTTAGGAAGCTCAACCTGAGCTTCTTTCCCAATCTCAAGGCCAAACTTGACTAATTCAGCTCAGAATCTGAAGTCAATTTGTGAGACCAATATCACACCACCTATCATCAATAAATTACCATGTGAAATCCTAACTCATCATTGCCTAGAAGACACTCAAAGAAGATGATCCAAAATTTTTTGCTTGGTTTTATGGTCACCCTGGACACTGCATGAGCTTCAATAGTAGTATGGTAAGAATAATTGCAATTTAGTCTGTTTGACCTTTGGATAATTATACAGGGCAAACATTCCCTTGGATGCTACTTGCTGGTTTGAGTGTTGGAGTACTTACCTCTTGACACTACACCAAATGTAATCTTTACCGGGCGGTAAAGAAAACTACTGACATAGAAAAGTCCTGAGGCAACAGGAAGAGAGCTAAAAATCTGAAAAAATATGCACCTTGTTCCTAGATGTTGGGGCGTCATGATGAGTATTTTTTTGTATTTTACACGCAGATATTGGTTAATGTACTAACAATAAAGGCTGAAAATCATCAAAAACCCACCTGTAACAATACCTGAAATTTGGGTCATGATTATAAAGACAATATTTTGTGGTCTAAAAACTTCAATAACTTTTGCAATTCTGCTCCAAATAACTCGATTTTTGGTTCATTCAAAAGCTGAACCATTCTCCTTTACACTTCATAATGTCAGCAAGGTGCTATCTAGTCATTTGAACGCTCTACATATGTCCAAACAGTTCTGCATGAATAGCTCTGTAGGACCTTCTTCAGACGGGCTACAGATGTGATGTCTCAATGAAAAATGTAGAGCAAAGACTCACCTTTCCAATGAACCAAAAATCGAGTTATTTGATTCAGAACTGCAAAAGTTATTGATGTTTGAAGATTTCAAAAACCTGTCTACAAAATCAAGGGCCAAATTTCAGGTATTGTTACAGGTGGGTTTTTGATGATTTTCAGCCTTTATTGTTAGTAAATTAACCAATATCTGCGTGTAAAATACAAAAAAATACCCATCATGACGCCCCAGCATCTAGGAACAAGGTGCATATTTTTTCAGATTTTTAGCTCTCTTCCTGGTGCCTCAGGACTTTTCTATGTCAGTAGTTTTCTTTACCACCCGGTAAAGATTACATTTGGTGTAGTGTGATATGAGGAATTGGTGAACATATGAAGGTGATAATGTACACACAATCAATTTGATTGCTATTCAACAACATGCAAACAAAGAAAAGGACAAAGAACCCTGAAGCTCAATGAACTTCAAATACAGAAACCAGTATCTGTGTTTTTATCATCAACTCTCATGTGGCTCTGTAGGATTCTTCTCATGGTAAGTCTATATAAGGACTTTAGATAGGATTACCAGAATGAAAACTCAACTCAATCAAGCCATAAACGGGTTGACTCAAACTCAGGTCAGTTGTTCAACAGTCTCAAATTTGAGTTTTTCTCAATGGTAACCTCTTACCCAACCTTATCCAATCACATCAGTATCATATAAGTTAAATCATATAAGTTAAAGGCAAACCGTGTTCGCCGGCAAAACTGGATAAAACTCCCAATCAGTACTTTCAAGTTGGAGGTTAACACATCCTTTGAGTAAAATCCTTGGCTCACGCGTTCACCTCATCATCTATTGTCATGATCATATCATCTCACTTCAATACAATCCTTCAATCCACTTCAACTTCCACTTCAACCATCAACTATAATCAGGAACCTACTTGAATCTTGACACTTCACCTTCTTCAAAAATCCTCAATCAACAAGTTCCTCATCTCAGCCAATCAAAGACCATGAGCAGTCTGGTCAAAAGATTGTATCTTCAAATGATCAATCATTCCCATGATTCAATCACTCAGAATGGTCATCAAGACAGAAACATCAAAGAAACATGACCTGATCTAAAACATCAAGGGTATCAAGAAAATCATCAAGTTCAATTTATTAGTAGTTGTTCTATTTCATTGATCCATGCAATCTCATTCTCATCATGCAGCATTCATCAGTATCTTATTTGATCAATTGGTCAAATTAATTAAACTGCTCTAACTAAATTAACGTGAACATGAACAACAGCAACACCAACAATCATCAACCGAATCTCATTCTCAACTTCACCTACTTCCACTACTTCTTCCTCTTCTTCAACTTCATCATCATCTCCATTTACAAATCAACATCATTGTCAACATCTCAATTAATCCAACTTTCATTGTCTAAATCAACCTACAACTACCAACCACAACTCATATTTTTCATTACCACATGATCTCCTTATTATCACTGATGAAGAACTTGCTGCTTGATATATTGTCCGTGTTGATCTATCTATCTATGCCCAAAAATGAGCTCTTACCTTTGTTTATTACAGGTTCAAGTCCAAAATTGGCTACGGGAATTGGGGTCCAATTTGATGTATCTCAACTAATCCTTCTTTCAATGATAAAAATCAATCGACATCAAAATTACTTTAGCCATTAAACTGATTCATCATGATAAAACTCCAGAAACAACTAACGCTTGTGTTACATTTTGATTGGGGGAATTTAAGTATACTTGTGTTTTTTTAACGTTTCTAGAGCTTGATTGAACCGTTAAAATATCTTTTGATCATCTTAACTGATTTTTTTGTTTTCTCATTATCTTTCTTTTGTAGGACATTACGAATATTAGAATCAATCCATCACATAATGTTCTTATTATTTCATAATCTGATTTTTGAAATCAACACGATCTCGATCAGCAAACATTCGATCGATTGGTTTTGAAAATGCCGATCTGAACCTCAGGTTTCACCTTGACTTCAATAAGTTTACCAATGTTCAATGGTCAGCATTACACTTTGGATTTGGATCAACTCAAGTTAATCGCTTGGTTTAATACTCAAAATATATCAGATGAAGGCAATCAACTTAAACTTGATTACTGAGTCGTATCACTTCGATCAAATTCAAACGTGCTCAATTGGTTTGTAATTCAAGCGATTGAATTGAAATCAAATTTGATTCAAACTTTAACTTGAACTTGACTCAAAAATATGATCGTGGGAATGAGATCTTTAGATTATCAACTTTGAATTCTTTAGGAGTATGTACTTTTAGAGATGCTGAACATAAACCTGAAATGGTACATCAACTTCTGGATAAACTTGATTGTTCACTTTCATTGGGTGCTTTACATCATGATAATGTTAAAAACAGATTACTTATTGAGGTTAGGCATTTCTCTCTTTCTTGATTTCATTCTTTCCAATCTGATATTTGATTATGTTTTGATTTGGATGGTACACAGGCGCTTATGTGCCTTTGTTGGTGCAATCAAAGTCATCAATCGATCAACTTCATTTGATGGTAAGTTTTTGAATCGATGCATTTTCTTCATCTAGCTTAAAATTGCTAATTCAATGCTGATTTCACTTTTTATGTATCAATCCAGGTGCCATTCTAGCTGCTCTCAATTGAGAAGCCAGTGTCCTTTCAAAGTGAGTTCCACCCGACCCATGATTGGTAATCTAGCTAAGGACAAGGACTTCAACAATGAAACAAATTCATATTGAAACAAACAATCAGAAGCAACAGATAATCCAGTAACCAATAGTTATCTTGAAATCTTAGGAAGAGTAGTACCAAAAGGTATAAACAGAAAGCTCCATTACTTTTGCAAAGTTGAAAAAGCTGAAACTAGAAGTGATTTCAATTTGGAAATGTTTGGACAGAAATGGTCAACATCAATCCTGAAGAAGAACAAAGGCAGTTGGGGTTAGATAAAAACTGGCCTTGACAAAGCAATGATACAGCAACTGACAATAATGTGGAAGAGGCTTCATTTTTGTTTTGATTACACTCAAGAATGGTAATACCAGTTCCAGTTCAGAAAGATGCAACAGAGATGTTGATTGAGTTGTTGGTTCATACAGGGATCATATAAACAAGAAGCATTGGGAAAACAGCTCAAGTTGATAGCCAACAAGGTCTTGAATTGTGAATTGTTGTATCACCAAACAAGTTGACCTGAGCAGACAATTGTTTGGCTTATTTTGTTCATTCTTTTACTACCCAATTCAATGTCTGTATCCATGACCTTACAGTTCAATGGCACATCTTTGTAGTTAATGCACTTTGAGAAGAAAGGTTTTCATCTGATTCAACCCACTAGATCCACAGATCATTTGCTTCTATAAGTGAGATTCCACTCAACTCAGCAATTCTCATGTTGGTCATCATTTTTTTGTTTTGATAAAGGTTGGAACAAACAACAGATGAAAAGATGAAACTTCTCTTACTCTTGTGCTACTTATCAAAATTTATTCAACCTGCTCAGATCCAACAATATGTACATTGAATGATTGAGAATCTGATGAAATATGTGACCAAGAAATCAGAACTTTCAATAAGTGCACTGGATGATGATTGTGATCCTCAGACAATCATCATCACAATCAATGATTCTTGATTTTATTTTACTTGGCTCATCTCTAGGGTCATGACTGGAGACAGACCGTTTGGAATCCAGACTTTGGCTGTAGAAGAGAAAACAGCTAACTTAACTAAGTCAATCTTCTCTACTGTGGCGCAAGCTTGCAAGCAGAGGAGAAAACAGGAGCATTGGATGGATTGTTAATCATCATCTCACAAATTCATTCACACTTGATCAATCATTTTTAAGTGATTGTGGGAGGTGTATCACCGCTTCTGAAGTTTTAGTTTAGTGTTATATTTTTCCTTTTTACACTTCACCAAGAAGAAGACTAACAAGTGCTACTGACAGTCTGCAGTTTCAATGATGATATTTAAGAGGTAGCTTTACTGATCCTACCAGCAATCCTGCCTGGTCAGTTTTTTTTGCAAGTTTATCTCTCATTTTGTCATTGGGTTTTTCATATTCATGGGAGTCTGAAGACATACACCTATATTATCTGCCTTCAAACAATATGTACAAAATCTTCAAATGTCTTGGATACACAACTCAGGTTTGTTGTACATACAGTTTCAAAATCAATCTTTGAGATCATATCACATGAACTTCATCCCCCTACTCAATTACCATCCTTAATTTCAACTTGTAGCAATATATATGACTGGATCTGACCTATTCCTGAATTATTAAATTGGTTCCTACACATATGTGAAAGTTCAATATTGATTTACAGAAGAAGCAGAATTAACAGAAAGTGGGTGTGGAGAAATAAATCAAGATCAAGAAGAACTCATGATGACTACTTTTAGTAATGTATCTAGAGCGTTAAGAGGTTTAGTAATTGAAAGTATTGACCTCCATCATTGTATTACTGTTATCCTGACTGAAATATGTTATGATCCAGAGCGCAGTGGGGACAGAGAATGGGGTGACAAGGTGCTGTCCCAATGCTAACATGATTGCAGTGTGAGGATACCAGTAATACAACAATGGAGGCTAAAATCCCCTTCCTCCCACTATAAGCATAGCTCTCAACATAAGGATCATTGCAAATATGTAATACCTGAGACCAAAGGCAGTTTTGGACCCATCAGAACATGAGCAGAAAGCCCCACCAACAAATGCAAGTGGAGCAGATCCAATGGTCAAGACCTATATTGATCTGCTCAAGATGTCTGATCAAAGACAGCCAAAATATGACCAGGCAAATAATTGACTGTTAGAGCTTAACTCAATTCAACCAGATTGGTACCCATATCATCACTACCAACCAATTCATGATCACCATCAACCTGATGTCTCTACATCATATCATTTCAAACCCATAGCCTACAAACTGGAGAGAAATCCATATCCTCCGCCACCTTCTCCCATCAATCAACAAAACATAAAACAACTTTCAAATGATGAATATGAAAGGCAGAACAGTGAGCATGTGAAGCTGCGTCAACTGAATAGATATTGGGTACAAGCTCAAGGGCAAGAGCATCTGAAGTCCAATTGGAGTCATCACCATTATAATCAGCTCTCATCTCAACCACCCCCTCCGATTCCAAGGAATAGTCAAACACCTCAATGCTTTGTATATCCCCACAGGGATAAACCAACTGTAAATCCTTCACACAGCCAGATTTCCATTTCATCATCATCATATCCTCCCTTATCCCCCTCAATGTACCAACTTCAAACAGTTGAATAGACAACCATTGAAATTGATCAAGAAAAGACCAGAAACCAGCAGAAGTGATAATGCAAGCTGTATGTGAAAACAAAGTGTGGGCATTCTATCCTGGGAAGGAGCTGTGCGGCGCCCGCCGCTGATTGGGCTAGTTCATCTAATTGAATACCACTTGATATGTTGAATATCCACTTTGACTTAGGATTATTAATAATAGTAACACCAACCAACACAACTCAGTCTAATGACATCTGTTGACTCAAATTCAGACTGGTTGTATGCCATTCATAAATTCAGTCACTTTCTCATTGATAATGTCTCATTCAATCAGATCAGTACATTCCAAATTGAATAACTTTTAAGATGTTGAATGTATACTTTGACTTCCCCAAGCATCACACTTTATTTATCTACTACATTCAAAGTGATATTTGTAGTTATAAAACCTCAAGCCCAAAGCCGTCAAGTCAAAGCCCTAAACGCTTTGAAACAATTCCAAATGAAATCTGAACTGTAAACTATCTTGGGAAATGAATTCCAATGATTGAAGCTTGGTGGTTTGAACAAAGCAAGATCATTGATTTCCCTCTGGATAATAATACAATTTGAATCCATAAGCTTATCTCTTCACCTTGTGTACATGCAACACCCAAACCCTGCCGTGGAAAACTGGGGCAGCGCTGCGACAGAGCGGAGGTCCCACCGCGCCCTCAGTCTACTGAAGTGGCACTGGGATAAAACTGCGCCGGAGCCCGGTTTTTACTGGGGTTTGACCTGCCGCTGCCCCATTAACAGGACCCCAGGGGGAACCCTGGGGCCCATTTTGGCTTGCACTGTAGGACTCTACGTAGTCAGCCCCTGACACCCCCAATTGCTTGTGCATCTCTTCCTCTTTCGATTAAACACATCTCGATTGGGACATGCAAGATGGGTGAATTCAGGTTAGTTCCAAGACCTTTTCACAGGAATTTCACTAATTCATGTTTTTGTTTTTTGCATCAGTCATCAATTTTTTTGATCCAAATATGTTTTGATTTGTTCAATAGCCTTTTAAAAGCACGAATGCATCTGAGAATAGCAACATATTGTATAGATTCAAATGTTCATTTAGTAACTCCTTCATATTTATCGGAAGAAATGGGAGAATTTCATCAAGAAGCCAAAGATTGAGACTTGATCTTTGTAAATGAACTAGAATTAAATCCAGGTATAGATGATATGAGTGTGATTCAATTGATCAATAAGTTTATAAAGAAAGGGTATAGGATTAAATCCTTTGTTGGTTTTTGTGGTGGATTACCTGAATTTCAAGATGATTTAATCAGATATAGGCTTTCTGGTCTCTAGAGGTGTTTGAGAAGCATTAAAGAATTCAGCAAAGTTTAACTTGATGGGAAAGGTAAGAGTTTTATTTGTCTAACCCGCTTTTTCCTTTTGACTTATAACTTATTGCTTGATGATAATGTTCAATTTTTCAATAGCCGTATGAAGTTGAAGGACACGATTTAATTAAGAAAAGGTTTGATAAGATTGGTAAAAGTTTATCTAATGGAAGGTATAAATTTGGACAAAAACCCAGTCTGTGGCGCGCTACAATGGTCTCAAGCGCGCCGCGGCCCCCTTGAGATTTTTTCTCACTGCGGCAGCGCTGCGGTGAGGTCCCCTTAAAACTGGGGTCGATCACACCGCTGCCTCCGTGGACCCAGATTTCGCCTTGCTGCGGCGGGGTTTGGATGTTGGTACATGCAACCACAGAATTGCTTTGCATTTGATCAAATGACATGAAATTAAATTACACTTGTGAAGCCAATTCAAGGAATGGAGTCAAATGAACTGACACCGTGGGAATTAAATAGTTCAAACCCGGATTGAACCGAGTTTTGGTGTCCAGGTTCAAAATTTCCTTGAATCGTGAAATTCGTTCACGACTTGTTTGCAATATGTTTGCCAAATTCCCTTGAGCGGTACTTTGCTCGGCCTGTATATGTACAGCTACATCATACAACAACAACCCCCTTCAGCATCAGCCACCAAGGATTCACCAATTGTACAGAGGATCAAGAATAAGATTCAAGACTGAGGATGCATGACAAAGGAAAGATGGTTGAATGGTTGAAATCGGGGTTGTTGTTGTATGATGAAGCTGTACATACACACGCGGGGCCAAAAGAGTACCGCTCAAGGGAAATCGGCAAACCTATTGCAAACAAGTTGTGAACGAATTTCACGATTTGAGGAAATTTCATTTCACGATTTGAGGAAATTTCAAACCCGGACACCAAAATTTGGTTCAATCCGGGTTTGAACTATTTAATTCCCGCGGTGTGACCTAATGATTTGCCAGATTGAAAGGCAAAGAAGCTGTTATCTTGGGTAAATCAAATTTTCAACAGCATATATTGACCCATTGAAACCCATTTCTCTTTTGGGTGTTATTCCAGTCCGGTTGTGGGCACGCTCATGTTTTGGAGGCGTGTCAAGCCATTTTTTTTCTGGTTTTTTCACGCCTAGACACCACTTGGCGCGCCAGGCGCCATTCTAACAAAAAAAATCACCAGAATCCAAAATTTGGTTTTTGAATTGTTATTTATTCTATGTTTGTATTGCTAGAGCTATCTACTACGGCAGAATTGCCTTCAAGGTGAGAAAAGCTAGAAAGAGCTGTCATCAAAGCTCACAGAAAGTATCCAAGTCTCCAATATTGGGACAGGACATAGAACTCCTACAATTTGGTGTGATTCTTGAAAAGGTGTGCCACCCTGATTTTGTCAATTTTCCAACATCCACAAATTGGTGCATCAAAGGCATGTTTTCTGTGCTGCGCCCACAACCTGATAGTCCAGACATAGAGGATGCAGTAGCTATACAATTTTGTCAAGCAGAACTAAAGTGTGCATCATAAGATGTAATCCGAAGGGAGGTGAAGAGTTACAGTACTCAAGTTTCTATATAGTTCCCTGTATATTGTTTTCTGTGTTTTTTTGCAACTACACAGAACCCGTGAAAAGTATGGTTTATAACAAAGCTCAAAGATAAGTACTTTTGAACCAAAAACATAGTTTGCCCTGGTCATGTGTAGATATGGAGACAGACAGAAAGACTATATACAGCAAAGTATATACAACTTTGAGTACTGTCAGTCCATACTCCGAAATCATAATGTTTGAGTTTTTCTCAACTTGATACAAGTGAGATAGAGCTTTTTGTTGATTGTTTTGGAGCAGTTGAAACTATTACACAAACAGCTCAAATAGTCATCAATGAAATTAAATGAGAGTATCAAGAGGATTATATCAAAGTGCTACGTAGATGTGGCATCAAAATATTTTCTTGATCACCTTCAATCAGTATGATCAATTAAGGCTCAGTGTTTGTTCATCCTAATTGTCAATTCTGTAGCTCACCTCCTTATAACCTTCAATTGCAAAGAATGGAAGTGTTGTATTGCACCACCGATTCAATCTCATCTGGTGCTACTTATTCATATCAATATTAATATGTGAATGGTTTATTTATAAGAACCTTGCATTAGCTGATCAAAGTGAAATTTGATCTAGAATATTGAGGGTACTCAAAGCAACTATGTATGTGTACATACTTTTTGTGACAACCTTTTTTTTGTTTTCTGCCAAAACCCAAAACAAGGTATATATGAAAACTATATATGTGCACATATGTAGCTTTGAGTACAGTGAATATATGCTTCACTGTTGCCTTCTTTGAGATTGTCCACAATCATTGGCTTAACTTGCAGGAGTAGCTCAGTATTTAACTTGACAATTCCAGAATTTCCACAACCGTGAAATTTTAACAAATCTTTAGCTGGCTTTGCCACAAAAAATTGGTAGGCTGGGACAAAGTCATCCCAGCCTACTGATACTGTAGCTAACTCTGTGCCCTCAAAAACACCACACCACACTCATCCGCGCATCATCCACATCCTTCTACACCACCAACTGCACACTGCAACCTCCTTAGATTCATCATTCAAGACAATGTTGCACCTTATCCATCTTCAAGTACAATCAACCCTACACAACTTTAACAATGTACCTCAATTGCAACTTAAAGTTTTACTCAACTTCTCACCTTGATTTCTTTTGTTGTTTTGCATTAATCTCAATCAATTAGTTGCATACTATTTTAGAAAATGATAGAGTTGTTCAAAGAAAGAAAAATACAAGCTTATGATGGACTTAATTGAGTGATACATTAAAAGATAGTAAATTGATCTGAAGTGAAAGATCAAGATCACATTGATAGATGATACCCAAACACAGGAGAAATTGTAGAGAATGAATATGTGATACAAAGTGATACAAAAAGGGCCTCTGATTAAAACAAAACAATCAATTACATGTGAAATTACAGATTGTTGAGAATACTATTACAAGTAATTAAAAAGTGTAAATTGGGTTGTTGTGTGAAAACTGAGGACAGTTCAGCTCCAAGCTAGAGCTGACAACTGTAGGCCCAGTGATTAACTTGTAGTTTAGATTTCTTTAAATCCAAGTCAAAGACAACCACTGTGGGATTATGCATTAGATTACTTAACTCTGGCTAAAGATCTTTAACTTGAGGTTAACTGACTCTGAATTTAACACAAACAATTGTGGATGCTCTGACTACCTAATCTTATATCCTGATACAAAACAACTTCTTTGATCATGTCCAAGTCTATAATTTGGATCTGATCTATCTTCCTCTTAGTAGTTCAATCCACAACTGTTTTCCCCAAATCCCTTCCTCTTTCCCTGGTCATGACACCTATGGCATTTTCATATTCTTTGTGAACTTTCTTGAAAGTTGATTTTACAATATCCGTAGCTGCAGTTTACTTTTTTAACTCTGAAACCTGTATGTTTTTTGTCCAATTTTGCAATTGGGGATTGCTAAATTTCATGAAGATATTCCAATTTATTTAAGTTTACTTGGTGTGATGTTGTCTACTGATT
Organism: Melampsora larici-populina 98AG31; assembly: GCF_000204055.1. NCBI lineage: Eukaryota > Fungi > Basidiomycota > Pucciniomycetes > Pucciniales > Melampsoraceae > Melampsora > Melampsora laricis-populina. The sequence goes on along the minus strand of NW_006768767.1, from coordinate 860,841 downwards.
TGAAGTTGAACACAATTATTTCACTTCTTGTGACCAAAGAAACAAAAGACCTGCCATTCCTGCTTGATAAAAAACATGTTTTCAGGATGGAGCATTGAGACGCCGGTTGATAGTGTTGGATTTTTGTATTCAAGTCCTTTTATGTATACTATTCATGTACACCAATGGCGGCGCCCGCCGCTGATATGCTAGTATTTTGTAATGCACACCTTTTATGATGCTCTTAATCAGAACTGTGCTCAGTATAAACAGTGAGAGTGTAGTGAATAAACACTCAAACCTGAGAAACAACAGTGATCAATAACAGGTGACAATCAAATAAAGAAACCTATCTAATAACTGACCTAAAAATTGACCAGATTCAAAAATCTTATTTGGGTGTTTGAGTTTTGATGACATGAATGAGAAACATCTCAAACAAGATCAATTCATCATGATAAGTCTCCCAATACACAAATATTACACAAATTTGAAAATCTTCAACTTGAAGAGGACCCCAGGATGCGCCTACAAAGGGTATTCATCTCAAGATATAGCTTTTGAGCTCCCGCAGAAAACTGCCTCTCCTAGACTGCTAAGGTTGGTCCTGGCTTCACGCATGGTTTTAACTGAGTCCTGATTTCTCCTTGGACTTTTGTTAGGCCTTCAGCTTCTGTGTCACAATGTACAAGCCTTTTATACCTGCAGTTGTATCCAGCTTTATGCTATCTTCACTTGTCGTGTGATACCTTTGGGTTGGGATCAAATGCTTCAGATGATTTGCTCTACATTCAACTTGACATGCATCTGTACAGTATGGATGTACATGTTGTCATCAATCAAACTAATAAACTAGACTTGAAAGTTTCAGTGCGGCGCCCGCCGCCCCAAATGGCTAGTGTTCTTTATACTCAAAAGTATGAGAAGAACTTCGTTTGACTTTCTCAAAATTTATGTAGAATTATGGAAACTAGTATCACTCGCCCAACTTTAGAAGATAGAGCGGTGACCATCTATGGTTCTACTGGACAGATCAGAATCTGTTTTCCGACTTGTGTTCCACATAGGTTTTATGTGACTGATAACATTCAACGCACTGGTGATATTAGGAAACCCTGTTCAGGACGTATCAAACCTGTTGAGAAGATAGATGAATTTTCTATACCTGGTATGTCATCTTCATTCATTCGCGATTTGTTGGTTTCAATCATTTGACTGCGATTGTTTCTCTGCTTTGGTAAATCAAAGGTCATGGACTTGGTTACAGTGAGTTGATCAATTTTTAGTTTGAAGAAAGCACCGAAAGAGAATTGATGGTATATGTACATATTTCTTGTTTGAAGTGTGGCAGGCTGACGAAGCAGCGAGGTGCATCTTTTCGAAACAAATTGAATCAACCCGTATGCCACATCAAGAAAAAATCCTGATGATGAAGGTAAGTTGTATTTTTTCTATTAATCCACTTTGGTCTTAACAACGGCAGACTCAATTTGGTATATTTCTAGGTCTTTAATGAGATTAGAGATCAAATTGGCTTAAAATATCCATCAGAAATCGAAAAACTTTGAACACTCGAAAATCAATTGAAGCTTAGAAATTGGATCAACCAATATTTGACTCTTGGGTTTTGAATCAAGGTTGTTTTATCTTATCGAAGCTAGAAATTCGGTTTGTTCAAGCTGCTTGTATTTTATTTATCCATCACTTATTTTATTTTACAAGATTCTTTTACGACACCTGAAACTTATCGGTGCCGAGCACACCATCAACAGTCGAGAAGCCCGTGTTTGTGACAACAGTCATGAGAGCTGTGATGTTTTTCATTATTAATAAGTAGTTTTTGAGGGGAAATAATTGATATCATTGAATGAGTTCTGATAATAAGCTGGATAGATGTGGATTGGAACCTTTACCAATAGGTTTTGACTTGCACTCCTACGGTTTGATAAATGTTGCATTCACACTCCTCGTTGAGGAATATGACGACTCGTATTGAAATGAATGTGTATAACCCAAGGGAGTTGCTTTGAAAAATTGATTGGAAAAACCTCAAAAAAGGATCCAAGGCTTCACTCGCGTTTCTGCACCCAGAATAGACTAAGCCAAAATTGTTGATGTATAGATCAAAAAGAGGAGTGGCTATGGATGACTCAAGGTTTTTGAGTTGGGAGTTGATAAGTTTGCTATTAATCGGAGCAATGCTTGATCAATTATAGAAGCACTCGAGCTCTTTTTGGATCATTTGAAGTGAACATTTCTCATATTCCGACTGTTACTTATCTTTGGATCTCCAAAGGCAATAAGCAAAAGGTTCAAGAAGCATTTCGATCGAGAGAAGATCTTCATTCAAAATTATTCATGTGAGAGTGTTCAACCACCTTAGATCTTTTGTCTCATTCCTTCGCACAACAAAGGCATGTATGTACTCGGCCTTCAAGCGATCATGTAGTCTAAAGTGAGTTGCTTGCTCAATGCTCAGGTGAATGCGGGACCGGTTGATTGAGTCCTATGTGAATTTTCATTGTTGCTTTATTTATTGGAAAGACTTAGCCCACGCTTTGCGCGCTTAATGATGTCTGTTAGGGAAAACCCGACAATATCTTGGAAGTGAAGCTCGTCTGATCTCTCGAGGATTGGTTTTGATCCCTCTGAGATATACTCAAGTATCACAATGGTTAAAAAAAGAATCCAGAAACATGTACTACAAGATTGGTGGGCAAGTTCTGGAAGGACCAACCCTGGAGTGTGAGCGAGCAGTGCGCCATCGCATTAACGCATTACAGTCGAACAAAGCAGGCTGTACAACGTCGTCTCCGGTCGTCTTCCGTTGTCTCCCGTAGAGACTGATTGTGATACGCTACTATCTCCGGTACATACTTATATTGTTGAAGACTTAGTGGGCCGGAGGTGGTGAAATACGACATGTACGGTCATGCCAGACGTCAGGTCTTCCGAGAGGACTAAGTACACCCTAGAAAGGGAGTCAAAAGTTTTATCATGTTTCTGGGGTTCCGGGGGGCTTGAAGATATAGTTTCAGGTGAATGGCCAACGATATGTGCCTCACCACCGTCACTAAGATGAATAAAGTAGAGTACGGCCAAAACATGGGATTGCCTTGTGTAAAGTTGAAAGTCCCTCACTCCTCGTGAGGCCTGGCGTGAGGGGTGAGTTCCACTCCTTTAGCTTAATGTAGTTTGAAACTTCGTTGGTAAGATGAATGGCTCACGGAGTCAGTTTGAGGGACATCACTATTCTTACCATTGAGCTTACATAGAGCATTTGCTTGAACTGGATAGGAAGTGTAAAACTCTGTTCTTAATTCTTATCAATGATATACCCATCTGATATCGCGGGGAAAGACATCCATTGAGACTCAAATTGCATTCTATTTTGAGCGCGAAACCTAACGCGAAACGTAGCGCGAAACTTTTAGTAAGGTCACCTCCTCAGTTTGGTAACCGACTAGGTTGATGAAGAAAGTAGTTTTGGAAGGATTTTGCAAGAGGAAGGATCCCAATTTCTGGTATAAATTCCCCCATTCTCGTGTGGTAAACCATCCAACTGTTCCCAACTTGATAATTTTCCTTCCTAATTCAAAAACAGCTTCAAAGCTATCCAAAAATTCTAATTATCGACGTTCATTTTTGTCATTCACTAAGCTTACTTGAGGGATTGTGAGTCCATATCGGCTAACTTAACTAGCTTCATTTGCATCTGCTCATCTCATAAGCAGAAAGCACAGATCCGCCAAGAACAAATACTGATCATACCCTACCTATTCACCAACAGTTGACTCAATCAATCAACCATAGACCAAACCAACCTCGTCGCACACCCGCTCTCGAACGCAGTCCGTGAGTAATCATCCCATGTTTTCTTGAATACCCTTGACCAAAAACTGAAGAGTTTATAAAGCTTTAGAATCTGCTTTCTTCCTGCGCCACCAGGATTATCTGCCGGGTCAATCAATACATAAATTTTCTGGTAAGTCGTCTTGAAACTCACAAATTTGATAAAAAAGATAACTGATCCATTTGGATTGCCTTACATGTGTTCGCCCTAGTTTGACATTGCATCATCAACCATGATTGGTATCCAATTAAGAAAGATGGTTCTACTTAGCTTGATCCTAAGCATTTCTATTATACCAATGATGTGTGAAATGGTAGAGGAGGCAGAAGATATTGCAGGTTTCTCAAGGGTTAGTAAATCGCGTAGTTCGCTTGAGGAAGATGAGGACAGCTGGCGGTCTAGTGAGGGCTCACAATGCGCCGCTCAATCCTGTACTTTTCACCCTACATGTTCCCGGAAAGGATGTGGTGATTGTGGTGGGATGGGCTACTGTTTAGAAAGCGGCCAGAAAAATCCTTAGAGAAGATAAGGCTACGGGCTCAGATTTGTTCTTTTCTTCTTTGTCAGCCTGATGTTTGTCCAGAGTAATCAACACGGTAGCAGTTTGTAGAGGATGTTTAAAATACATCAGTTCCTTGAAGGTAGCCATAGGATCAGGAAGCTTGTGAACAATAATTTCTGCTAATAAGCCATCACCTATGTCGTTAGTGAAATCACAATCAACAAGATTGGTCATTACTTGACAAATGTCTTTGATAAATTGAGACAATGAGGTGAAGGAAATGCAAAGAAAAATTCAAGAAAACACAACTTTGACAGGCGGCATCAGTAGATTGATAATGAGATAGATAGAATCCTTTGATCAATCTGGATTTAGCAAGTTGGCATTTGTAACAAATCGAGCTCTGCTAGCTTGATCTAGACGTTGAATAATCTCACCGAAAGCACCATTACGTTGTTTCATGAATTCAGCGAATTGAGGGTCATTGTTAGGAGGAATGGTTGGATGAGGAGTGGAAATAAAAGCTCCAAGATCGCAGAGTACTTGAGGATCGGAGAAGACTGGGAACAGTTGGGAATGGGAATTGTAGTGTACACATACTGTACAGAGCTCAGTCGTCTGTACAGAGCTCAGTTGTACAAGGCTGTACAGCATTGGGCTCCCCCTTGTTACGGGTGACAGTTTCGAGGGTCTGAGTTGTTATGTTTCAGCCTCAGCAAGGCCATTATCCTCACCAATCCCATGCCATGTTTCTCTATAAAATGTACTTAGTTTCTATCTCTTGTTTATGTTTTGTTTGTAAATTAGTAAATAAACCATTTGTGTTCCAACACCCCTGGCTTCCTGATGCCACTTACACCATGTTGGTATCTTTTTATGTATTTCAAAACTCTGAAAGTCTTTTGGTGGGTTTCAACTGAGAGTATTGTTGAGCACCCTTTGTGAGCATTCATTTGGGGATAGAATTGGCCAGATCCTTTGTCACCAGCAGGGGTCAACAAAGTTACAACATCCCAGTTGGCAAAGGGGAGACATGTCTGTTTGGACACAACTCCAAAGGGTGTTTCAAGTGTCTATCAGAAGCCCTTGGTGTGTGCACTTTGACGTGCTACAAAAATACCAACATGGTGTTGGTGTCAACGCTGGCTCAGTTGCGCAGAGGTAGCGGATAGCGCTGCCATAGCGCAACTGAGCTGCGCCCCGTTGACTTGACACTGACGAGTAACAGGGCCAACGTTTCGCTTTACTTTGATGACCCGGCCAGTAACGGGGCCCGCGTAACGCTTACCGGTCCCAGGGATGCCAGAAGCGGCATGTGAGCTTCGCTTCCGATCATCGGAGATATCTGATTTCACACTACTCCATCTTAAGATGATGAACTCAAGAACTTCCAGAAAGCACTCGTCATCAAGAACTTACCATCGAAAATCAATCGTCAGCAAGGATACATTGTCATCAAAGAATTTCGAAGCAAAATTTTGCCTTTTCATAAAAAGGTCTTTATGGTCAGTGATTGTATTTTTCCTCTCTTTCCCTCATTTCTTTTCAGAAGTCGACTAATATCTCTTAATACCTCACTTCTAATAATCTCGTCTTCACTGATTAATTTAAATATTGTCAGCCAGGGCATAAGTTGCTTAGACGACTTATCTCCTGGCTAACTACCTAAGGATGTTTGGAGACAAACACACAAATGAAACCATTGAAATACAACATCTTACAACTCTCAGTTTCTCTCGTATAAATCTATTACAACTGTTTTCTTTATTCTTTTTCCTATTTTACATAATTCTTTTACTTTTCTCTTTCTACATATATTCTTTTTCATTATCAAATAAACCAATTAATTCACAATACTCGCGTGAGATGATCTTGAATTAATTGACTTTGATATGAACTCCTGAATGATGTTGAAATTTCCAGTTCATGGTTCTCAAGTTGGATTGGGACACCACTCGAGTTCCTACTCATCTAAAACCAATCCAGCTAACATGTGGGAACTGTCAGCTGGAAGGTCTGGAAATGGAAACGGATGAAAGGACGGATTACAAATGATATTCTGGGATGACATCTTGGCGAATGAGCGATGGGCTCGGTATTCCATCAATTCAAATTACTTATGTATTCAAGTCGGGGAATTCCGGGTTTACGCATCTGGATGATATCATGGGTACTTCTGTTTGTGTGTGGTCTAGTTGTGAGAAGGGTATAAAACCCGCGTTGTTTTCTTTATATTGTGATTTTTTCTTCATCTTCTATTATACTAATCTAATCAACTATTAGCCTAACCAGCTTACGAGTTTTTATCGCGTCCACCTCATTCCAACATCTTTTAAAACAATCTGTTTCAATCCATCTTGGTTAGTGTTGTCCACGCGTTTATAAATTTCGATCTGATTCGTATTATAAGAAAGCGTAAATTCTCTATATATTGAGTTTATTTCCAGGTTGAATAACCGTCCTTGTTGACAATTGGGGGTCTGGCCGAAGTTACTAGATCTGTTGTCCTTTATAAGTCTTGCATTATATTTGCATTATAGAGGACAATACACCAACTAAAGATTGTTTTATTTACATCACTTCGTTTGACTCTGTTGAAAAGCCAACATCAAAACTGATCACTAATAAAACAATCGTTCTTTTGCGACTGCTTAGTTTTCAAACCAACCAAGCAGCATCCACTACTATCAACAATCCAGTCCGAAAAGCGTCCTAGCATCTTTGAATTCATTCACAGAATAAGTGAGTGAATAATATAAAAAGAGGTCGGCCTGATAATTTACTGACAAATTTTGATAGTAGTATTCTAGATTTAACCTAAACCTGGTTTAATCTCCATCATCGTACCTGTTCAGTATCCGATAAAGTTTTTGAAAAGTCTCGGTTCGTCTGAAAATTTTTCGTTTGTCCGAATCAAAACGAAGAAAAGGCTGACTTTTTGGGTCCTTGTGGAAACTTTTATTTTCGTTTCGCTCTATTTTTATTCATCTTTTCGTTTGAAAAAAAAGATTCATTGGTGTTATATTCAAATACTGAAACAACCGTGATGGCTTACGACGTCGATATCAAAAGACGTAATATGTCTAACATCGATATCAATGCTCCGGCCGCTGCCTCAGTTGCTAATGCCCCATCTACCACGGCTAAAAAGGGTGGTAGAAAGGCCAGCAAGGCAGTGGAGGTCGTAGGTAGTTCAGCTACCGAAGATACCGAAATGAATGAGGCGGCGGCGGTATTGCAGCCTCCAACTGCTGAAGGCAGAGAATTTGAGGATCAAACGGACTTCGTGTCATTTGATAATGGCGATCCAGCTGCTAATACTGCGAATGGCAGTATGGAAGTAAGTGCACCTGTGTCATCAAAACAAGGCAAAGGATTATTTGACTTACCTCCGACGATGACAACAGGGCTTAGGTCCGGACGGGTTGCAAACCCTTCGAGAACTGAAGTTCGTACGCAGGGATCCAAGGGACGCCCAAATCGCGGTCCTGAAGGAGACAATAACAGCGTACAAACGACAAGTGTCGCAGTTGAAGGGACACGTGGCAGATCTGGAGGGTCGGTTGGAGAATCTCAAAGCTCCATCACCCAAGATAGCTTATCTCGGGACCAACCACCACATCAGGCCAACAAAACCTCGCCCGAATCAGCCGTTCAAGCGAAGGGGAAGCAACGACAACAGCCAGTTGGGAGGGAATCCACCATTTGTGGTGGACAATTACCCCCACAAACGCAAAGCGCCTCCAACGGAGGTACCACAGCACATACAGGCGAATCCGCGGTATCCTCTCAAGAAAGGATCGACGGGATCAATGCCGGTACAGCAAGTGGTACCAATGCAGGTGGTAGAACAGGAGGACTTTCAAGTTCCGGAAGGAATGATGTTAGTGAGAAGAGTGTGAAGAGTGGATCTCATGATGTACCTTCGACGCCCTTATCATCGCTTGTTGTGCCTGTTGTTACCGTTTCTCGACCGTTACCTGGTATTGTTCCAAAGAATCTTGTATCCAACCCAATTACTAGTGATAGCCCACTCTGTGTGAATATTGGTTTGAGAAGCGCTTCTGCTAGTAGTAATATATCGTCACTGTCATTACCGCCGAATAACATTTCACTAACAAAGTTAGTAGAATTAGAAACGTTATTAAGAGTGAATTTCAGTACCATCAATGGTCAACTAAAAGCTCAAGTTGACAGCATTGAGTCATTTAGAAATGAGATGATGGCAGTAAGAGACTTAATCGACGATGTAACAGAGACAAACAACATGCTCGATAGCAAGCTGGCAGCATTTGAGGACATATTGGAACAATATGGACGAGACCAGCAAGCTATTGCAAAACTGATGCATCTTACAAGCTCAGCGTCTGAGGAATTGACCCGCGACACAGCAAATATGTGCGAGGCAATGGAGCAGTTGACCTTGGACCGTGAGACTGAGAGACAGAGTATTTGTGAATTAAAAATTGATTTCACGAGACAGTTTCAAGAGATGAAGGATCATCTCGATGCGGTAGCTAGGAATGTTTCTAGATTACAAGCTGAGAAGAACAAAGTAAGTTCAGAGAATGTTCTGTATGAAAGTAGTCATCAAAAGATACAGGGAGAGGCAAAGACAGCCCACTCAAAAATAAACAACGTTGTCTATGAAGATGGTGAATTTGAGAAAAATTCGGACATCATAGAGACAAGTGCTCCATATACCAATCCAAGGAATTATCCTAAGATCAAGAGCTACCCAAAGTTCAGTGGGAAACCTGAAGAGGATTGGGTCGATTTCATTGACGAGATCGATACCTTCAAAGACTCATATGGAATGCCGGATGCGGAGATAGTTTCCAAACTACCATCAATCCTGAAAGGCATAGCTTACACGTGGTTTCGCGCCGTGATTAAGCAAAATAGAGGAAAAGGATGGGAGCACTGGAAAGGATTGCTTGCAAAGAAATTTGGTGGATCTGTGTGGCGACAACGTCAGTTAACACTGTTGCACCAAATGAAATTTTCGTATAACAACGAAGATATCACTGAATTTCTGACGACGATGCATAGGAAAATTGAATCCGTATATCCATCGGCAAGTAGTGAGGATATAAAAGAACATATCTTAATGAAACTACCGGCGGAGGTACGGGATACAATAAGCATCAGTACCAAGGATATGGAAGACATATCTGAATACCTGACTACTTGCGAGAGAATACTGACAAACCAAAAAGATGTCAATAAACCAAGCATGAATAGCAGTAGAAGGGTATGGAGAAACGAGAATCCAACCAATAATACCGTTTGAAAAGATGATATTATTGGTGAGAAAAAGAAGGTTACGATTCCGTTACAAGGGGATTCAAAAGAGAGAATTCGAAATAAGACTTGCCACAGATGTAAAGGCCCTTGGATTCCCGGGCATACATGCAATAAAGTTCTGAACATTGATGTGGAAGACGACGAATCGTTGACATATTCGGGGGATGAACAGGACTTAGCAGAAAATGATGATCATCAAGAGGAAAACAATGATGTAATGATCCTTGAAACAGAGGTTTTACATGGGAACTTCCTAACTGATGGTCTTGGTCAACTACGAGATGTACAAGAAGCTGAATACGTCCGGACGCCCAACGAGGTGAAAAGCGTTTGCCCAGCGAGATGTACGGCTGTTGTAAACCAGAAGGAGGTCATGATTGTCCTCGATTCGGGAGCAGGAGGTAGCGTAGTGTCAAGCAGTTATTTACAAAGTGTTGATCCAGAATGGAAAAACCATTTGGTAAATGAAGACACCGGACGATGGAGAGGATATGGCTCTGTGCTGAAACCACTTGGGACTTACGTTGCAAGTGTGGTGTTTGGGCACGAACGAGGAAATATCCGGGCCATGATGAAGTTCGTAGTCATGAACAACGAAGGCCTGCCACAGTACTTTATAGTTGGGAACAATAACTTATTATTGTACGGCATAAGACTACACCTATGTGATAAATATTTTACTTTGGGAAATAACCTAAAAAGGAAATTTGCTTTAACATACGATAAAGCACCACCAACACAACACATAACTGTTGTCGCGGGAAAGCAGACTGGAGAAAACCAACCGTCACCGACAGTGGGTATTCCAACGCCGGAGCCAGAACAGTTCGAAAAAGCTTTCTCAGAAGCGGTGTGGGATGCTGATTTACCTGACGAAGACAAAAAGTTGCTGTCTAAAGTCATCAGAGACTTCCCAATGGTTTTTGCTCATGGCAAAAGACAACTGGGGGAAGTGTCGGTGGAAGAGTTTGATATCAATCTTAATATTGATGGGGACAAAATGCCTACGAATCTGAAAAAGAAGGCGTACCCATGTAGTCCCCAGAAACGAAAGGATATCGAAGAGAACATCCAAGAACTGTTAGATTTAGGTGTTCTTGAGGAAATTGATCGAACACCTCGAGACTGCGTGATTTCTCCGGTTATTATTCAATACCAGAATGGCAAAAAGAGAATGTGCGGAGATTTCCGGTCATTAAACGACTTTACCGTCTCAGATATCTATGGTATGCCTCGAGTGGATGCTATACTGCATGGGCTTAAGGGCGCTACCAGGATATCGCTATTGGATGGATACAAAGGGTATCACCAATTTCGGTGCACGGAGAGAGCAAGTAACTATTTGATCATTATCACGCACTGTGGAATGTTCAGATATTTACGAATGCCATTTGGTCCTAAAAATGGTCCCTCGGTGTTTCAACGAACAATGGACAGAACATTCAGTAAAGAGATTCGCGAAGGATGGATGACAATATACATAGATGATATCATTGTGCATTCGAAAAATACCGCAGACCATATTGAGCATCTTCGGCGAATCTTTACGAAGTTGGAACAAATAAACTTGACGTTGGCATTCAAGAAATGTCACTTTGCGTTTCAGTCGACAAAAGTACTTGGTCATATTGTATCCGGTTTACTGATGTCAGTAGATGACAATAAAGTCAAGGCAATCAGTCACATTCAGCCACCGACTACTGTAAAAGAAGTACAGAGTTTTTTGGGAATGTGCGGATATTATAGACAATATCTGAAAAACTACCAACTAGTTGCGCTCTCATTGACTCGACTGATCAGACGAAATGAAGCGTTTGAATGGACAAATGAGAGGCAACAGGCCTTTGATAAACTGAAGCAAATGCTACAAGAAGCACCATCCCTATCGTTACCGGATTTCGATAAACCTTTCATAGTTTACACGGATGCCAGTTTTATAGGGCTGGGAGCGGCGCTACACCAGAAACAGGTGGTGGACGGAAAGGAAATTGAAGTTCCCATCTGCTTTATATCACGGTCACTCCGAAATGGAGAGTTGCGATATGGAACAACCCAACTAGAATGTCTAGCAGTGGTTTGGGCGCTGGAAAAATTACATTACTACTTGGATGGCAGTACATTCGAAGTAGTTACTGATTGCTCCGCGGTAAAAAGTCTACTTGGAATGAAGACACCAAATAGACATATGTTTCGTTGGCAAATAGCTATCCAAGAATATAGGGGTCGGATGACTATTAGCCATCGGGCTGGCGATAAACATCAAAACGCTGATTGTCTATCGAGAAATCCAATGCCGAATAATTCCGATAATCCGGCTGGTGTGTCACAGAAAGACGACACGGAAATATTTGGCCTACATGTGGTGGATTTGGAGCACGATTTCTACGCCAGCGTAGCAGAGGGATATTCGCTGTGTCCAAATATGAGGAAAATCATCATGGTTTTGAGCAAACCTGACGGAACCTCAAATAGTGAGATCATTAGCTCATTAGACGAACCTTGGAAAAAATTATTTAACCAAGGGTGTTTTATATTTGAAGATGACTTACTATATTATCGCAAGCAGGGATCTCATCGCTTGGTGATCCACGATAGCATGAAGGAACAGATTTTAAAATTATGCCATGACGATATACTGGCGGGACATTTTAGTCTTGACAAATCATTACATTGCGTAAAGAATACGGCATGGTGGCTGAATTATAATCAAGATGTAGCAGATTATATTAGCTCCTGTGATACGTGTCAGAAGGGAAACAGAAAAACGGGGAAAACGTTTGGTTTGTTACAAGAAATACAAAAACCGACAAAGCCATGGGAAATAATTAACATGGACTTTGTCACCGGACTACCACCAGCAGGGGATCTTTCTTATAATTCCGTGCTGGTGATCGTCTGTCGATTATCAAAAAAGGCGAAGTTTGTGCCTTGCCATAAAGATATCGATGCCAAGGGGTTGGCGCATCTGTGGTGGAAATATGCGCTCAACGAGTGTGGATTACCCACCGCCATAATCAGTGACAGGGATCCGAAGTTTACCTCGGAATTCTGGACGTCATTGATGAGAATTGCGGGATGCCAGTTGAAACTGTCAACGGCACATCATCCTCAAACGGACGGCCTTGCCGAGAGGACGATCCAAACAATGGAGGACTTGATACGCAGGTATTGTGCATTTGGCCTCCTGTATAAAGACAGTGAGGGCTGTACGCATGATTGGATCTCCTTACTACCGGGGCTAGAATTTGCCTACAACAGTAGCGTTCATTCTAGCACTGGAAGGACTCCTTTTGAGCTGGAGCGAGGATACATCCCTCAGAGTCCCAGGATGCTAACAAACAAGAAATTGGGGAAACTCAATATCATCCAGCAGCTGGGAATTTTCTCACATGCAAGAATTAGCTAGAATACATGCGGCGGATTGCATATCAAAAGCCTTTGCTTATGAGAAGCAAAGATGGGATAAGACCCATACAGCTCCCCCTTTCAAAGCGGGGGATCAGGTGCTGTTGTCAACGGTGCATTTCAACAACTTGAATAGTAATTCAAAGTTAAAAGATCCTTTTATCGGACCGTTTACGGTGGTCAAGATGGTTGGCAACAATGCAGCGGAGTTAGATCTGCAGGGAGCCTATTCGAGGCGGCATCCTGTTTTTCCTGTGTCTTTGATGAAGCTATATCTATCATCAGATTCGGACAGGTTCCCGAAGCGGACTGTCAATAAGAAAGCGGCACCTGAATTAACAGAAGAAGAAGGGGTGATACATCGAGTATTACAACAAAGAGTGGTGACGAAAGGAAACAAGAAAGTACGACAATTTCTTGTCTCCTTCAAGAATCAGTCCCCGGACCTATCACGATGGGTCCATGAGGACGAAATACCGAATGGTACGGTGCTCTTACGAAAATTTCGGAAAGAGGCACGTGAAGAGAAAAATATGAAAAAATGACAGAACATTTTTTTTTGTTTTTTTTGTGTGAGGGAGTGTCAGCCAGGGCATAAGTTGCTTAGACGACTTATCTCCTGGCTAACTACCTAAGGATGTTTGGAGACAAACACACAAATGAAACCATTGAAATACAACATCTTACAACTCTCAGTTTCTCTCGTATAAATCTATTACAACTGTTTTCTTTATTCTTTTTCCTATTTTACATAATTCTTTTACTTTTCTCTTTCTACATATATTCTTTTTCATTATCAAATAAACCAATTAATTCACAATACTCGCGTGAGATGATCTTGAATTAATTGACTTTGATATGAACTCCTGAATGATGTTGAAATTTCCAGTTCATGGTTCTCGAGTCGGATTGGGACACCACTCGAGTTCCTACTCATCTAAAACCAATCCAGCTAACATGTGGGAACTGTCAGCTGGAAGGTCTGGAAATGGAAACGGATGAAAGGACGGATTACAAATGATATTCTGGGATAACATCTTGGCGAATGAGCGATGGGCTCGGTATTACATCAATTCAAATTACGTATGTATTCAAGTCGGGGAATTCCGGGTTTACACATCTGGATGATATCATGGGTACTTCTGTTTGTGTGTGGTCTAGTTGTGAGAAGGGTATAAAACCCGCGTTGTTTTCTTTATATTGTGATTTTTTCTTCATCTTCTATTATACTAATCTAATCAACTATTAGCCTAACCAGCTTACGAGTTTTTATCGCGTCCACCTCATTCCAATATCTTTTAAAACAATCTGTTTCAATCCATCTTGGTTAGTGTTGTCCACGCGTTTATAAATTTCGATCTGATTTGTATTATAAGAAACCGTAAATTCTCTATATATTGAGTTTATTTCCAGGTTGAATAACCGTCCTTGTTGACAAATATACTTTCAACAAACTTTTGATTTCAATCGTTCATCGTTTCAATTTCAAACCACCGTATCATCAAATGCCGATTCAAAGTACCTTGCGAATCAGTTCCGGTTATGAGACAGATGATAGTGTTCCACGGCGATCTGGGCGTGTTACTACACCTGCACGTCCACACCCTGGTATGATATGTCTCCTTTCCGACAGTCGACAATCTGTTCCGAGTTCTTCTTTCACCTTTTCTGTCAACAATTGTCAAGGATCAAGCGCCAAAGGGCAAGCGTCGCCAATCCGAATCGGTTGCTACTGAACCCAATTTGGAGACAGACTCGCCTGTGCTTGTCTCCTCCAACAGACGGATCACACCAGCGAAAAAATCAGGCCCCTCGACTTCGGCTCATACGTCCAAGACTAAAAAGTCTGCTGGAGCATCTTGACGCAAGGATGCTGAGGTCGATCTTGTGAGTCTTTTCCTTTTGATGTTGAACTTTGTTATTAGTGTTCTGACCATGTTACATCTGTAGGCTTTGGCTGGCAAGGCAGGTGCTGATCCCAATCTCAATCAGGACTCTGATGAAGAGAACAGTTGCATACGCAAGCGCACTCGCGGCTCCAAGGACAACGAGGAATCCCCGTCATACGATCCACCCGTCTTATTCTTTGGGAAACAGTTCCACCGCCCAAACAATGTGAGTTTTCTTTATAAACTTCTTCTACATCTATGTACGAGGCTAATGTTTTCTTACTTGTACTTTTCAGGATCCCAATGGGCCTCCCTTGACCCTCATGTGTAAGTGGTGTAGTAAGGAAGTCCGAATCAGTGGGACTTCCAAATCAAACCTCCGCGTCCACCGTGATGGATCCAGCCAGCACGGTAAGAGAAAAGCTGGATGTCCTCGTTGACAACAAGCAATAGCGGCTGGAGCGAATATCCCACCATCTCTAGCAGATGTCCTGGCCACCCAGATCCGTGATGCACATTCCACCTCTTTGGACAGCTTTCTCCTCCCAGTTCCCGAGTTCGATAACCTGGTTGTCAACCAGATGATCAGCCTCTGGCAGATCAACAACAGCCTTCCTTGGACCATTACCAAGCACCCAATGCTACGTGCAATTCTATCTTATCTTTGTCCTGGTATCAATCTACACAAGCGAAAGTGGACAGCAGAGGAAGCAAAGCGGCTTTATGTAGGGCTTCATGACACTGTAGCTGAGGAACTTAAGGTAAGATAAGTATTGTATCATATCTAAGTATTACATGAAACTAATGACCATGGTTTCTATTTTTTTGATTTTGTTTGCCTGTGTCGATGTCTTGTTCCAATGAACATTGGAGCAACAGTCACTCAGTAGTATGTTCACTTTGATTCAGGACGTATGGACTGTATCTCGAAACCGGCACGCTTTCATCGGTGAATTGGTCGCTTATGTCGATAAAGACTGGAACTTTGTTGTCCGACATCTCTCGTTGAAACTCGTGGCGTGGCATCACCGTGGCGAGTGGTTGGCAGCACCTCTCGCCACTGTTCTTAAAAAACATGGTCTATGTAAAAAGATAAGTAATTTTTATGATTTTTTTAAATGATCAATTATATTAGATTGAAACAATTCATGCTGACTATCGTTTTGTATATCGCACATGTTAGCAATGGCCTCCGATTCTGGATCCAACAACTTGACGTTGGGGGCAGAGTTGCAACGTCAAATGCTTGATCACAACCCCACCTCTCAATGGAACTTGACAACGATGCACATCTTCTGCATGTGTCATAAGATGGGTTTGATTGTACACGCCGGCTTGGACGCTCTGGGCATTCCACCTAAACAACATTGACATGCAACATTGGCAAATTTTCCGAACATTGACGCTATGGAATGTGTGGCTGAAGAGGACGAACAGGTCGTAATAGACTTATCTGAGACTCAAGATAAAAATGAAGAATCTGAAGACGAAGATCAAGACCAGGACATCGGTAATTTAGAGGAGTCTGATGATGATCAGGACAAGGAGACTCCGACTGAGCCACCCACACCTGAAGCTGATGATGAGGAGGATATAGAAGACCCTGATCCACCTCAAGAATCACGAGCTCGATCCAAGAAAGGTTTACCTTGTACTCGCATGGGTCGATTAATTTGAAATGTAAGTTTTGACACCTTTCTCAGGATCATCTTAGACTTATATCACCCTTGCTGATATGTTTTAGTATTGACTATGTCTGTTCAGCTTAACATAGTCAATAAGAAGCTCACCTGATCTGCAGCATGGAGGGAAGACTTCAACCGAAGACGCTCAGCTGTAAACGTCAAGCGTAAAGAAGATGGACAACCACCTTTACTTGCTCTTTTGGCCGAGTACGGTGTGCGATGGAATATTGATTTGGATCGATGGGAACGTATGTATGCTGCTTGAGATGTAAGTGATTCTCTTTATATTAACATGCCAATCAAACTGATGTCACATATTAATTCCTCTGCATCCGCAAGATTATTGATGAGATGATGAAGGTTGATCTTGCCAAGGTACATGCTAAGAAACGACGTCCTCGAAAGAACACAGCAAAACAAGGTTACTTTCAGGAGCTGGTATTCAGTGTTGGCGATTGGGAGGCTCTGCAGGAAGTTATTCAAGAATTAATCGTGAGTTCAAGGTATCATGATGAATGTGATTGATATCTGCAGCTAATCCGAATCCCCCCAACAGCCCTTGCGTGAGTTGTGTCGAAGGATGGAGGGCGACGCCCCTACTGGATGCATGGTTTTACACGAGTATGCTGAACTCATCAATTCTCTCAACGATCGCCACGATTCTCTTGCGGACAATGATCAACTGTACCCAAAGATCAACAAGATGCTACGACGAGCCACTCTCTACATGGACAAGGCCTTAGCCTGCGACTCTCTTGTACTGGCAACCATCTTTCACCCAAGTTTCAGACTTGGTTTCTTTGGTCTCACCTTTGGAGAAGAAGACATCATGACTAAACATGCTGAAGATTTACTTCGATCTCGATTCACTGAACGTCAAGAACAAATGAAATCAAAAAATACCACTCATGCCACCAACCAAGATGAAATCACCGTGATCAGCTCAAAGTCATTCAAGCAGAAGGTTCCAAAGGTATTTGAGCTATACAAACACGCCAACACCTCAAACGATCTGGGAGAATTGGAACGATATCTTCAAGGCTTAGACCCTCTCACCTTGGACGACCTGCACAAACTCATGGATCCCAAATGTGCTCTGGTTTGGTGGAGTGTTTGTCTTTTCTATTCCCTTTCTTATATTCACCTGTACATAGCTGAATTTGAACTAATATATAGGAGCACTCAAACAAGTATCCTGTTTTGGCTTCTTTAGCCCAGGATTATCTTAGCACCATGGCATCTTTGGCCCCTGGAGAACGTCTTTTCACCGTGGCTGGGCAGGTTTGTTCAGCCAATCAAGCATCCATGCGCCCCCAAACTATTGAGACCTCAGTTGGCAGTCGTATGTGGAGAAGACAAGGTGGTCCCCTACCTCGCTTGTTCAGCAAGGTAGAGAAGGTACTTGATTATGTCTCAAAGAAAAAAGGTCACAAATCTGCTTAGTGATTTCAAATGATGGATTGTAATTTTTTTCAATACCCACTTCTTCCTGTCTTTACCAAAGTCTCCTTTCTTCTTTGCTTTGATCCTTATGCCTTATGCCTATGCCAATTTCTTTTTTTCCTGTCTGTGTTATGCTTCTTTCTTATTCTTGTTTGTGGATCGTTTTGGTCTTTATATACTACAATACACGGTTTTGACCAAATTTTTTTGCACCGACGCACTTTTCTTCGCTTTCTGAGGTGCGCTGACGTTTTCGGAGGTCCTCAGATGGACCACAGCCGCTTTGCCGCTGAAATTTTTTGCCCACCGGTAGCGACTGCTGAAGTTACTACTTGAGATTCTCGACACAATCGCTGCGCATACAAAAAACTTGAAAAAAGCTTTGCGTAGCGCAGCGTGCCAGCATTGTTGGTGTGATGCATTGCACAGAAAGTGGCTGCTGCTTTGCTGGATCACCACTTACCGGCCACAAAACAATCAAACAAGCTTTGAATTCGTGAGTTGTTGTTTTTGTTGACTAGAAATAACATGATTGGAACCAAATGACATCTAATCAAATTGTTTCTTGATTGTAGTTGTAAACGTTGTCCCATAAGCGACTGTGAAGGCCTCCAAGTGCATGTGGCATGTAGTGCATGATGTAGAGTCAACATTGAACACGGTGGATGGTGTTTGTTACAACATCAAGGATTTCACCACCATGTCTGGCCAGAATCAAAAAAAGCAGACCCAATTTCCAAGGCCAAGATAGAGGAAGTTGTTATCAACAACCCCTCAAGAGGTCCTATTGGTCTCAAGGTATGTAGTTCCTTTTTCATTTCTACTGTTTTTACAAACAGATTTTTCACAAAACAAAATACTCACATATGAATTTCATCATTCCTTTATTAGGTCGGAGAAGCTCATACTGGAACTTGTCCCATCAAGTATACCCTTCTGTTTTATTATACCCTTCTTGACACTCATTTTATTGCATTGCTTCCAATTCATTCTGATTCATTCTTTTAATCAATTTAATCATTTCAACCTTTTTAATCATTCTAGTACTATGCTTACAATTCATTCTGATTCATTCTTTTAATCATTTTAATACTGTTTTCCATATCCCTAGCCATTCAAAAGGTTTCCTAAGCGTACAGAAGTACTAAAGGAAAGATTTTGAAGCGGCTAAGAGGATAATGGCCAATCTAAGGGAAGTTAAATGATTTCCTACGCGTACAGAAGTACTGAAAGGAAAAGATCAAGGTAACAAAGATAAGTGGCTGAAGGAGAGTTGATGATTTCCTACGTGTACAGAAGTACTGAAAGGAAAAGATCAAGGTAACAAAGATTTTAGGTGGCTGAAGGAGAGTTGATGATTTCCTACGTGTACAGAAGTACTGAAAGGAAAAGATCAAGGTAACAAAGATTTTAGGTGGCTGAAGGAGAGTTGATGAAAGGTGACAAAAAGTCACTTGGATGGACTCTCTATTAAATAGCATGCCATTGTCAGGTTCAGAATGAAACTTGATCTAGGGCTTTATGGATTGGGAACAGCCCTTGCTAATTGGAAACAATTTATTCAAACTGGTTTTAACAACCAATTGACTGGCTTGGGTCAGATTGGGTCTCATTGCAAACTGCTTGCAAACCAGGCCAAGGCCAAGGTAGGTTGTATAATCACTTTTTCATTGTATTAGTACTGAGGTCCCTGACCATGAGTAAGGGAGTCAGGGACGTTCCGAGGGCTGCTATCCCTGGAAGTGAGTGAGCTTCCAATCGCGACCTGAATTGCATCCAAGCCACAGTGCGACCTTCTCGTGTACAGGAAGGTGGCGTCTTGGGGTTACCTTTGCCACTTTTCCCTTTTTGCCCAGTTTTGCCAAATTCCAACAATAATCAAATTTTCTGCTCAGGTCGGTGTAAAATTGTCGGTGCAAAATTGCATTTCGACATGTCTATCTACATTTTTACACTGACAGTTTTTACACTGAAATTCACATAGTGTAAAACTTTTGGTGCAAAAATAAACCTTGAGGTACTTAATCACATTTTTACACCAAACACTTTTGGTGTAAATCCTCTGGTGTAAAATTCAATATTACCACTGGGTACAAGAGTTTTACACCAAAAGTTTTACACATACTTTTTTTACACTGACAGAAAAAAAATCAAAACGGTGTAAAATTACCAAATAAGGGGGTCATTTGGTAATTTTACACCGAGTCAAGTTTACACCAAAAAACGTCAGTGTAAATGGCACGGTGTAAAATTCTCCCACCCGATTTTTTATCAATTTGCGTGAGCAAATCAGTAAATTTACCAATTGGCTAACACATGCGGTACGCACATCACGACTTGTTCCTAGCAACTTTAACTCCAAGAACTTGACTCAACCCAACCTCCAATACCAAAGTCAACAACAAACATCTTCTTTTCACTTCTCACACCCAGTCCCGTGAATCAAATCAATAAGGGCCGGTTCGCCTGATTTTGAAAAAAATCATTACAAAAAAACAACTTTTCAATCTTCCCCTAAAGATAAAAATGGAGGGGCAAATGAGGCCAAAAACTCTTTTTGGTCTCAAAAACAGCCTCAGGGCTGTTTTTCAAAATTGAAGATTTTTTCATCAAAAACTGTTTTTGGTTTTGATCAAAGACCATTGCCGAACGCTGGTCTTTTTGTCAAACACCAAAAACCGCATTTGGCCAAATACGGTTTTTGGCTTTGGTGGAGTATTTGGCCAAAAACTGTATTTGGTTTCCAGCCGAACGGGCCCTAACATTGAACACCAACTGTCAATCAATGTTTTTACAACCATTATTTTTCTGTTTTTTTTGTTTTAAAATAGGTCGATCAAACATCTTCAACTTGACTTGAAGTTGAAACCAATCCAATCAATGTGATGAATTTGAGAAGTCACACAGCTATATAGAGATAACAGTTGGAAAAATCTTATTGAGGACTGATTAAGGAACATATTGGTGCATGTGTCCACTAGCTGCCTATCACTAGGTGACATGTAATGGACATGTCACGAATCTTGTTACGGATTTGACCAGAGGAAAATAAACGAAATTTGTCCTACCTTTGCTAGAAATTTGTCACAGCTAGTCCTCAAAGTACTCAATTCAAGAACCTCAAATTGAATAAATCTTTTTAGCTTTTTTTTTGGGGGGCTACTAAAAAGTGCCCGCAAATAAAACCTGAGACCGCCCGCTTTTAGAATCCGATGGTTACTAAAAATGTTTGACTGAATTGTGGTTCAGTCCCGAGGTAATAATTTGTAAGAAATCACACGGAAAGCGGGCGGTCTTGAAAATTATCAAAAACCCTACAAAACCTCCCGCTACATACCCACATCTCATCCTTCATATCAATCGTTTATCTCAACTGGATTGTGCAGCTAAACTTGAAAGACATTCAAAGCACTGAACACGATCAGACCCTCTCAGCACCCCCTCAGGCTTGACTACATATCCTCTGTCAATGAGGCCAGAAGCCTGACAGGATTCAAGGCTCTATTTGAAGGGTTCCCCAGAGTTTGATGGCTTCACTTGGTCCGGCCAAAGTCTCAAAGGTTGAGGCTAGAATCAATATTACTTGGATTCAAAACAGTTTTGTGGATTCAGGGGTTTATTGCAAATTTGCATAGCCTGTAAGTTGAATAACGGGTGGTAAAAAACCTTTCAAACCAATGCAAGACACATCTTATTGCATTCCCGAATTTCTTTGCTTCAACAAGCAAGACATGTATGCAATGAATGCCAAGAAGTTTGTGGTGTTTGAAGCGAGAGAGGAAAAAGAAACAAGTGCTAATCAATCATAGATTGACCAACTATTTTTGTGACTTTATCCAACTCTTGGATTAGCAACAGGCAGATCGAGGTCTTCAAACACCAATCACATTGCCAACTTGGGTAAAAGAGACTGGCAGACAGAGGGGCAGTTCTAGCCTCATCGAGTTTGAATCTAGCCAAGTAAAAGCCGTTTGTGAGTGTACTCGTGTACTCAAGATTGCTTATCTTAACACCAGCCCATCAGCCAGAGGTTTATAATTATGGTATAGAGCTTGGTTAGAAAACAAGAAGAAACACAACAACTTGCTATCCTGGTTGTGAGATGTGGGTAGCGGGAGCCGGAGCAGGAGGTCTTGAAGGGTTTTCGATAATTTTCAAGACCGCCCGCTTTCCGTTTGATTTCTTACAAATTATTACCTTGGGACTGAACCACAGTTCAGTCAAACATTTTTAGTAAACACCGGATTCTAAAAGCGGGCGGTCTCAGGTTTTATTTGCGGGCACTTTTTAGTAGCCCCCTTTTTTTTATTATAAAGTGACATTAAAAATACTATCAACTAAAGAAATTAAATCAAACAAGAAAAATTAAAAAACAAAATGTCATTTCAAGTTCAATTAGATCAAACTCGTCAACAATTGTATCAGAGTCAAACTCAACCAAATCAGAGTCAACCAGATCCGAATCAAAATAAATTAGACCTGACGAGAGAGAAATCAATTCAAGCAAATGGTGATCAAGTAATCCAAAACAAGGAATCAAATCGAGTATTAACACAAGCAGAGGCGGTGGCGAAGGGGATCCAACCAGGCCAAAGACTTCAAACTCCTAGACAAGGTGCGATTGGCAAGAATACTAAAAGAGGAAGCAAAGGTTCAAACCGTAATCCAAAGAGCCTTTGTGGAGTTGGTATTCCAAAACGAGGTCGTCGCCCGATTGGAATCAAGAAAGCTAAAGGGATTGGAAAGAGGATGGATGGATGAGATTGAGGAGGTTGATGGCTATTTGAGCAAGGTTGATACGGGGTACCTTACAAAGTTGATTCTGAAATTATAAATGAAGTTTTTGTATTGGTCTCACAAGGAACAAGCTTCAAGATAAAGTCTCTTTGTCCTCTTACTTCCATATTGTCTTGAGTTGGCTCATAATTTTCCTTGATTCAAAGCAAGTGATTAATTTCAAGGGATCATTCACTACAAGAGAACACAACAACTAAATGAGAAATTACTAACAAAAAATGAGATAGAGTTGATTTAATAAAGCTTGTTGGAACGTCTTGCAGGATCGGGCATAGAGGCGATGTTAGAGCATCCGCACTCGTTTGCGGTTGTTAACTTGGTCACGTGTGGTAACAAACACAACATTAAGTAAAAAGTTACTTAACTCAACCAAATTTCGCACTAGTTTGCATTAGCAGCGCTGTAAGTTTTATAAATTTACAGATAGTGCATGTGCTCCGCACCAGTCATGCAGTAAGGTAAAGTTTTGATTTCTTGAGTACAAATCACCTGCCTTCATTGCCAGTTTTCATATGATAGAGGCACTGTTCTCTTCTTTGCACTAAGATACTTTCAAATACTCCATCTACACATGAAGATCCGATATCATCCTGTTCATCTACTCGATCGATAGATCTTAATTTAAAATTACAAATTTAACATGAGTTTGTTCAGATACTTAATACATGAATTCCAGTTAAAAAACAAAGGCTTTACTACATTGAAAAAGCTTTTGAAGAGTCTGAATACACATAATGATCTTGTAAAAGATTTAAAGATTTAAAACTAGGAAATAAAAATCCAAACTTCAATTCTTAATTTGTATCACTTGATCCTAAAAGTCCTCCAGTGATTGGTCTTTTAATGTCGATTTTCTTAAATATTGACCTCTACATAGCTATATTAATTTAGACATCTTTCATTTTGATCATTCAAGTTAAATTCAAGTTAAAGGAGAACAATGAATTCCAACAAAATCAACAAATTGTCCAAAACCTCCACTGTTGCCGCTGAACAAATTCATGTTTCAACCAAGCAAAGTTACGGTCAAGCGAGATTTACTTTTTTCTCTTTCATAAACAATCATTCATTACAAGTTAAACTTCAACCATGAAATAGTTTATCCAATCATCCACCAATCTTCATCATTCGTTTGCATTAGATCATATTCAAGTTGAAGGCAAACCAGCAATTGATACAAAATTGACAAATTCAAACCAGATGCACAAATTGTCTGCTCTTTAACTGAAGAAATCCAAGTTTAAACTAGCTGAAGTTTGGGCCCTGCAACAATTAGATTTGATGTGCTTATTGCTTTTCACAACTTACCCTGATACCAACAGCAAATTGAATGGAAATACGCAGTGATTTCATTCGATTCCATCAGCCAAACTCGATTACAAGAACAATCTTCAACACCATTGGCTCAAAGAATCACATTTGAATATCTCATCAGTTGATTAAGTGGTGTCAATTTGGGAAGTTTGGTACATATCATTTACTTTCACTGCTTCAATCAGATCTTCAACTCCTAACCTCTCAACTTACTCATCACCAAACTCGTTCACAGACTAAGAGAAAAACTTCGCTGGAATCAATCATTCAATTTCATGACTCAACAGATGATTCAATGATTTTACTAATTCACTTTCAATAGGGCTTTGTGGACTATGAGGAAATCCCGATCAGCCAAATAACACTCACTTTATTCATCAACACCAGTCCCAACTCCAATCCCAAATCCAACACATCAATTGGGATCCAATGCCGCCAAAATTTCAAACCCGATTGGAAACGTCAAGCCAAGCGAGACAAGGGAAGCGATTCCGAGTAGCAAACGAAGAGAAAAATCTCGCAACGAGTCAGCTCTCGAACGCCCAGTCAGTCTTTTTCCCAAAACAAAAACCGAGGCAGCAAAGGATATCGCGGATACAATCTGCTTCACTTGCCTTCACTCTTTGGATGCCAAAAAGGATGACAACCATAAGCAGGACGTAAGACATCGGATGAAGAGCCCGTGGTCTCCAAAAGGGATCTGTGGTCTTATCATCTGTGTAAGCTTTCTTCACTCATTTGAATATCTCTCACCATCAGAGACATCTGTCAAAAGAATGATGTGAACGAGGCAAAGAGGATTTGATCACACATCTTACTCATGTTTCTACATTTTTTCATCTTTATATCAGATTACAATGGAGATAGTAAGTACAAAGAACAAATGTGAGGCGCGGTGATTGAACAACTAAGAGCACCCACACTCGTTTGTGGTTGTTAACTTGCTCACATGCGGTAAAAACCGCTAAATTAAGTAAAAAATTACTTCACTCGAGCAAATTCCACACTCGTGTCACATTACTTGCACGTTAGTTAACTAACTTGAGAAATGATTTGAGTTTCCACACTGGTACAAAGTTTACAAGCTCAAATATCAAGCACCCCCCAATTTTCACAATCCGCCACCCAATCCACTCGACTTCCTTCAATAAGCCGCAATGGCATCCAGCACATTGTTCTCATGCTACCCCAAGAGAGCACGAGACTTTATTCAATTTAACTCGCAATCTCATCACAGCTGGATGGTGGGCACAGGGAGGTTTGTAGAAAAGAATAAGAAATCCATTTAATCAAGATCATTTTACATAGCCCCCCTAAGTTTGAATGAGATAGACAAATTGAAGAAATCTTCATGATCCTTGTAAAATCAATCTATACAATAAGAAATCATTTTAGATTGATCTAAAACCCTTGTAAAACCAATCCACAGTGTAAGAAATTGAACTGCATCGATAGAGGAGTCAAGAGGTGTCGAGAGGTGTCGAGAGGAGTTGATTCAAGAGGTGTCGAGAGGTGTCGAGAGGAGTTGATTCAAGAGGTGTCGAGAGGTGTTGAGAGGAGTTGATTCAAGAGGTGTCGAGAGGTGTTGAGAGGAGTTGATTCAAGAGGTGTCGAGAGGTGTCGAGAGGAGTTGATTCAAGAGGTGTCGAGAGGAGTTGAGTCGAGTCGAGAAGATTTGAGTTGAGTCGAGTCGAGAGGAGTTGATTCAAGTTGGTGACTTGGAGAGCTGGAGAGTCAATGTGCTTGAAAAGTCAAAGACGGACTAGCAATTTTGATACCGCATGCGTTAGCCAATCGGTTAATTTAACGATTGGCTAACGCAAAACGATTAAAAATTAAGTACCGCAGGGCTAATTTTTCACCGGTGTGGAAAATACCCTGCGGTTGCGGTAAATTTAACCTTACCGCACTCGAGTTAACGCACAAGTGTGGATGCTCTAAGAATCGACTCAAAACTCTACGGTGGCCCCAAGGCAAAATCGCCGCCACCCCTTTGTGTGATTTGCGTTGTGTGATTTGCGATTTGTGATCTTTACTCGCATCATTCAAAAACGTCCCAGATACTTTCCTCACTGCTTCTCACTCATCCTTTCAGAACCCCAGAAATCGATTCTATCTTGATGTAGACCACAACATACGAATGAAACCTTGCGAGTGCATCAGACGTGCGATCGGCAATTTTTCAAGATGAGGACATCCTAGACAAGTGATCGTCATCAATCCAAGGAAGCGACATCAATGACGAACTGGGAACTTCTATGGTATCTACTTATCATGAAATGGGACATAGGAGAGGCCTCTGAGGGCTTTGTGAAGCTAAGAAGAGGTGAGAATTGGTCGCCATCTCACCTCAATCAACTTTTGAAGATTCTACTTTGATTGTGACGCTGCATACACTTATGCCATCAAGGTACGCGTCTATCAGGGAGATTATCACGTCAAGAAACTTGATCAGCGACTCGATTTGGGGTAAGATCAATATTGAACATATTAACTGCTTAGTGATCACCCATACCAAAATGTAGGTTACTTCTGTCGATTCCAAAGTTCAGCCATCCGCATCAAAACATGGACCCAAAGCTTTACACCAGTGTTACATCAAATGCTGGTGCAATCTTCATTGTTCAAGTCTTTAGGAGAATACAGTTGAGTAGGACTTCTCCTCAAACTTATCGACTGTTGCTCTCAATCACCATGCTCACTCACTGAATTTCATATCATTGACTAATTTTCTCACATTAGGATAAAGCCTTCCTCTTCGTTATTTAATCTCATTGTACTATGTACCTAACAATCATTTGAGGCATGCATGATGTTTTCATAGATGACTATCAAATATTTTCACCCAGAATAAGAGACTACTCAGAAGTGTACTAAATAGATACAAACTCTTGATATGATATTTTTGATACTTTGATCAGGATCACACTAACTGCCTTTGATTCACCCATGAAAAATAGCCAACCTATCTGATTTTGATTCTAATAACGGTTTTATTAGAGTCTCATGTGGTTTATATACCATGATCCAGTTGTAAAACAGCAGAAGTCGACATATTTTTCAGATGAAGATGGTCATTTGATGGAGATTCTTGAAGAAAAAATATCAAGTTGTCAGTCTCCAATTGATACAAAATGATAAGAGGCTGTGATTCATGGGTTCAAATCAATTTTGAGATTCGAACTTATCGTGTGTAATTTGAATTTTTGAGAGAAAAAAAAGTGTTTAATCCGCTTTTGGATATCTGGGTCAGCAACCTATGACAGAGTGAAGGTTAAGAAAGTGGTATATAGTCAACACTGAGACTGAAGAATGCGCTGGGGACGTTTTTTGATGATGCGAGTAAAGATCACAAATCACAAATCACAAAACACAAAACACAGAAAGGGGTGCCGGTGATTTTGCCTCAGGGCCACCATGAAACTCTCATGTGTTTCAGAAAGATCAAAGATGGTAAACATTGGCAACACCACTCCAGCAACTACTGTGAGTAGCTTTTTTCAAATCTCATCAATCAATGTCATAAGAACTCTCTTACAACCTCAGAAAAATTGATCTTTTTCAAGTTCTTTGATCACTTGAACTGATTTTTTTCTCTATTGACCAGGACAGTAACCAAGAACCTAAAACACAAATTACACTTTGAACCTTTGGTTGAACAACTCGATACACAAACAACATCTTTCAAACCCTCAATACCAATCTCCATTTTGTCAATTTCCTTCACATGATTGTCCATCATTCTTAATACCACTCCAGTTTTATTCTTTTGATCCAAAAGTCATTTTGATGGAATTTGGAATCTACCAGTTTGTGACTAAAACAAGATGTTGGAAACACTTGAACCTGATCATGATGAAATTCCAATTACAATATCAAACTTTGCCATTTACGATATTCACATAATGATTGATACATTTCAGTGGCCGTTTCTTATCTACCCTTTGTTTACAAAAGTTGTCACCAAGCTGGTATATCTGATTGAAATTGTTAATTGAGATTGATTGCTTGCTGAAATTTCTGAAATTGAATCAACAATCTTTGTACTTGCAATTCATCATTATCATCATTCATTACAAGTTAAAGGTCGACTATGAATTAGTTTATCCATTTATCAACTGACCACCATTTTCAAATTAAAGGCAAGCAATCATACAAGTTAAAGCAAGGCCACTCTCCTCGCTTAACCGGTGACATCAATTTGACAACAATTCGACAAGTGACCGGCGCTCAATTGACACGTAGACCGATACAATCCATCAACCACCAAATTGCTGTTCACCCATTTCATTTCAAACCCGCACAACCTACAACAGCCTGCCTTCAATAAACAGTCTTCATTAACAACCAGCTGTCATCTAAAAACATATGAGACACTTTACCATGACAGTTAATCCAAATTGACAGGCATTCCGCAATCCACAACCTCATCTGCCTCAAGACTCCAGCAACAATCGGCAGGCAAGTCATTCCGCACATTTCCCCAATACTTATCAGAACAGATCATCCAATCTGACATGTACTCCATCATTGAAAATCTCATTCCAACCTCAGACTTCTAAAATGGTAGGCAGGCAATCCAAGAGCGGTCACCACCATTCCTCCCCAATCTCTGGTTTGACATCTTGCCCCACAAGACAATCAGCGGAGCAATCTCTGACTCTCAATATTCTCACAAAATAGTCCAGCCGGTCCCACCACCCCCATCATCAGATCAGGCCATGGACTTCAACCTGCCCAACTAAGACGGTGCTGATCACTCGACAATTGGGGCTATCATAGAAACCACCCAGTGCCCCCAACGGGGCAATCCGCCGCATGCCCTAGCCAGGAATCCACACATACGTCAATTCCAAACACTCCGACTTGATCAATACAACACCAACCTGATTCGATTAGCAGGTCCGTCTACGTTCTTTCCACTAAATACTTTGTTGGTAGATCGTCGCATTCCCTTCAATCACAGCCGATCATAATCATCATACCTTCAAACTTCAAAACAAAACAATTGATCAATCATATCACAATCAATCTATCAAGACGGACAATGGAAGAGGAGAAAACGAAAACGATGAGATGATTGTTGATGGTCTGTAACTTATCCCTCAAGTTTCTATAAAACAAGATCCTCTGAACTGAAATCTTATTCATTTTCAAATACAACATGTTTTAATCAAAACTCAAATCGAATCACTATCTTCGATCAAAAAACATTTAATGAGATGTTATTGCTCAAATTTCAATCATTATTTTTAATTATCACAAGGTACTGGGCGGCCAGCCACCCTCTAGTAGTGGGTGGCCCACCACCCCCTAGTGCAGCTACTGAATTATATCTCCTGTATAATCAAACAACATCACTGTGCCTTCACCACACTTTTCCTCAACCTGCCAGTGTTCAGCCTGGTGTTGCACTGGATAGCCTTGACTGTCTCATCCATTGTCTATGAGTAGCTATTATTTCAGCTCTTTTGCTGAAGTCATTGCGCACAACTATTACTCACTCAAGCATGAACCCAAAACTTAGCTTTATTACACCAAGCTTGAATTGTGAAGAATATTCTATGCCCCATTGCATATCATACATGGACCTCATTGTGCTCCGGCAGATCATTTCAAAACTTTTTCACCAAACATGTTACACTATGTACAATATCTCCTGCACCGCACAATTGCTTGTAAATGTTGCCAATGGCCAGGCCCTTTTAGAAATGTCTAACAAAACATCTTTCAAAGCAAATTCTAATTAGTTAACTCATCATAATGAGTCAATATTCAAAGGAAGAGAAGTGTATTAGGGAGAGTAGTGGAATTAAGAAGGAACATAAAAGCTCATATTCCTTGGGGAGAGCTTGTGCTTAGCTCACATTCTTGTAAAGAGAAACGGTGGATATGAACAATTTTGCATATGAACAACAGTTTGCTAGCTTGCATTTGTAAAGAATATCAGTGGAATTGAATAAACTTGTAGCTCGTATTCTGTACTTCAGAAGAGCAACAGACAATCAATTTCCCCAATTATGGGAATTTGAAAGAATTTGGATATCTAAGAATAAGGGTTCAAGAATAACTGATTATGATTAAAGACCATGACTTATCAACCAATTATTTTTAGGATTAACAAGCTCTCTTCAACAGATGAATCTGGTTCACTTTCTTTATATTCTCCAAAAACTAAGTTGTCCAGTAAGTTGGAGCATTCAAACTCCAGTGAGACACTGAGTGAGAGCACGTCAAGGTGTAGTCTGGCCTCATTGGTAGGCTTTGGCCCTTATAAACATACAGTGTTGTACAATGAAGGCCAATGGAAGAGAGGTTAGTTGCTCTTGGTTGCTCTTAAAGTCTTGAGTCCAACTGAAGCATGTGTTCTATTTCTTTCAAACAGGTGGATTTCTTGATGATGATTGTTGAGGGATATTTTGGGGTCTAGTTTACAGTGCTATTGGACCAGAAAGTTGGTTCATCATCATGATACATATAGCATCAACAACTTGTCAGTAGTTGTTATTGAAAACTCTAGAACACAAAAACTATGTTACAGATGTGGTGTCTATGAATTTCATGTCAGAACAATCTGGAGTTAAATTGGGAACAGTGAGGAACAGTGGTCATATTGTTTTGCAATATTGAAAGAATAAAAATGGTTTTTATTTCAATAACATCATATATGATTCTCATAATGTGACAACTAATTATGAGCTTGAATTTGTGGATTTTCGGACAACTAGTTTAGCAATAGGAGTCTAAGATTGAATTAAGATTAAGCCAATAGCGAGATAGAGCTGAAACCCAGGAATGAATCAAAGACAACAGAGACCAAACACAGGAAGGCAGAATTGAATTAAATGATTGACAAGAATTAATGGATCATGATCAAATAACAATCAACAGAGCATGACAGTGAGAAGTGAATTGGATTGATGATACTGGATTGGATAATCTAGAATTGAATAAAAATAACCATGAGCGAGTGGGAATTGACCAAATCAAAGATATCTCAAAATGAAGATATGAGAAACATAACATAAAAGATGAGAGTCACAAATCAAATGGATTTATGATTCCAAAATTGAATTAAGATCGCGAACGATTGAAGGATAGTTGAGAATTGCATGAATTTAAACCAATTTTGAGCCAATGAGAGGTAGAATTGAGATCGCAAATGATTAACAAGAAGATCACAAACGATTAAAGGATATGTATTCAAGAATCGAATGATATTGAACTTACTTTGAGCAACTGAGATTTGTCAGGAATCTGGAGGACTGGCGGATCCTGGATATCGTGGATACAAACCAAGGTGGATATACAGACTTGGAACGTCCGCTGCTTTTCGCAGAAGGCTGAGCTGTACCTACATACCAGCATGAAGTCAATTTTTTGTTTGGCAGTACCCATTTTCTTGGTGTGTTGGTTAATTTTTGAGACACCTTTGCTATATATTTCAATCGTACAGTGAAATGATGGAAAAGGATGAAATGTGATTTAAATGAACAATTGATGCAAATTGGAACGATGATCCTACTCAGGATCAACCTCAATAGACACATTGAAAAAAACCGATCAGAAACAATCATTCTACTCGGAATCGATTAAAATATAAAAAGGTGAAATACAATAAGTAAAATACTGAATAAGGTACTTTGAACAATGGTTTTGGGCGCGATCAATTAACAAAACGTTAAGTGACATGAA
Organism: Melampsora larici-populina 98AG31; assembly: GCF_000204055.1. Lineage (NCBI taxonomy): Eukaryota > Fungi > Basidiomycota > Pucciniomycetes > Pucciniales > Melampsoraceae > Melampsora > Melampsora laricis-populina. Next base: position 828,972 of record NW_006768767.1, on the reverse strand, counting down.
TGTTTGATTCAAAAGATTCTCATACTCAGAATTGAAAGGGAGATAGGAAAGAAGATGGTGTATGGAAGAGGATGGTGAGAGCAGAGCGCTTATATAGAGGAGAAGAAAGTACGTACTTGTGATGTCAGCGCGAGACATACTGGAGAGACTGGTGGTGCGAGATGATTCCAGACCGCTTGATGGCCTGGGTAATTAGGTGGTGGTAAGTCATGCAGATGGACCCTACTTGACCAAGGCACGGGGAAGGGTGTCCAAGTGGTCTACAAGACCAGGATCTAAGGGCCTCGAGCAGGCTAACCAGTAGTGGTGGTGGCTGCTGGTTAGTTTTTGTGAAGTTGATTGAAGATTTGTGGGTGAAACAGCGTGAGAGTAACAACTGCAAGCGAGTCAAACAAAAGAAAAGGCGGCGAGTTGCCTCAAAAAGTTTCAAGCATTACATGACGGCAGGAGAGAGTGAGAGCAAGAGAAAAACTAAGGCTAAGGCAGACCAGCCAGCCAGCGCTAAGGCCTGCACCCGGCCCGCTCTTCGCCGGGCGGCCCGCCAGGCGGGCCGGGCCGGGGCAAGCCCGAATAGCCTCAAAAAGGTGTTTAGCCCGAGAGCGATTTGCGCTAAGGCCCGTCGACGGGCTGGCCCGGGCCAGAAATGAGTCAAAGGAGCCATTTTTTTGTTTTTTTCAGCACAATTCTTGTATATTTCAGGCTGAGAGAGAAGAAAAGACAAGAAAACAAATGAGAAATGAGTCAAAGGAGCCCTGAATCTTTTTTTTCAGCACAATTCATGTATATTAAGCAAACAAAGGTAAAAAAAATTTAAGGCGTTTTTGATTGTTTGATGGAGTTGAAAGATAGAAGAAAAAAATCAAGCGTTTTTTTTGTAAGAGTGAAATAAAGACAAGTTGTCCCAGCTTTTGAGGCAAATCGATGCCTCAAAATTCAATGGATCCATAGTAGCCCGTTCATCTGTCCAGACTCTCCCACCAGCAGAGAATGATCGTTCAGAGGGTGTAGAGGTAGCAGGAATAGACAAGTATGCCAAAGCCATACGAGCAAGAGTAGGAAATTCACCGGCGTGAAGACCCCAATATTCTAAAGGATTAACACTTTTGTCGGCGCGTCCACTGGATAAGTACATATCAACTTCTTCTTCAACAGTAAGATTTCTTTTACGAGTGATGAAACGACGTGTGCCATCTTCTTCGGGTTCTGATTCAGCATTATCAACATTCCCTGGTTGTCTTTGATGAAAAGTTGCA
>NW_006768767.1:825339-827619 GCF_000204055.1 Melampsora larici-populina 98AG31 | reverse complement strand
GTCATACAGGCCAGCCATCTCAATCGTTAAAGTCGACAGTTCAAGGAGTTTACTTCGGGGATCAAGGACGTTCGCAAATAGATAAACGGGTTTTTGGAGCGCTGATTGATGGTATTGTTGGAGCTTGATTCTCATCGGTCCTATGGCTGCTCGAAGGGGTTCGTTTGCATTGCCTTGCCAGGCCTGTCGAGCACGAGAAATTGTTAAGAAGATGTGTAAGTGATTTTCAATACTTATGGAAAATGTTTGGAAACATACCTTGTCCAACTTTTCTAAAATCCATTGATAGACTGGTGCGGCATCGGCAGTTGTTGGGTATTGGGAACCTGATAGTATCTTTGTAGCGGTGTTAAGCGGTGTGAGAAATTCTACAAGATGGGCGACCAAATCCCATTCACTTTCGGTAAGTGAAAACTTTGCATATTCTCGATCATTTTTGGTGCGATAATCGATTGCAGCCTTGAGTCGATAAGATCTCTCATGAGCTTCACAATCAGAGTTCCAGCGTGTGTCGACCCGTCTGATAAGTCGAACGTGATCCTTTTCTGGGAGCATACCCTTAACAAGGAGCATAAAAGACTCCACACGTTGTGGAGATGCCTCGACATAGTTGGTAAAGCCAATCAGGCGAGTTAGAGCACTCGAGATTCGTTCGGTGTCTTGATGTAGCCAAGCAGCGAGCGCAGGAGGTAATGAAGGGTTTTTGTTGCCTAGTTTCTCGGAGAACACATGAAGTCCTGCTTTAGCGACGAGGTTAATGACATGCGCGATACATCCAAGGAGGTGTTTGTCAGCGTGGAATTGTGGGACTACTTCTTCAATTTTTCTTCCCATGACAGAGTTGTTAGACGCGTTATCAGCAGTGATGCAAAAGAGTTTATTGATTAAATTGTAAGTCTTCAACGTTTCGAGTAAGTGTTCACCAAGATTTTCCCCAGTATGAGGACCGTCGATCAACTTCATTCCGATGATAGCCTCGGACAACTTGAAGTCTTTCGATATCCAATGAGCTGTGACTCCAAGAATTGATTTGTTGTGTTGACTCCATCCATCGCAAGTGAAATTGACGTGAGTAACATCCTTGAGGTGATGAGTAAGCAAGCGTCGACCTTTGATAAACTGAGCCTTGAGGGTATTGGTAAAGGTAGTATGACCAAAGAAGTAAGGCTTGATGTTCGGATTGACTAGCATAAACGCATTACGTAGATCCTCAGATTCGACTAAGGAGAAAGGAAGCTCTTCATTGACAATGAGGCGTAAGATAGCGGACCGGAAGGATGAATTTGAGAGCTTCTCACTCTTTTGAAGTAGAAAAGAAGAAGCAGGGAATGAGACAAGAATTAAAAGTATCTACTAAGGTTTGAAGTACTTACTGGCGCAATCCGACCAGTTGTGAGGAACTTGTTCATGTCAACTGCTCCTTTTTCGACGTGCGATTCTTCATCCAGGCCGTGCTTGAGCAGGTGTCGACTCATTGATTTTGTACTTTGAGACACATCAACTTTATAACTCTTGCCACACGCCTTTTCAGGCTCGAGTTGGTAGGTGCAAATGGTCCTCTTCTCGTCTTTGTTGGTGATCGGATCGACAACGGTTTGAGTCTTAAAATATCTCCACACCCACGATGTCTTGCTGCCGGATCTAGAGTTGATTTGATTAGTTAGGTTGGGGCGAGTGGGGCTGGTTGATCGTACGTTGACACTGATACGCGGATGTGAGGTATCGGAATCTGCGTCAGATAGCACAATTGTCGCTTGCGATCCCGAAGTGGTTTCTTTTGGTGAGGAGAGACGAGCTTGCTTGGTTTTCGAGCGGGGTAGAGGGCTGGTGTTTTTCTTCTTTTTCGATGTCATTTTAACTATAATTGATATGATATCCCGATAAAGTGTATAATACAATTGAGATAATAGAGCGGTGATACTCTCCCTCGCCCTGAAAAAAGGAAAAATGTATTATTATTCCTTTTTTTTTCGAGAAAAAAAAAATCAACAAAAATACCGGGCCGCCCGAGGCCCGCCCAATCTTCCCGCGGGCAACATACGGGCCGGGAAAAGCCTGGCCGGGCCGGGCCGGGTGCAGGCCTTAGCCAGCGCTAGGAACTTCTGAGCCCTGGCTGCCTGGTCTGCCAAAGCAAAGAGGAGTTTTGGGATGATGGTATTATGTATAGGATAGGTAAAGGGAATTAGAGGGTTTGAATAGGTAGGGAAGTAGAGAAGTCGTATGCGTCAGTATAGGGAATAGAGGTACTCATAACGGGCTCCACCCTCCATGCGTAAGATA
>NW_006768767.1:806510-825239 GCF_000204055.1 Melampsora larici-populina 98AG31 | reverse complement strand
TAGATCGTCGCATTCCCTTCAATCACAGCCGATCATAATCATCATACCTTCAAACTTCAAAACAAAACAATTGATCAATCATATCACAATCAATCTATCAAGACGGACAATGGAAGAGGAGAAAACGAAAACGATGAGATGATTGTTGATGGTCTGTAACTTATCCCTCAAGTTTCTATAAAACAAGATCCTCTGAACTGAAATCTTATTCATTTTCAAATACAACATGTTTTAATCAAAACTCAAATCGAATCACTATCTTCGATCAAAAAACATTTAATGAGATGTTATTGCTCAAATTTCAATCATTATTTTTAATTATCATTACAGAAGGTGGATGTAGATCAAGGTCAAGTAAAACAAAAGCGTAGACGTTTAGATATGAATATTGATCAAATTCAAATCAGATTCTTAACTCAATCCAAATCAATTGGCTTACTAATTCAAAATGAATCCTTTACTCGATCATAATATACTCTTTTCACATCAAAATCAATATAAGATAAGTTCTGATCTCATTCTATTTAGATGGAGCCAAAACTTCACAATCTGACACCCAACTTCACACACAGGCCAGATGCGATCATAAACAGGGTCTCCATAGGTCTCCATTGAGATTTTTCAGATCTTCCCTCAATTCTTTTACCTCATACTGATCTGGATGGCAACTTCTCCTATTGTAGGTATGTTTGTTTAGTTCAGCATTCAAGATTCCTTTGTTCATACCTTATCAATCTCTCCTGATTCTCAAGTATCCTGACTTACTTTCTTCTATCTTGTGGGTTACAAACTTCTAGATCGATCACCTTTGTATTCTCTTGGTCAATGCAATCACTCCTGTGCTATCTAGGTGAGTTTTCCTCGGACTTAGATTGATCTCAGTCTCCTGAAAGCTTTGGTCATTTGAACTAACTCATCTTGATTTTTTCCCTTTTGTTTCACCCAACAACCATCACCAAACCTTTAAAACTGATTTCAGGCCCCTCCCTCATTGTAGTCATTCACACTAAGTGAGTTACTTATGTGCTGATGAGTAGTTCTGACTTTTACATCACCTCTACCTCTCTTTAACATCATTCATATCTACTAGAATGAGTTCTTTTTTTGCTATCTTATCAGAATAACTCATTTACTTCCTGTAAGTTTTAGCCAATCTGCCTGTCTGTTCTGTTTTCAGTTATTCAACTCAAGTAAGTCTTTGTGTTGATTGTTTTTTCTCATGAAATCAAGCTTGGCTATGAATTGAACATCATGATTGGAGTTGATGTACTGAATTCTAATGCAAGATGAAACTAAGGTCCAGAGGCCAATGTGATCAGCGAGATAGGAACATGACCACAGAGAGTGTAGGGACCCAAATGAAAGAAGTTGAGATATTAAAGTCCTCAGAGCAGAAAACATTTGCATAAATAACAAAAGGTTTATCACAACACAAGGGCAAATAAAAGTGCGGCGCCCGCCGCCCAATTGTACTAGTCTGAATGGTTTGGAGTCAAGTTCAAGATGGTTGATTGACCTATTTTAATTGAAAAGACATTGATTGGTGTTGAACGTTCTCGAGTTGATTCATGCAACTGTAAGGCTTGGACTTCATTGTGTGTGAGTGGTGAAAAGGAGGTATTGGTAGTTGACTTTGGTGTTGGAGGTCTGGTTGAGTTTTGTTTTTGGAGTCGAGTCACCATGAACAAGTCGTGATGTGTGATACCGCATGCGTTAGCCAATTGGTAAATTTACCAATTTGCTAACGCAAAATGACCAAAAATTAACTACCGCGGGGCTAATTTTTCACCGGTGTGGAAAAGACCCTGCGGTTGCGGTAAATTTAACCTTACCGCACCCGACTTACCGCACGAGTGCGGATGCTCTTATAAGGCTTGATGGAACATCTTGATTGAGGTGTTGATTGGAGGGCACCGGTGTTGGAGTGAACCAAAGCGGCAACGAAGGTGACGAAATTCCCTGTCGCCTGATTTCAAACGAATCAGGATACATTTGCGGCGCAGTGCTGCGGGCGCAGCTGAAAAAAAATAAAAAAAACGGGCCCAAGGTGTCAACCTTTCTAGCGAAGGTGTAGCAGGGCTACAGTCTCGTGTATGACCTAATACCGAAAGGGACTGTCCCAGCCTGTATACAGTATCTGTAACCAGGATAACTGTATCCAAACCAGGCTAGTTCCTTAAGCCATCTTGTAATATTGCCATTGCCACGGAATGGCAATCCTTGTAATACGGCCTAGGCAGTAAACTAGCTTGTAACCGATATGTCTATTGTATAAATAAGAGGGTTTTCTTCGAACTGTGAAGAAAACCCCAGACCATTATTCATTCTTATTTCTTTTATACAACTTGTACACGTTATTACAGATCCCAATTAAAACCATTACAATTATCTTCTTATAAACTCTTTATCAGCTACATTAAGCAATAAACCTTTATTCGAACTACCATTCTTCTTTTCGTCTCTATATCCTCCATTTGCCAAACTTACCGTTTCATCGCATAAAGCCCGTCTCGACTAAATCCTCTTAGCCTCGACGCATACTTCCCCTTGAAACCTTTGACAACTTTGGATTGTACCATTTCCCTATCTTGCCTGAAACCTAGATTACTTAGGTCTAACAACAACTTACGTGGGTTATAGGTCAACCCCGTTACACTGGTAGCGAGAGCTAAAGATTCTGAAATTCGTACTGACGAATAAATTTTTTTACTATCTTTTGATTTTTTTGGAATTATTATAATTCGTGTTTACAGAAACAGTTATTTCCGTAAAATTCATCTTTTTGACGCTTGACGCCTAAGAAATTCGAATTGTAACAGCGAATAATTTCAAGAAATCGAAAGTAAGTAAATAATTCCGTATAAAATTTGTTGAAATTTTTTTTGAAAAGGATAAGGTGCTCAATTTTTTTGATTATTTATGTTTGGTCGCGTGTTTCTTCTCTTTGATTAAGAAAAAACAGCCATAAATAAAACAAGCATGCCTTCCAAGAATATCGACAACGTCACTCCCATTGAAGTCACACCTGATCAATGGTACAAATTGTGTGGACACCTTCCTGCTTTGGCAGAAGGAGAAACGTACTCACCGGAAGTCATCGCCGGCTTCAGCGACGAACAAGTCATGATTAACGAAACCATTGAATCGCTCGCTGCCGGCACTTGCCTATGCCTTGACAGGTACAGTCAAGCGATCCTTGGAGTCAATGCCCTCAACTTTCCGCACGTCCTACCAAGATCTCGGTCTCGTGCAAATACCCCGGCGGTCAATTCACCCGTTGGCGCCACGGAAACGACGGCAGCTACTTCCAAAGGTGGTTCCTCGAAAACCCCTTCTGCCGCCAATACACCATTGCCTCTCTCTGATCCTGGCTCAACTAAAACAAAGTCGAAGCCACTTTCCGCCCCTGGTGGAATTTTGAATACCACGCCTATGAGCTATTCCGCTGCGATTGGCACCATAAGTCCCGCAACCGGCTCGGCAGGGATGCAGAACTCTGGTCGATGTTCGACATCTGGCATCACCACTGGTCGCACCATTACGAATCAACCGGACACCACCCGTTCGGCCAACACGTTTCGGAAGGTCGACAGCCCGGGCTTTGCACCTTCCACCGCCTTGGGTTTGACTCTCGGCAGTGGGCCCCCGCGGAACCCTAAACCGGACGCTCCTCATCTCAACACTCCCCGTGCTAAGGCCTTCACATCTGCTGTCGATAGTATCATGGCAGATAAGGGTAAACGCTCCGATCGTATGGAGATCGAGCCTTCTCCTCTTCCTCGTGACGGCACTGGTATCGACAATTCCGAGTCCCGCCAATCCGACATTACCGTCACCATGCGACCTGATCAGCTTCCTGGTTGGTTGGCCTATCAGGAGTCTGTCGCTCGGAAGATCAAGGCCGAATGGGACGCAGAGATTCTCAGAGGCGAAGACGTTGAAATGTCTCCTCCTACCCGTCATGATCGGGCCTCCGCCATGCCCAGTACCAGTCAACGCCCGGATCCAACGGCTGGTCATTTCAGTCCTCCCGGGTCTCCTCCTCCTAGCTCTCCAGCATCGGGAGCTAGGGACGCTTATCAACGTCCTCCACCTATGGCCGGTCGTTCAATCTTCGAAAACGACGCATACCGTGCTTTTAAAGCCATGAACGCCAAGAAGGCCCCGCGGTTCAGCGGCACGAACCACAAGGACGCCGCGACTTGGTGCGCCAGCACGGCCAAATCCTTGTCCATCTTGGGTATCGACCGATCCATCTGGCACCGTGTTGGGATGCAACTGGTCGAACACGCTGCTCTCACCAAAATTGAGCGTGTCATCGACACCGAATTTGCCCCTCGGAACTGGGAAGAATTCGTTACTTTACTTAAGAAGAAGTTTCCATCCACCTTGACTGTCGAAGCTTTGTTTACTCGTTTCGGAAATTTCGCTTTTCGCCCGAACGAGAAGGCTGTAGAAGCCTATGGTCGGTTCCGTGTCATTCAAAACGACGCCGACACTATTGGACTGAAGTACGAGGTCGAAGCCATGTGGATCAAGAAATTACCACCCAAGCTTCGCGAATTAGTGCAGACTCAGGTTGATCAAGCTCGTGAGATGGGTCTCAAGATGAATATGGAGCAAGTTGTTGAATGCACTTACAATAGGGATGCCAGGATCCAGGAAAATCGTGAAACCTTGTATTCCACCTCTGACAACTCTCGTAAGCATTCTCGAAACAACAGCACCAAGAAACCTAATCGACCCTCATCCAGCAAGCGCAGGACCAATAACAGCTCTTCCATTTCCACCGATCCACCTTCGAAGAGGTGTTACAACTGTGGCAAGGATGGCCACATTTTCGGTACTTTATCTAATCCGATTTGTCCTGATGCTCCTACTTCCCGCACTATGAACTACTTCAAAACCCACAAGAAGCCTGAGAAAGATTCTGCCTCCGGACCATCAAAAGATTAGGCGAAGAAGGTATAGCTCCCCTTTATTCGCCCTGTCTCTCTTTGTCATCCCTTATTGCGTTTGAAAATTGCAATGAAACTGTGCCACTCGTTTCTGATGATAAAAACCTTGAGCTAAATGTGCCGTTGATAGAGCACACAAATCCACTTCCTTTGGAAGTCGGTCATGAGAATTTGTTTGATGAGAATCAGTGCCCGTATGTGTCAAATGACAGACACCAAGATTCGCTTAATAACGACGAGCATCTTGCCGAAACGAGCTCTGTTGATTCACCCCTTTCCCCTCCACTTGACATCTGTGTCGGCCTCTCGAAGATGCCTGATCTTGTGGTTAAAGACCATCTTTCTGTCGAAAGGCCGGTCAACGTCTTTGGAAAAGACACATGCGGTTTAACTGATGCTGCTCCTCCTGCATTCTCACCGGCCAGTGAGCCCAGTAGACAGGTATCAGGGGATTGCGGCCGTAGCTCGGCCGAAATTCTAGCCGCTATTGAAAGTGACTCTGGATTGCCCAGAGTCGACTTTGTTTTGACACAAAACAGAATGGCGGTGCGCGTGTTACTCGACACTGGCGCACGAACGGCTTCTTATGTTTTGAAGTCTTACGTCGAACAATGTGGTCTTTCTTCACAAAGGGTGAAGAAGACCACTTCTATCTCTGGTGTTTGGGGGGATAGTAAATTGATTACTCATTCGAGTAATGTTCCAATAACACTTGGAGGACTTAAGTTCGTCCACAAGTGCAGGATAGCTCCCTTGCAGTCGTATGATATCATCCTCGGTATGGATTGGATATCTCAATACGCCGTCTCCACTGATTGGGAGACGTGGGTTTGGCTATTAAAAGATGTAAAGGGGAACACTGTTAACTTTTCCCCGGCCGACGTGGATTCCCCTTCGGAATCAGTCCATCTGATTGGCGGAGATCCTCAGCTTGATGAAGAGGATATGCCCATCAACAGAAGTCAGATGCGTCGGTTCTTGAGACATCCTAATATGGAGGCTTGGGTAGTCTGTGGCTCAGATCGTCTGGATTCCATGGACGAAGTGGGTGGTCCTCGAGAGGAACTCCCATCGGAACTACCTAAGATATCGGTGGATTCTCCGAAGCTACGCGCAGCCGCGAAAGCTTTGGTTGATAGATATTGTACCTTGTTTGATCCAATTGATAAGGCTCCCGAAAAGGAGCATGTTATCGAACACCTTATTGACACTGGTGATTCGAAGCCGGTTTCGCAACCAGTAAGGAGAATGTCTCCTTTACTCTTGAGCGAATTACAAACCAAGCTGGCCACTTTGCACAAGAATGGGTTTATACGACCATCAACTTCTGCTTGGTCTTCGCCAGTTCTATTTGCGCGTAATGCTTCTGGGAAGCTGCGATTTTGTGTTGACTACCGCGCAGTTAATGCAATAACTAAGCGGGACCGTCATCCTTTGCCTTTGATTCAGGACTGTTTCGACAATCTTCATGGGGCGGTCAGATTCTTGAAATTAGACCTTCAGCAAGGCTTCCATCAGATGAAGCTTGCCCTTGATTCGATCCCGAAAACCGCTTTTAGTACTCGCTACGGTCATTATGAATGGCTTGTTATGCCGTTTGGACTAGTAAACGCACCAAGTACTTTTCAGCGCATGATGTCGGATATCTTACGTCCATACCTTGATAAATTCGTACAGGTATATTTAGATGACATATTGATCTATTCTAAGTCTGACGATGAACATATCACTCACGTTGACTTGGTCTTGGACGCCCTCCGCAAAGCTGATTTGAAGGTCAGTGGAGGCAAGTCCGAACTCTTTGCCGACGAAATTTAGTTCGTCGGACACATGGTGTCTAAAGATGGGATTAGACCAATGAGTGACAAGATTGATGCAATAAAGGCATGGCCTCGCCCCGAAAATGTTCACGATGTACGATCATTTTTGGGACTGGCAGGTTATTATCAACGTTTTATATCCGGATTCTCTAAAGTTGCGTCTCCTCTGCATGAACTTACGGCAGGAAACGTTACGAAGAGAGCCCGGATTGAATGGACACCGGCCTGTGAAGTCGCTTTCATAACGCTCAAAGAACGTCTTGTGAGTGCGCCAATCTTGATAATGCCAGACCCCGCGAAGCCTTACGTTATAGAGACAGACTCTAGCGACTTCGCGGTTGGTGCTGTTCTACTGCAGGAAGGCTCCGATGGGAAGCTTCATCCGGTAGCTTTTGAATCTTATAAACTAAATGCCGCCCAGCGTAATTACCCCGCCCAGGAACGTGAACTATATGCGATTATTCACGCCTGGAGGAAGTGGCGTAACTACGTGGAGGGCGCTGTGGCAGACACCGTAGTACGTACGGACCATGCTTCTCTCACTTATCTTTCCACGCAGGTTCTGCCGACTTGCCGTCTTCTTCGATGGATTGAAGAATTCGGCGAGATGACGATCCGTGTGAAATATAAGAAGGGCTCCACCAACTTTGTGCCTGATGCCCTCAGCCGGAGGTCAGATCACACTATTCTGGCCATGTATGAGCCCAGAAATGGACTCGAAGATGATTCGGATTGGCCATTGGTATTACCTTATGTCAAAAGTGACCAACGCCTTCCCGATTGGGTTACGACCACTGCAATTGATACTGCCGTTCGACGTTCACACGAATTTGTGTGGAACGCTAACGATGAAACCCTCATTTGGACTGGGGGTGGTGACGAACCAAAGGAATCCAGCCCCTTCATCCCTTTCTATCAACGAGCTGATTTGATGAATACCTTTCACGCTTGATATGGTCATAGGGGAAGGGACGGAACCCTCAGCCTCCTCCATAACCGGGGTTGGTGGCCTGGTTGTTACGCCGATGTTGAATCTTTCGTCAAGCACTGTCCTGCTTGTCAAATTTTCGACTCTCCGGACCTTTTTCAGGAGACAGATCGACAACACTCTTTGCCTTCCGTTGCACCTTTTGAACGTTGGGCAGTCGACTTTATTTCCCTTCCAGAAAGCAAGGAGGGATTTAAGTGGATACTAACAATGATTGATCATTGTACGGGTTGGCCTCTCGCCATACCCATGAAAACAGCTACATCCGCAAATGTGGCCGAAGCCTTGCTTCACCAGTTGATTGAAGTCTATGGCGTTCCATCTGAGATCCTCTCGGATCGTGGACTTAACTTCCTATCAAAGGAAATGGATGCGTTCTATAAGGGTTGCGGTATCCACAAGTTAAACACCTCAGGATACCACCCTCGGACCAACGGGAAGTGTGAACGCTTCAATGGACTCCTGGAACAGGCTCTCTTCAAGATCAATAAAACCCTGGACCCCTCGAGATGGCCGGAATACCTGGCTCAGGCGCTGTTTGCTGTCCGAATTAATAAAAGCACGGTCACCAATTTTTCCCCATTTGAGCTCCTCTACGGAGTCTCTCCTCGCTTAATCAGTGATCCAGCCAAGTTGCGACCACTCGAGAACTCTCCGGACCCCTCTTCCAACAAGGACCGATTGGAAAAGCTTCGTTCATCCCGGATTAAGGCTCGTCAAGCCCAGGAAGAACGTGCGAAGAAAAACAAATCGAGATTTGATTCAAAATTTGAGGATTCCCCTTCAAAGAAAGCTTCATCCCGTATCGTCAGCTACGCCATTCATGACAAGGTCAAGCTTCGGAATGAGACACGAAGCAAAGGCGAGCCCGCTTGGTATGGTCCTTTCGAAATTTTTGACAACCTTGGCAACAATGTCTACTTGTTGCTCGACCATAATACCAATCCCTTTCCACATCCTATCAGCGGGAATCGACTGAAGCCTGTTCACATCCGCGACCATACTCTCGGAGACTCTTGGGCTTTGCCCCCACGTCTTCTTCAGGAAATCAATCGTGAAGATATCAAAATTTCAAAAACCATCCTCACCGCCGCTAAGAAACTATCGAAAACTCAGAAAGCAACAACTTCAAAGATTCGAATTGTTGGTCGGTACGCTACGACATAGGAATGCCATGTTTTTTTAGGGGGGGGATGTTGTAGCAGGGCTACAGTCTCGTGTATGACCTAATACCGAAAGGGACTGTCCCAGCCTGTATACAGTATCTGTAACCAGGATAACTGTATCCAAACCAGGCTAGTTCCTTAAGCCATCTTGTAATATTGCCATTGCCACGGAATGGCAATCCTTGTAATACGGCCTAGGCAGTAAACTAGCTTGTAACCGATATGTCTATTGTATAAATAAGAGGGTTTTCTTCGAACTGTGAAGAAAACCCCAGACCATTATTCATTCTTATTTCTTTTATACAACTTGTACACGTTATTACAGATCCCAATTAAAACCGTTACAATTATCTTCTTATAAACTCTTTATCAGCTACATTAAGCAATAAACCTTTATTCGAACTACCATTCTTCTTTTCGTCTCTATATCCTCCATTTGCCAAACTTACCGTTTCATCGCATAAAGCCCGTCTCGACTAAATCCTCTTAGCCTCGACGCATACTTCCCCTTGAAACCTTTGACAACTTTGGATTGTACCATTTCCCTATCTTGCCTGAAACCTAGATTACTTAGGTCTAACAACAACTTACGTGGGTTATAGGTCAACCCCGTTACAAAGGTAACATACTCGTTTGCGATTACAAAAGTAATTCAGTGGACTTTGAGTACCTTTAATGTTGAAATCATACAAACAGGGTTTATACGAAGGCCTGTTTTGGGCAAGAAGCCCCGGCCAATCTCAGGCCAAAGAATTGACACGGGGTCTAAGTCCCTCGTTTGGTCGGCATAGTCAAGTTGTGGGTCAGTTGGGCCTAGTGTTCAGGTCACAATGGCAATCGGGAGGGACCGACAGCATCAAGGGTCAGGCCGCCAGTTGTAACAAACGACTTGCGCAGGTTTGAGTGAACACTAGGTACAAGTTGACAAAAACGACTTGGGTGCAGGAATATGTCGATTGACTGCGCGATGATCAACTTCTGCTGGAGCAGGCTAACATGGATGATACAATTCGCACTTATGCATAGTTGAGAGACAAAGAGAATTATCAAAACAGTATAACACAGATGGATCATTGAGAACCCCGCGAGACGAGATCTGTGAAATGAGGAAATGAATGTTAAGTCAGTATGAAGTATGGATATGGTCGATCAGAACGTGTTTCAGAGGCTGATGATTTCTCATTTCGGGTTTTTGAATTCAATGTCCAAACCAATTCAAACCTGTTGCCAGGAGTTAATTAGTAGGGACTCCAATAAGAGGTGCCAGATAAATTGGGCGAGTATAACCTCAACTCGCTATAATCGTAGAAAAATTTGCATGAACGGTGAAATTGATATCCGAGGGAAAACTGACCAGGTTCAAGAAGCAGCCGACATTCGAGAGGAAGCAGCCTCGACATTTCGGGATGAGAAAGGAGAACTGATGTGTGTCGGGGTGAGGGAGGTGAGGGGCATTGGGTGACTTCAGACTTGCGAAATCATTTTATAGGCCAAGCAAGCAAGTCGTATATGGGTGTGCAGAATTGCGATGGTTAGGGCTATCACGATTTTTTTTTCAAATTGATGAGACTGCGGAAGCTCACTCTAGTGCGTTAGGTCTGAAAGCCCCCCCCCACCCTCACATTCCCCCTAGCGTCACCCGCCCTCACGCAAGCCATCCCGACACACGACACCGATCAAGCCGCCCCATCGACCCCCTAAAGCCTCGAAAACGGTCAGTTTCTTTATGATTGCGATAGCCAAGGATCATGAATCATTTTGCTCACTTCGATTTTCTGTCCTCAACTCTCATTGTGATGTCCGGACGTGATCGCCATTATAGATGACGACTATCAGCAAACGTAGAAAGTTCGTGGCCGACGGTGTTTTCTACGCCGAATTATCTGAATTTTTCACCCGTGAACTTTCTGAGGAAGGATACTCCGGATGTGAAGTTCGAGTCACCCATGCTCGAACTGAAGTCATCATCCGAGCTACCCACACTCAAGAAGTTTTAGGTCAAAAGGGTCGTCGAATTAGGGAGTTAACTAGCCTTGTTCAAAAGCGATTCAAATTCCCTGAGGGAAGCGTCGAACGTCAGCTTTTCATACTTGATCTGCAACTCCTCCCATACGTCGTTTTTCGATAACTCATTTCGCCTTTCTGTCACACATAGTTTACGCTGAGAAAGTTCAACAGCGAGGATTGTGCGCTGTTGCCCAATGTGAATCCCTCCGATACAAACTCCTCGGTGGTCTCGCTGTTCGACGTGCTTGCTACGGTGTTCTCCGATTCATCATGGAGTCCAATGCCAAAGGTTGCGAGGTGGTCGTTTCCGGTAAACTTCGTGCTGCTCGTGCCAAGAGCATGAAATTCACCGATGGTTTCATGATTCACTCCGGTCAACCCTGTGTCGACTTTGTTGACCAAGCTGTCCGTCACGTTCTCTTGAGGCAAGGTGTACTTGGTATCAAAGTCAAGATGTGAGTTCCGGCCTTACTTGTTTTTCTCGCGTTTGACGGATGCTAAACTGTTCTCAATTGTAGTATGCGAGGCTCTGACACCGAAGGACGTAACGGTGCGCCTGCTAAGCCCCTCCCTGATTTGGTCACCGTCTTCGACCCCAAGGAAGAGGTTATTGTCCAACAACCTACCTCCGAAAACTCTCGTGCAACCGAAATCAACCCTGGTCTTGGAGTCGGTCTCGATGCTGGATTGGAACCTGTTGCTGAGGGTATGGAGCCACAAGGTCTCGAACAAGTTGAACCTGAGGCTGAGGAGCTTGGTGGATATTGATTGTTGCAGTCTTTGTTAATTACATAACACCTTCATGATATCGTAACAGCTTTGATGCCGTTATCTATTTTTTGCCCATGTAACACCGTTCGCTTGTCGTTTCATGCCTTGTTCGGAAGATGACATGGCTCAAAGTGCATCTGCCTGAGGCTTTGGCATCATGAGTTCAATGTCGTGAAATTTCCCTAAGGCCAGGTTACTTGCTCCTCAGTACAACATTATTTGCCTTGCCTTTTATCCCTCCTTGATATCTGTGAATGCACTCATGAATCTAGTTTTCCTTGACTTCCATTTCTTGAAACTTAAGTGAATTTGAGTGCATACTCCTTAACTGACAACGGGGCCAAATGGCATCCAAGGTTTGATAGACCTGTCTTTGCACCTTAAAGTTGATCCTCTTTTAGTGCCTCCTATTGTCACTCCAGTCAATTTAGCCTCAATGCAACCAGATGAAGGATCTACTGAAGAACTTGTGTTCTCCATGCTCCCCTTGGATTGCCTGAACAAACAAAATCAGTATCACAGGTTGAGAAATCTGACCTGCCAATACTTCAATTTTGTACCAATCCTTGCTCAAGTTCTGTGCATCATACCAAAAGGTGCCATGCTCAAAGGTGGCACGATCCCTCAGGAATCTAAAATTTATCAGCCTTGCATTTATATGATACTAGGTCTTCGGCGCCCAGCCGCCACATAGCTCTGGGATGTGCCATAGTCTCACTTACACACCTGAGTGATATACACATGCTCAACAATTGGTTCTTCAGATTGATGTATCAAATGCTATCCCCCCCCCTGGAATTTCAGTGGCTCTTATCTATGCCATGAGCTAACCATCTACCACCCAGCATAAGCAAAGACTCCAGAAGAGGCCAACCCTCTGTGCTACTTGTCTTCAGTGTGGTGCCTACATCGACACATCATTTCAGGCTTGTCCTTGGAAACATTTGTCTTCACATTTCACTCAATATCTGAAACCTGCATGAAACAGTACTAAATTTATACTGTAGTTTCAATTGTCAATGTGCTGAAATAATCAAATTGTGTGCAATTTATTGGCACATAGCTAGAAATATTTGAGCATACTTCTCCATCAAAAGTTTCTTGTTGCATAATTGTGGTTAGAATCAGTCAGAACTTTTCCAGAGTTGGCAAACATAATCTATTATTCAAATACATTGAGGTGTTGCAAGAATTGGATTGATTGTGAGTTAGTATCACATAGATTGAGTGCTTTGAGAACACTTCTCCAGTTTTAGTGGCATGATGCATAAGCTTGTTTGGAATCTGCCACAGCTCTTCCAGGATTATTGCCTTAGCTGCGTGTTGGATAATCAAGCTTAGCCTCTAATATCATTCCCCCAGTCCGGCGGAGCCGGACTGGGGGCTGGGGCTCTTATTGCAAAGGAGGAGGAAGTGATATTTTTTTAAATTATAACTTATTGATGACTGATCACAGTTTTATTCAGATCAAGCCCTAGGGGACTTGGTCCCGTCCAATTTCCTAACCCGCTGTATGGAAATCAAGCTTGTGATCTGATGATTCCACAGCTGATCCGGCTACGCCGGATCAAGCCGGATCAGGTGTTTAGAGACCCCAAGCCAACGTTGGGCCGGTGCGTTGCTACGTGTGAGCAACGTCGAGCAACGCACCGCAACGGGTACAGCCGAGCAACGCCGAGCACCGCAACGGGTCGGACATTACTCGATGTGTTGCCCCCTTCGGTCAGAATTCCCGGCCGTTGCGGTGCGGTGCGGTGCCGTTGCTCACAACGCAACGGGGCAACGGGGCCAGTGCGGGAAACTCGAGGAAAGCAAGGGTGTCAGCTGGCAGGCTGCTCAGCATCCATCCCTTGCTTCGATTAGACAGCAAAGCCTTCCCGATTCGATCAACCACCTCACACAAATGGACCACCCCTCGCTTAATGAAACGATGGCCTCGAACACCGGAATTCCCGTCAAAAAAAAACCTTTTCACTTCAACTTCGTCTCAATTTTCAGCTCGACTCATCCCTTTAATACTCGTTTTCACCTTTTTTTTCCCCATTCCATCATTATTGTCAATCATAATGTGCCCAAGACATCAAATCACGCGGGTCCAGGCAATCTCTTCCAGCTTTTCAAGGCTAACGATCCGGAGGTCGAGTCAAATGAAATCGCGGCTTACCTTAAGGGCACACATCCAATGGCGGCTAAAGACGACGCACGAAAAACCAAGGCAGTCCTGCCATGGTGGAGGGTATGGACTTCTTTCACTTGAGTTTTATTAATCTAAAGTTGTATTTATTGTTACTGATCAACTTTGCATTAATAGGTCCACTGTGCAGCTTTCCCGATCTTAGCTTCGCTTGCAAAAGACTATCTGAGTCTATCTGCAAGCTCAGCAATAGTCGAACGTACCTTTTCGGCGGCTGCGGATATCTGTTCTTCGGACAGGGTTCGACTGGTACCACGCACAATTGAATACTGTGTGGGTTCACGGCTTTGGTGGCGTCAACGTGTTCCCCTAGGGCACAAGTACAAAGAGGCAAACGAAGCCATTGAGGCTTTTGGTGGTAGACGATCTAAAAAAAAATAGTCTTATTCCTTCATTTTTAATACTTTAATAAACTCCTTCAATACTTCAATTAATTAACTTTTCAGTCTTATCCATCTTTGACCTTTCCCTTAATCACTTCTCAATCCTTCAATTTAATACTTTGATAAACTTTTTTAATACTTTAATTAATTAATTTTTCTTTTTCTTTAAGAAATAAATTCATTGTTCATATTACACTTGCACGCTTGTCCCACACCGTCCCAGTGAGTGCTTAACCCAACCGTGTTGCGTTGCGTGCCAATGTCGAGCAACGACCAACGCAACGCCGAGCAACGCAACGTCAATGGCATTGCTCGATGCGTTGCGGTCGAGTTGGGGGAAACTTCATCCGTTGCGTTGCGCGCAACGCCCGTTGCTCACAACGCACCGCAACGGCCCAACGTTGCCCAAGCCTCTGGCTTGGTAATCACATCTGTGCCCTGGTATCACTACTTTTGGCCTGGCTCTGCCAGACCAGGTTTGGAGTGGGGTATCATGAATCTTGTCTTTATTGGAGACCACAAGCAGCTGTAGGTGCCTGATGAAATTTGATGAGATTTGAAATTAAATACTGTATGACCCTCAAAACTTCATGTTGTATGTGCATCCTAGATCAATGAATTTTACAGAAACATCATATGTAATCACAGTTGACAGTCAATGTATCATTGAAGAATTGTTCCCCCTGAAAGTATATGTGGTGTCTGATGTATCTAAAGCCATATCCAAATTTGAGTTTGCAATTCTATTGAACCTCATTTGCTCATCTCCCTCCACTCATGCAGAATGTCACATGTATGCAAGGTAATCTAGAATCCTGCAATTGGGTTTCCTCCTCTGCAGATAACACAATTTGTACCCATGATCAAATTTCAATCTTCCATTGTGTGGTTGTAGATGTTGGCTCAGTTGAAAATTGGAAGGAGGGGCTTTGTCTTCCAGGATAATACACTTTTTTTTATCAAGATGATTAGTTTGTCTTGAAACTAATTATTTATCAATTTATTTTGTTCAATCTGGTGAAATCTGGTAATAAAAGGTATGCTAGCCTTTGAATGAGTTGATGGAAAAATTGACAAACATTGGATGTTTCATTCACAATTCTTCCACATTTAATTCCAAAATCTATGACAAAATTACATGGTATCTGTTTTATTTCAGAACCAGAAACTCCATCACTCCTTGTTGTCCAAACAAAACTCATATACTCAAAGCAGCTTTGATCAAAAATCTTTGAAGATAATTCCACAAAATTTGAAAAAATTGGCAAAAATAAAGATATAATCCCCATCAGGCAGGGCTGTAGATTGTGCAATTTTATCTCTTCATCTTGCCACAATTAGTTCAATGCTGGGTGCTATTCATGATTTCTCAAAGATCCCTTATTTGACAAATTGCCAATTTAAACCAGGCACTTACTTTTTTGCTGTTTGTCATCTAAACAAATGTTGGGTACACAGATAAAATACAATTGAAAATACACAGATAAAAATTCCACCTTCTTTCATCTGGACTAAACAACCCAAATTGACGAGCAGAAGAGATAGGAGATGGATTTATCCAAAATAATCAATGCCAAGTTATTTGATCAACAATTATCAAATGATGTGAATTATATGAATTATAATAATGAAAAGAGTTTTGATCTTTAATTGATTGAATGGCACAAAGATTGTATATAGATTTAGAGCACAAGTCTCAGGTCTGAAGGGAAAAATATAATTGTATTGATTGCACCTTCAAAGTCAAAGTTGAGGAGAAGAAGGAATAAACCAATGTGTGAGCTCGTCTTATATAACAAAGAGTATATGTGATTTTCTCAATTTGTTGAGGTTTGTTGAGGTTTCCAAAATTGTGGAATCAGGTTTTAGTTTTTTGGATAACAAAAGAGTCAACTGGGATTTCAAGACTTACACTGCACGGTATGGTGGTGAGTTTTATAACCTTGAACCACAGCATTTCCATACCTACCAGAACCGACTTCACTACTACCATACCCACCTTGTCTGATTTCACAGTGAATCTTTATCCCAAATAGAGACTATGCGCGCATGCGCGCAACCGGACATAGTGTATTTTACACAGCCTGACCTTTACAATCATTTATCTCACTTCAACATACCCTTTTATTCCCACTCCCTACTTGCCACACCATGATTTAGCCTGGACTCACCCTCATGAGGTATTTCCCCCATAGGTTTCAGAACAATACAACCCTTTTCAATTGAGAAATTTTTCCCTGACCCGCCAAAGTTATTGAGACAATGAATTCAAATTTCAAGCACACAGTCTTCAAGGACAATCAAAAGCAGGTCTACATTATTCCAAGGGCCTATTTTGTTCTGTAATTCCTCTCCTTTAATGAACCGGATTTAACTTAACACACCTGCACTCGCTTTCTTATCTACACAACAATAAACCACTTGACAAAGTTCACAGGGCAATTGTAATAGTACTCGTCTTGAATCTGATACTGTATTCTATAACATAATCTTATCAAACAAGAGTTCTGATACTCAAGAAATTCAAACCTATTTATCATCCTACTCCTCCAAAAAGGTTGCTTTGTGGCAATTTGAAAGGCTCATTTTTGTTACCACAACTCATCATCACTCGGATCAGACCTTTTCTTCCTATATCTCACTCTCCCTAAATTGGCTCAACTGGGTTTCAAAGGTTCAACGCCTAACCAAGTTGATGCTTTTTTCTATTCAATCAACAATTTATAAGGTTCTTAAATTATTTACGTATGCTGATACTTTTACAGGGTCACGCAGGGGATAATTTGCCGAGTAGTTGGTTGGCAACTAAATGATAATGGGACCGGCAAAACATAGACGTGTAAGCACGTCATAGAAGTTGTCAGGTAGATAAGAAGCAGGCCTAACAATTTCATAGACATCCAAGGGACCGGAAATGTTTAAAGACCGAGTTTTGACTTTATTAGTAGAGATCAACATTTTGATAGCGGATGATAATAGATTATGTGTGTAGTATAAGTAGCGAACAGATTTTTAGTTTAGATGAATAAAAAGCAAGGAGGAGGAGGCAGTTGATGGGAAGATGCTAGAGACTTGCCACGACGATGCTGACCTTTTATAGGCCAACAGTCAGGAACTACACTTGGGTGGATACGCTTGTATTGCGTTGTTAGAAGGTAATCAATGAAAAGCGAAGTATCAAAAGCAACTCTATTTGAAAAGCAAACTGATTCCAGGAGCCCTCAGGAAGAAAACCGCAAGCGATTAAACAAAGAAAAGCAAAGCTTAACAAGGCCCAAAGAGCACCGAAACCAAAGCAAAAGGTTAGGGAAGAGGAAAGACCAATTGCTTGTGTATATAATTGCTGATCGAGGTAGGTTCAGTGGAAAACAAAGAAAAGCACGCAACGTACTGAATCACGGCCATGACGTGTATAGATGTAGATCAGGGTAGATTGAGAGTCAAAGAAAAAAAAGGACGGGATGTATATGAATACAGGAACCTTTAGTTAGAATTAGCAATACACGTGGAAAACAGCATGTGGAGAAGGTAAGTAAAAGCAACATCGAATGAAAAGCACCATGAAGCTAAATAGAGGAATTTTGCATTTGATGAAAAAGGAAATTTGGCAATTGGTGAAGTTACGAAAAGAACAGGCGACGAGCACATAAGAAGGAGGAGGCCCATGGAAGAGGAACTGCAAAAAAAATACCCGAGGATACAAATTACGACTCATGCGAGTCAATTGTAACATTTTGATATTTAGATATGTTGTTTTGATAGAAAAAAAATGATGAGGTTGGTAAAAGTTACACGAAATGCGGGATAGGACAGTCGTTTCGGGTTTTGCGAGGGCGGAAGCATGAGTTCTTAAAATTACAATGCCTAGCGAGGACCGCGAATTCCAGTGTGCATTAACTTGGGTCAAAGCCTGGACACAAAGTCAACAGCATGGGCTGAGATCGAGCAACGGCATCAGGGAGTGATGAAACGCCTAGCCATGAGTCAAGGAGTTGCTCAACGGTACAAATTTGTCACAAGGAGAACGTGGCGAGTGAGCGTGGCGATTTTTTTACACAAACGACCTTTTACTTTATTATTATAGTAGATAAAATTCAATCTGTTCTCACACCTTCTCAATACCGTCAAGTGGATCTACCTGACTGTATGCTCACGCAGCGCAATCACTCTTGTAATATCATCTTGGGATAGAAGTTTGTCTGACAGTCTGGGTTCAGAGTTCATCCTTTTCAGAGCCTCCTGCGTAAATCAAGTCAAATTGAACTCTATGGAAGAAGACAAAAAATGTGTTGAAACAAATTGTTTTCTTTGTGCTCTCCTTGACCTTTCTCGACCGTATCTCCTCAACCTTATAGATTGAGATATCAATGAGTACCATGTAACCTTTATGGTTCATTCAAATTAGAATTTGCATCAAATGTTGCTCATGTCTATTAGTATGA
>NW_006768767.1:803651-806358 GCF_000204055.1 Melampsora larici-populina 98AG31 | reverse complement strand
CGTGTAATTAAATACATGTGATACAGTTTCAACTGTGTATTTACAGTTTCAACTTTGTATGTATTTGGAGGGTGGCCTCCCTCGGGCTTCACCATTTGTGAAGAAACAAAAAAGGGCTGATGCCCCCATCCTTAATAAATCAACATCTACACAGAACACTGGGGCAGGGTAAAGCGCGTTGGGACAGGTCTCTTGAGGCCGTGTTTGTAAGTACTTCCATAGATGGCCATCTCTTCCAAGTCTCAACGCTAAAGAGCTCTAATGAACTATTACGTACCATCCCCTGAGGGATGCTTTCCATCAGAACCTCTACCTCCAATTTATGGCTACAACCCCGATCCTCCCTCTCATGACCACCAAACTGGACCACCACAACATTTTCCCCAATTTGATCACGGGTTTGAACCGTTTGATCACATGTCTGGTCCAATGCCGCAAACGCCCTTTATTTTCCACGGATCTTCAGATGGAAATTTTGGAGGATTCCCTCAAAGTCATCACATCAGCACTCCCCCTGCATCAGCAATTGCCCACGGAAATTCTGCCGTCCAAGATCAGCCTCATTACCCCAATCAACCACCGCCTAACCAGCCCGGTAGCATGAATACTCAGCCAACGACTTATACGTCCCCATCACCTGTCCTAGTCAAAGGTAAAAGAGGACGCAAGCCAAAGGCCAATAAGACCAATTCAGCAGTGCAGGATACCGCCACGTTAAAATCTCCTAATTGCACGCCGACCAACTCAAAAGACAATTTTCACCGCCACTGGGCAAGACATAAGAATTTGAATGGTGAATCGGCTAGCGATATCTTAATCCAATGGGTCCTCATCCCCGGTAATTACAACAGATGGCGCGAAAAGGGTTCCAAGAAGAATGTGATAGGCGAAGATATCTCGCAATTCTTGATTCAAAATGGAATCTTTGGGCGCGATGGAAATTCAGTGGTTCAACAAGTTTGTCACTATCGTATTGGAAGTAGCGAAACGTGTATACTAATGTAGTTTCAAAATTTAGATGCACTCGTTAGAGGATAGGTATCGAGAAGCTCTAGAGAGGACCAAGCAAACTGGCGGGGGACTAATTGGAATCTCAGGAGAGAAATCATTCTCCGGTATGTATATCTTGTTGAATTTGAACCGATACTGTGGCTCACATCTTGTATATATAGACCAAATCGAGGGGATATGCCCATCATTCTACGAACTGGACCAAATCATGGGTGATCGACCATCAGCCATGCCCTTTGATGAGATAGACCTCGTGGACGACGTAAACGAGAATGATATCCGCGATGCTTTCCAGCTCCGTACAGCCAATCAAGACGTCTTAGATGTGGAACAAAACATCAACAACCCAGATTTTAGTGACCTCTTTGACCCATCTGATACCAATGATGATTCATTCAACCTACCAGCCCCTCTACAACGCGATAACCTGATGGCGGCCATCCAAAATGCAGATCAACCAAAAGTCACCCAATCCCCGAAGCATCGCCGCGAGTCTACCAATAGCATCAAAGAAGATTCCTTCGATTCACACAGCGACGTTATAGTCAAAAAGCGACGGCCATCAGGCTCTTTTTTAAAATCAATTGGCTTTAGGGCTCAATCGCCAAGCAAGTCTGTACTCAAGATCAACACATCTGAAGCACGTGAAAAGGCGGATGAAAATTATGAACAACGCGAACGAGCTATTCAAGCTCATTCCAAGACGGCTATTGGAACACTTAAGATTGGCCAAGAGATGTCTAGTTCAATGAAAACTATCTCATCTGCCATCACGAATTTGGCAAACCCCAAACCCCCACCACGTGACAAAATCGCCAAGAAGCGCGAGAAGATGCAGTTGCGCCGTGAGAAGTGGGAGCTTCAGTTGTTAATTCACAAGCAGAAATCTGAGAATGATTATCGTGATCTTGAGCTAACTACTAAGACTATACGTGAATTGATGGAGACGGGAATGTCCTCCACAGAATCTACCAACTTGGCAGAGCGTCTGATTGAAAACCAAAAACAAAGTAAGTCAACCTTTGTCTTGAATTGGATTGAGATCACTGATTGATCTGTGACTTTTTTGAACATCGGTCAGAGTCTAGACCCGATTTAGATGCTTTAATGGATTATGACAGCAACGACAGTGATAGTGATTGAGCCGAGGAGCTTGTCAGCTTGTCATGTACAATCCCCGACTTCTAAGCAAAATCAAAAATTTGCTAACGAGTATTTTCCTTTCAATATAAACGTATTCGATTATCCTTAAACGATCAATTCTATGACTACTGAAATATGATGTTATGAAAAATTTTATCTTGTGTGCTTTGATGGTTGTACCTCTCCTTTTTTCTCGTGATAAGGTTGGATTTGTGGGTCTCAAATACCAGCAAAAACATGATTGTATCATCTCTCAAAAATGAAGTAATGAAATTACCAATGCTACGCTCAAATATAAAACCTTGCATTTATAATCGATCATGTTTTGATGTTGAAAACCAAATGATTTCAAAATCGATCGCTTATTTAGCAAATATGAGTAACTCTGTTCGAGTTACTTCACCAGGTAGATAGTGACATTGATCCACAACCAAGGATGAAAAAGCAAACAAAATCATTGATTTCTTTTCATTGATATGTAATTACAATTAATAACAACTAATGATACAATTGTTGGAATTGAGTGAATAGAGCTGCACGAGTGTCATCTGAT
>NW_006768767.1:774825-795142 GCF_000204055.1 Melampsora larici-populina 98AG31 | reverse complement strand
AAAAGAAAAAAAAAAAAAAAAAAAAAAAAAAAAAAATAAATCTTCTGGAAGGGGCGATACTAGCTGCACGGACACAACACATCTTAAAAAAACTATGCCGCCCAAGCGCCTTTTTGATTTTGCTGCGTTCTGTCTGGTCGGGCCATCGATAAAAGCGATCCTTCAACAAAAGGATTGCTATAACACATCGAGTTGTATAATTATAAATACTACCTTCTACGAGAATTGAGAAGTGAGGTTAGCAATTGCCGTTGGACAAAGGGAATGGAAAGTAAAATTTACTTACCTGATATACCAAAACCCAGGGCAAGCATCCTAGGACTAGCACCATTTCCAGTCAACCCGAGATACGCCAGAGCGACCAAGAGTTGCCACTCAGGTGGGGCCTGTGGCGAGCTGGGAGATCTGTTCTGAAAGATGTGATGCCCGCCAATCATGTGAAGTAACTTCACAAAAGTTTCCTTTTGCATCCTTGCCTAAGAAATCAACATATGACTTTGATCACATCAATCATCAAGACCCGAGTTTGAGATACCGAAGAAATACTAACCAGGTGCCTAAACACGGAGCTTCGCTCATTGAAGAGGAGGGCAAAGTGTCCATCGGGTGGTCCTCGTGCAGGTGGCCCTCGTGGTACTAGATAGCGTTGGGTTTGAGCCGCGTGTAGCTGACCGAGTAAGTCTTCAACTTCTTCTTGATGCCAGAGTTGAAAAAGAAATACGAGCTGGTTGTCTGAATCATTAAATGTGTTTTCTAGCCATTGCATTGCTAAGCTGAAAACAGTCATTATGATGCAGGAGACTGTGAGAACACGAGATGATTTGATATGTAAGCAGACAGCCAGTTGTGCAATCGAAGACCCCGCCATCGCATGAGAAAATGTTGATAGGCTGGACCGGAGGGGGAATGTAATCGTTGGATCATTATCGTCAAGAGCATCCAGGGCGGTGCGAATTTCTGATACAACGGTTTGGCGACGAGTGATTCGAGGCATATCACATCGAGGAGAGGTGGTTGCTGGCGCGTTTCCCGGTGTAGGTGTTGATTTATTAAGGATGGGGGCATCAGCCCTTTTTTGTTTCTTCACAAATGGTGAAGCCCAAGGGAGGCCACCCTCCAAATACATACAAAGTTGAAACTGTAAATACACAGTTGAAACTGTATCACATGTATTTAATTACACGGTTCAAAATTTTTATTTTGAAAACTTCAACTTTTCCTAGTTTGACACCACCTAATCTGTCAGGAGGGGATTAGAAAATCCCTGCTCAGCGCTGTAGATACCACAAGAAGTTTCGAGTCTACATGACTCGTACCTCCTCCACTGAATGCCTTATGTCGGCGTGCTATGTATAGGTGTGACGGAGCAAAAGCTGGTCACCGCTTCCTCCGGGTGGGCTAAATGCTTCAAGGTGATTTCCATAACTGTTGAATATTGATATATTCCTTTATCCAATACACGATTTCATCCAAATTCCAAAAGGAAGGATGTGCACCATGTCACAAGACATATCAAACGAGTTTTTCCGTACATCGACGTGACAAATTGTCAAAAAAAAAGAAGACAAAAGGAAATCCTACAACAGCTACAAAGACAACGAAACTCCTTGCTCTGAAAGATCAAAAAAATCATCATGCTTGACAAGTCAGGGCGTGCCTCACCAGTTCTGTAACCTCGGGCGCGCTGGGGCAGATCAGAGTATGCATTCCGCCCAACAGTTCCACCAGTAGTCATTACCAACTGACTTCCAACTTGTCCCAAAACGGTCCTCAACTCATGTAACTAGCCTTCCTCTTGATCGCTACGGCTGAGGGCTGAGGGCTGAGGATTCCCTCAGCAACCTCACAGTTCAAAAACCTTTCAAACCGATATACACGAAAACGTCTCACTTCGATCTGAACTTCGATCAAACTTTACAATGTCAAGTCCCTCGTCTATCAAGTTGAGACGTTCAACACGACGAAAAACGTGGAATTCATCATCTAATCCAATCAAGACCACTACAACCAAACCTATCACAACTCGAACTGCGCAATCTTCAAAACGAAAGAAAGTAATCCCTAAAACCGAAAAAGAAAATCAACAAGACGATCCAATAAAAGATATTGGAGAAGGTCAAACTAAATCTTGGTTTGAACGTAGAGATGACGGATGTTGTGATATAGATGTTGTAGCTCGATGGTGTTGTAATAAAGAAAATTATAAGGCCTGGAGAAGTAGAGATGTTAATAAAAATGAAACTGGGGAATTGGTTGCGAAAGAACTGATCAAATCCGGTCATCCAGTTAAAACACCCAAAGACTGTGAAGGAGCTGTAAGTGATAACATTTTTTGAGAAGGTTTTTAACTTACTTTACTGACTTGAGATGAAATTTTGTTTTTTTTAAAAAAGATTCGACACCTTGAATTTTTCTTTGACTCTGCTTATAGAGCTATAAATCATACAGGAAGAGCACCGATAAATCCAAAAGAAAGCGAGATAATGCAAAGTAAGCTAGAAAGAACTTTATTTCTTGAGACATTTGTAAAATCTAATCAATTTTGGAAACCGTAAAATTACTATTTTAGCGAATATTGCGAGGACTTTTCCATGGTATAAAGTATTAGAACCCGTGATGAGCGATCGACCGATTTTTCAACCTTCAGATCCTCATGATATTCGTAGTATTCAAGATCATTGTTTAGGTTGGCTTCTGCGTTTAGAACGTGAGAATGAGCCTAGAGTCAATGTCAGGAATGAAGATTCAGATGCGCAACAAGGATCAAGATCAAAACCCGCGCCGATCGCGCAAACCTCGCAACAAAATAAGCGTGGTGAGAACTCGGGCTTACTGATCATTCCGGATGATGGTCTTGCAAAATCAGCTACTTGGAGTTCAGATAAAGAAGAACAAGAAGAATGTTCTGAATCAAGTTGTGATTGTTCTGAATGTTCACCATCTCCTTCAAATTCAAAATCACCGAAAAAGAGACGACGAACAGAAACCACTTCCATTCAATCAGACACCGAAGAAATTTTGAATTGGAAGCAACTCATTCGAGAATATTTGGCAACCAAATTAGAGCGAGACGAAGTTGAAACCCAAGCTATAGAAGATAAATCTAAACTTTTAGATAGTATGGCATTGGTTGTTAATCAAATTACTCAAAACCAAGTTGAAATTAAAAAAGAATACTTTAAAAAAGTTAATGATAAGTTCCGGAATAAGATTCGAAGTGCTAGATCTAAGATGACTGTTGAATTGATTCATGCTGGGGTTGCGAAAGGGAAAGCTTGTGAGATTGCTAAAAAAAGTTTAGCTGATGATGGATTAAGTGATGATGAAGGTGAGTCATTAGTTTGAATGTCTATTTTTTAAAAAATGTTCATGCTTTTCTTTTGTAGATCAATTGGATACGTGGGGGAAATGATGACTTTGTGATCGGTTTCTTAAAAGGTTGATTGTTTTTGAGAATATCAATCATTCCAATTCTTAGGTATTTGTTTAGTTTACATTTTTATTGATACTTTTAGTTTTTTTCCTTTGTTAGAACTGTGTTCCCAAAAGAGGTATCGTTGAAAAGAATATGTTGTTCGTTTATACAAAGACTGTTGAATCAAGCTCATGATTGTAACACGTAGCTTCTATAGCCAAAGTTGAACAGTTTTTTCTGAATTGCTTGATGATATCTTGAAAATCACAGCTGAGGCAGGCATGCGCACACCCAGTATATCAGTTATCTGGTCCCTCGGCTCCGATCCCATTGGAGTACGTACTCAAAATTGTCGATAATGAGGGTCCAAATGGATGACCTCCAGTCAAGAATTGACTATTGCTTAAATAATTGGTAAAAAGTTGCGTATATGAAAAATCTGGTGGCAGTTCACATTGTGGTGAAATATCAACTCAGAAGACATGAACATTACACCGCATCAGTAAGATAGCAGAGTTTAGAGAAGTGACAATGCAGAGGAACTCCTGCACAAGAAGTCAGCATATGCTACAAGCCGGGTGCTTTCATCCACCTGTGCTTTTCCATACATTCTGCACATTGTTTTCATATCTTTACCATTGGTCTTGAAGATGTCCCAGAGAAAGATGATGGCAGTGTACAATAGGTCAAAAATTTGAAATAGGCAATAGCTGAGTCGATCTCGCCTGTCCTCACTCGATACAAGCAAAGCCAAGTGAAAGAGTTAACAATTTCCATGAATGGTTGTTGCCGACAACATTAGCACATTCTCCTGGCAATGAATGTGTGCCTCTCGCCATGATTCTCCCTTTGTTTCCTCTCAGTAAGCATTTTGAAGTTAGTTTGTGCTTTGCCCTATTGTTAAAGGAGAGCACCTGTGTTGCCTCAGACGAAGCAAACGTGCCTGCATACTGATTGTCTTGTTGCACACAGTTTGGGTTACTTTTACCTTTCACCTCATTTACATCTTTACTCCCCTCTTTGTTTTACACCTAACAACATGTATAAAAGACTGTCTGTCCCTGCATTTCTATTGAACCTCTCCATTCAAGACCTCCCCTTTCCTTTCCCCATTGATACGTTCCCAAACTACCATTTTGACTTCTCTTTTGCATTTCCCTCCATTAATCTTTCTTCCAATGATTTCATTGATCTTCTTCTGCGTCCTTCTTTTTGTTAACACCTACTATGGTTCTCAGTGAGGGACCAATTCAACAGCTTCCTAATGGGAGCAATTCGTACAGATCCCAAGTCAAACTGTCCACACATGCAAACAGATTTGGTCTGTTTGAATCTGATGGAATTTACATTCTTGAATCTAGAATGGTTGCACCAAACATTGATGAAAGTATTCCATTTAGTAGCCACATCACATTCTTATACTTTATATGTTCCATTAATTAGAATATAGTTTCTGCCACCAAGACCTTTGTAATTTTTAATGGGTGTTGATTGAGGCCCAAAATCTACACACACCCTCAGATATCAAGTTTTTGAGGAGCCAAGGCTATTTGTGGGACCCTCACATCAACAGGTTTCTAGATAATCCTTTCTAGAACTATCAGACAGAAAAAAATCTTTCTTTCTTTCTTATTTTTTTATCAGCTGATGTGGAGGTCAAATGGGTCATTATCATTGGATCCAATTTTGGATTAACATGATCTTTGGATACAAGTTCAACCAAAGATGATGTTTCATTGATTTAGACTAGATGTTGTTGGAAGCTCAAATGCATGCTTTTTGAGATGGAGTAATATGGTAAAGGTAGCATTGAGCCCTCTGGGATTTAGATATAGGCATCACCAACAGACCACTGCACCACAAGCCACCCAAAAAGGATTTAAACAAGGCCTGAGTAAGAGCTGATCAAGTCAAAGGAGTGGCAACAGTAAATCATTGAAAATATGACTGATATGGAATTTGGCCGGTGGGGTCAAGAGTGTCATCTTTGAGTTTGGTCCCCATCAAAAATTACAAGAGGCTTGATAGCAGCCACTATAGACTAATTAGTAGATTTCTAAAAACAAGCAGGAGTAGTTAACCAATTGTTTGTAAATGTATGCCTGCCTGTGGTCTATGTAGTCACAAAAAAAGATGATGAAAAAAGGATCCTGGTATAGACATCCCCCTGTTCTGATCCCTACGCCTCCTTACAGGTTATGATACAGCTTTATGCCTAGAGCTGAGCATATCTTCACTCTTGATCCACCCTATCAAAATCTCCACATAAACAGGGGGGTGTCTATACTGGGATCCTAAAAAAGTTTTAGATGTAGTTGATTAGGGTGGCACTCAGCAAAGAATGTGATGTTCTGCATAATACTGTGTTTTGAATAGAAATACAGTACTGTACTAGACTTTTGGATTCTGTCTCATTGTGTGTCTCACTCACTGGTGGTTGGATCCTTCACTGTTCCCAAAGGTACAATACTGTGAAAGAGATACAATACCAATACTTCACCGTGAGTAGTAAAGTACATATGCCACCACTGGTAGTGTACTGCTGACATTGAGTGTGGACAGCAAAACTTAACACCGCTGTTCCATTGTATGTTGGATGTTGGGAAAAGATAACAAAGTGTTTTCCTACCTTAAAGGAAGATTAAAGTTCAAAGTTTACCACTGAAAACCAAAAAAGTCTTTACTGTGTTTAAATCCAGTTAGAAACTGAAATTTGAACTTTTAATTTTTTCTCAATGTCCAAGTACATATAATGTGATGGTTGTACAGCCATTCCAAGAATGATTGATCAGAAATTTGTAAAAAGTTCATCAGCACAGCAGATAAAACAACTGTCACTGGTTTTGCCAGTTTTCTCTAGAAGTAACTTAACTGCACCTGCGCCGCACAAAACCCAAGGGGGGGGTCTTGCAAAAGCAGGGGGTCGATCCGGGGTCAGCGCGACCCCGCATCTACAATGGACGAGAGAGGAGGGTGGAGGACAAACCTCGAACCCCGAAACACAAACCTGTATTGCCCTGTACAGATACTCGATTTTTGAGTAACTCTGATCGGACCTCACCAGAACGTCATAGAAACAATCCAGAAGACGATTCCAGACGGCTCCCGATGGATCAAAACAAGAAGTAGGTCTCCAGATAATCAAGAACAAAAAATTGAGGTGATAAGTGATAACTATGGATTCTTTTGACTGTTTATCAAACAAACAGCATTTTGATCTAAGATCTGATGCTAGAACTCATTGAAATCAAGATCAAGATCAAAATCAACACATCCATGGGTAAAATATTACTGAATTCATCCAGAAAGGATCAAAATGATTATTTATCAATTGGCTGTCTCAAACACAAACCAAACATGCTGATTTCAACTCCAACAATGAAGGAATAAATACATTGGGATTCGGAACCAAACACCATACAAGACATTCAAAGTTGTGTTTTATGAGCAGATCAGGAATGCAAGACATGAAATTAGCACATTTGAATATGCGGACCCTTTTTATATGCATTGTTCCACAAGCTTTTGAAATTAAATTCACTGCTTCAAATCCAAATAGTCTTTTGGATTCGATTTCTACTCTTAGGTCTTTTCCTGATCATGTTTAGACATCAATTTTGCATTGAAAATTCTCACATTGGATTGAAACTTTGAGATTTTCACTATTCTCAAGGTGGATCTGATTGCCTTCTCTACCATCTCTTACTAAGGCTGATCTTTTGGATTATGAAAAACTGTAACAATCATGTGATCCAATCTAAGCAGTCTTTGGAAAGTGGAAAATTGAATTTCTTAATCATCTTCTTGTGGGGAATAATGTGAAGCAAAAAAACAGATTTTGAATGTTGCATGCCTACTCCCATCTACAGATCTCATACAAAAATGATGTATTCCACTGAATGTAGCTTTATCCCATTTTGATTATACTGATTGATGTTGAGAAGGTGAGACAAATGTTGATCGATATTTGTCTGTGATGAAAAGTGAAAGATAATAATTTTTCAAAGCTAATCTTTCTGTTCAATAAAAAGTCAAAAGGATCCATAGTTATTAGTTATCACCTCAATTTTTTGTTCTTGATTATCTGGAGACCTACTTCTTGTTTTGATCCATCGGGAGCCGTCTGGAATCGTCTTCTGGATTGTTTCTATGACGTTCTGGTGAGGTCCGATCAGAGTTACTCGAAAATCGAGTATCTGTACAGGGCAATACAGGTTTGTGTTTCGAGGTTTGAGGTTTGTCCTCCACCCTCCTCTCTCGTCCATCGTACGCATCCGCGGCGTCACCACCTTGCATGTACTGTCGATATGGGGTGTAGATTACGTGAACGGACATGTGAGTTCAAATCCACCCGGGTGTACTATGTAGCCTAACCCAGCCCACCCGGTCAAATGCATCCAAAGAACTTTTGTGTCACACCTGGATGTGATATCAAACTGATCATTGATGGCAGGTTGCAACGGCCCAGGTATGCATGTAAACCCACCATAGACTGGTCACGTGTATATGAAATGAACTTATCATCCACCACGATGATGGATGATGATGGTTTCATAAGTGAAGCTTAGACTGCTCCCCAGCAAATTTTGAAAGTGAAGATCCTATCGAAAAAATGTACCACAACACGATAAACGCATCCTAGATCGAGGAGAGTGTCTTGGTATTCCTCCCATAAGAGCTGTTGATCAGATTCATGCTCACCTACATTCAGTATCAAGTAAAACGAACCTAGTTGATCCGAGTTGATCACTCTAGATGTGATCAGGCATCCGGCCAGATGACACTACCGATCTTTTTCCGGTGCATCCTGCGAACATCGCCTCAGTACGTGCGGCAAGAGGAAACTTAGGTGGATAGGATGTTTTCCTGATGGGGGGAGGAAGTGAGTAGGAAGGTATAAAAGGGAGGCTCATCCACTCTCATTTCTATCATCCCATATCCTACAATTCATACTTGCCTTCTTGTTAAACCTTTCCCAACAGACTCTTGTCATCAATCAGATAACCATAAACCTACAATCAGTTTAACCGTATTGATTCCTCGGAACATCACCAATAAAATTATTTTCGTAATCAACATGCGTTCCTTTTCTATTGTTATGTTCACTGTCATTGTTCTTGTTCAATCTCTCTTCGCAGCCCCTGCTGCTCTTTCGGTTCGGAGCGAGCAAACTGTTGCAGTCACAAATGATATGAAAGTAGTAGAGGCGAAGATCTGGGGCTACGGGTTTCCTCCTTCAGTGGTCAGCCAGTACGCATACAACAATGGTTACACGAACTGGGGTACTGGATGTGGCACCGCGTGGGGTTGCGGCTGCACTCCAGCCAACTATCGGCCCAGCTGCTTCGCAACAGGCTGCGGTTATGCAGGCGGGTATTACTCAGCGTTGAATGGGTTGAACACCTCCTTCCAGCGCTTATATTACTTGAGGCAAGCAGAATTGAAGTCGCAAGTAAACCAGAAAGATGTACGTGTGTGAATTTGGCTCTTCTGCTCCATGAGATGATGGATATATTTGGACTGACATTTAAATTTTTATGCGTATTTAGGATGACAAGCAGGCTTGAGGTCCTCACGACGATGAAGCGGTTCGAGATACCAATCTTTTTCAAGCCTAATGGTGAGTCAAATTCCTTTAAAAGTTTCGCCAGTTTAATGTTAATGTAGCTCATTGCTTCGATACTTTCCATTTACTCTTGATTCCCAGGTCGCACTGGTTGCATTGCCTATGGAATTTTCGTCTACATATTTGAAATATAACTTCTTCTCTCTACTCAACTATGATGTTTCCTTCACTTGTATATATGTGATTGTCTGTGTTTTTCTGTCTGGGTTCATTTCAATCTGCAGTATTTGATTCTATGTACCCTACAATATATCAGCCCATCTGTTTTGACAAACCTCGAACTTTTTCAGTTTCCCAATTGAGAGACAAACGGGCCAATCTTGAATTTGATTGATATGAAGATGACTTTGTGAAGAATCATGTTAAAAATCCTGATTTGAATACCGTGTATGCGTACACCTTGAGGATTTCATCAAATGAGTTGGAGGCTTCAAATTCTAGGATGATTTACAAAGTTAGAATGTTGGCTTGAGTAGTTGATGTAGTCCATTTTAGTTCCAAAGATGGTTCATTTCAATCTGTTGGGCTTTCCACGTTTCTGCGCTGTGCAAAGGTTCAGGTATCACTCATCAGCACTAATCTAGAATTTCAGACAAAAAACTTGTGAGAAGCAAGCCAAAGATCAGTGGAAGGAAGATGAAGAAGGATCAAATGTATGTCCTTTATCAGTGACATTGAGTTGATAGTGTATTATTTGAATGAGATTTTCTTTACTTGAAATTGAATTACATATCTCCCAAGTCTGTGATTTATCTCCAAACTGAAGTTTTCACCGCTTACATTTGTTTTGCGGCATGGCACCATTCCTTCAGGTTGCAAAACCTCTTCAAAGATCTAACATCTGCATATCTTACTTGGTCATTAAGACCATAGCTCAAACAGATACTTAAGCAAACAGCATAGGCACCGCACCAAAAGACTGATATCTATTTTATTCTAACTCAAATTCTTAATATTTTGCTAATACCTATGGCTTGAGTTCTTTGATTCAATTTTCCCCCCTCAGACAGGTGGCTCATGATGATAGTTTCTGTATCACCCCGGAACAGACATCTATAATAAGACACCCTCCAATAGAGCCTTTACTTGACAGGAAATCCCCACTGACTGTTACAATAAACCACTGAAGAGTGTAGCATTGGAAAATCAGGATACAATAATGTATTGACCTACATTGGTATCATTGCCAATTGTTGTATCAAATTCTTCAATAGATCAGCACCAGAGAGGTTGGTTCATCTGATCCATCCTCTGCCTATAAAATACCTGA
This sequence comes from Melampsora larici-populina 98AG31, assembly GCF_000204055.1. NCBI lineage: Eukaryota > Fungi > Basidiomycota > Pucciniomycetes > Pucciniales > Melampsoraceae > Melampsora > Melampsora laricis-populina. The sequence goes on along the minus strand of NW_006768767.1, from coordinate 784,831 downwards.
CTCTTTTGCTGTGGGCAATTTGTCCACACATAAATTATTACAAATACCAGAAACCTATTGCAATGGGGCTCAAAATTTATTTGCATTGCATTATGTTGATCCTGCATCTTGGCAACAATTTCTTCTACCAAATTTACCCATCCTGATCTGTGTGATGTTGTCATGATTAGAGTTCAAAGTGTGAGTTAAATAACATGATTTTACATCATCAATGGCAGGTGCATAGGCTCACCAGAATTGTCTCTTTGTTTCCCATGAAGAACTTGCTTGTACAAATGCTTGTCAATTATACAAAGAGTAATGAAATAAGAACCTGACAACAACAATTTTTTCACACAAAAACAAAAGGTAAAACAACGAAGTAGTATTCAATAATAATAAGCAAAGGTAAGGGGGGCTACATTTTGTTAAGAATGATGCAGCCAATTTGAAAATAATTGCACTTTTTTCAAAAAACATGTGCACCACAGCAAACCAAATTGTACTGGGTATTTTGTAATTACAACAACAAGAAAACCCAAATTCATCATTCTTATAAAAGTTGCAAAAAACAAGCCTCATGAGATGTGTTCAACTGACCATAATTTTGGATAGCCATCAACTAGACAACCTTGATCAAAATTCTCTTGATTTGCTTTGTAAATGATTTTTGCAACTTGTGGAACAATTTTTCCCAATTCAGTGATTCTTGCTGTCACCAACCATACATATGGCAAGATCTACACTTTTTGTGAATTGTAGACATATTTTTGCTTGTGTTGAGACTTTTGGCTCACACACTTAGGGACACGGCTTAGGCCCTGTTCAGCTCTGATTTGTCGAAAAACTGTGCCTATAATGAGATATGCATACTTGATGTGCTGATAGCTAGCAGAAATTGTAGTAGGAACATTTATGATTTCAAAGTGGAATTGAATGATGAGAAGATTACATCAGTCATGGGATACAAAGTTAAATCTGGGAGTTTTTCCCAGTTTCCCAGTTTTTGTTTTTGGCTGTGTTTTTGGAAACTGGGAAACTGGGAGAACATGGAAACCTTCCAAACACAGCCAAAAACAAAAACAGGGAAACAGGGAAAAAACTCCCAGATTTAGCTTTGTATTCCATAAGTGGCTAAAAAAAGCTCAGTGACTTTGCCATTGGCGCATGAGGACCTGGGGTAAGCAGTGAGACATGCACAAATGGCACAAGCCAATCAAAAGCTTTGAAGAGCTGAGAAATGAAACAAACATGTGCATAGAGCATCAGGGATCACAGGCAAAGATGAGAACAATTGGTTGAGAGTAATAAAATAGCACTTTCTTTCCCATCATTATTTATAAAACTAGTTGTACCTCGGGTAATCTGGTGAGACATGAGCAAACAAAACAAGCCAATCACAAGCTTCAAAGAGCTGATAAAATAAACAAATCTGGTATAAAGCAGCAGAGATTGCAGACAAAGATTATGACAATTTTATGTCATTATACGCTACAACAACTTACTGGTTGTGGTAAAAAATGTGTAAACCTTTTGGGCAACTTGTTCAAACTTTCAAAAAATACATAAAAAATCACCAAACTTGAAACCCCCTAATGAGTTTATGGATTTTGTGGTCTATAACACACTATAGAGTTTTGCAAAAGTTTGCCAAAAAGGCCCTAAGCATTATGCTTGGTTTTACCGGAAGATATGCCTTTACGCTTATTTTGAACTGATGCATCACGCCATATAAGGGTGGCTTATTTTTCAATGATAACTATGCTTATAGGTGGCGACTGTATATAGAAAACAACCCATCTATATATGTACTGAGGTAATCATCTCTTTACATGAGTAACAGCCCAATCAACAATGTTTAGAGAAATACAAATATCACAAAAAGGGAATTCAACTTGTTTCCACTTCAAATTACATTAGATCCAAAAGTCAAAAAGATCAAGTCCAAGTTTTCAACGATATAAAAGGTATTCAAGGAGACATTGCACCTGATTGACTACGTTTCTCAAGTACGAGTTTCAAGATAGACTTGATCTCAGAATGTAATGATTCTAGTTTGATTCAAACACAAAATTCAAGATTTCAGTAAACAAGATCAATCTATATAGATGTGAAGAGAGAAGACATTACCAGCAATAGAAAGCGCATGTTCATACTCTGCCTGAGCATCTTCTATATCACGTTGTAGTCGATTGAATTCATCTTTATCAGTACCAAGTTCATCATCCTCATCAACTGAATGATTCTGATCAGAAGAAATTTCGCCATTTGTTGGTTTGGTGATCGGACTTGATACTTTGGTACCATCTGGTTCAGTACACGTTGAAGATGAGATGGTATAAACTCGATTGTGATTAGTTGGACTAGATGAGAGTGAAGAGCTTGTGGCTTGTGGTGGATCGGTGGTGTTGGGTAGTGGAATTGTTGATGAATCGTCGTGTGGTGGTAAAATTGAAATTAAATATTCAAGTTGTTTTGCTTTTCTGATAAAATCCTCGACTAACTCTTGACAATTTTCTAGAAAAGAACAAAACATAATTGTATCAGAACTCAAAAGGTGGTACAGAATCTAAATTGACAGGTGATCACTAACGATTGAACGTTTCTTTTGCTTGATCGATTTTAGTTGGATCTGAAATAGATTGAGTGATTGGGATATCCGGGTTCACTTGTTCAAAGTCGGCCTTACGAGAAAGGTAACTAACAGTGCTATACATGATTGTGACGAGCTAGGATCAAAAACAAACCAAAAGATGAGTAACAGATTCAAGTCATAAGTTTAGGTCGATAAGATCATACGTTATCAATACCATCTTGAAGTTGAGTGATCCTGTCCATATTCCTAGACAGTTCGTCGTCGTGAGAAGTCATCCGGTTCCCAGCGGGACGGAAAGGGATCAGATGCCCTTCCGTCTTACGATTGAAGACTACGAAGAGATCGATTGAAAGACTAAAGTACGAGATCAGAAGTGCAGGTTTGATAGAAAGTCTTGATTTAGAAAGTTCGGAGGGAGTTTATAGGGTTTTTGTATTGAATTGATTGAATTAACGTTTAAGGATATGTATGTAAATTGAACAGAGTTTCGTTTGCTCAGCTTTTTTGAAAAGTTGTTGATAATAAATGGTGAGTACTGGACTGTTTGGTTTGATTCAACTGACTCAAATCCATCAATCCGACCTGAACGCGACAAACAACAGCATAACAACTCGCTCAGTCGGCCGGATAGTGGAGGAACCTGGTCCTGAATCTCATCTGAGGAGATATGCACCTGAAAAGGTTGAATCCTACCTAGACCGTCACCCTTGACATTGAAGTCTTTGACGAACTCAAGGCACGAAAAGATCTTACTCACTGCCTTGCTAACAAGACCACCAGTGTGTTCTATCAATGGATTTTTCACCATATCCCGTTTGGGTTTCCTTGATCAATGGATGTAATTGATCTTCCTCCCAAGATACAAAGTACCCAACAAGATAGCCCAAAAGACTAAATGAACAAGTCAAACTTATAATCTGTCCGATCATCTGAATACGAATGGAATCTTGTATGATAGGATCTTTGACCAATATCACCGTGAAGGATAGTGTTCAATTCAAGAACTACAAACAATGGTAGCAAAAGTGCTTTTCTTTTGTGTGTGAAATCTGTTGTAGCCCTGGTTGTGAGGTCTCTTTATGTGATTATTCATGTTAGTCCTACCTCTTTCTTGCTCCTACACTTTCAAATGAATATATGAAAGTTAGACCAAGACTCCTATGGTTTGTTGATCAAAATCAGCTATACCCATCAGCATGGCAATCAGTTTGTTCTGCCAGACCACAAATTGGAATGAATCCAGTGTCAAACTTCTTAACTTCAAACTAAAGATGAACACTTGAAATCATCATATTTCTTATTTTGTTGTTCTTGCATTAAGATTCAAAGCACATTGTAAAACTACATGCTCCGTCCAAATTCAAATGATGTACCGCCCTTTGCATGATTGATGACTTTGAAGAAGAAGTAAACTTGAGTTTTCAACAAAAAAAACCTTGAGTTTTTTTAAAAAGTGACTGAGTTCTTTCAAAAAACTACTGAGTTTTTGAAAAAGTCAATGAGTTTTTCTTGAAATTTTCAAATGTCAATGAGTTTTTGAAAAACTCAGTAGGTTTTCAAAAAAACTCGGTCACTTTTTGAAAAAACTCAAGGTTTTTTTTGTTGAAAACTCAAGGTATTTTTTTCTCCAAAGTCATCAATCATGCAAAGGGCTGTAGAAAGGTTATGCTGAGGCTGTGACCTGGCTCTGAGAGCTTGCGGCCGGACCCGCGGCCGGGCCACACCTGGGATAGACCCAATGTCCTTGGTAAGTTGACTCAGGTCAACCAGGGCACACCCTGCATTTTATGCTTCAGGGCCAGGCAGAGCTACACTCAATTTTAAATGTCAAGGAGGGGATAAATTCAAACTTTTGTCTCAATTTTAGGCACCAAGGAGAGGTGGAGTGGGGATAATAGCAGACTTCTATTTCAAATCCACATCACAGAAACACTTTTTTGAGTGACATAACCTACTTAGAGAGTAAAGATAATTTTTGCAATGGAAACAATCTTTTAAGGATCACTCTATCCCGACCCCCCTGTTTACTATTCAGACCCCCCCTGAACCCTAGGTCCGTGTAGGTCACCTTAAGCACCTTACCCACGTACAATACAGACAATGGACAATTCATTCCACTTGCTCATTCTTGAATCTCAAGATGAGTTCTCTGAAGTTTACAACAACAATACATATTTCCAGATCAATAACTTGTGGGTCATCAACATACACATATTTGTAAACATGATGTTATAGGATTTTATCCTCTTCAATCATCTAATCTAATCACACATCATGAATTCCCTTGAAAGAAGTTTCAGAAGCTACTCACTCCATTTGTTTTCACAATTGTGGGTAATGAATTGTAAGGATCATGAATTTGGAAACAACTTTTGTTTCACCAAACATGATACAGATTGGACAGCATCAAACTCCATATTTATGATTGAGCCAACAAAGATAACCAAGATAACACATGTAGTCAAGATAGTGATTGGGTTATAATCAAACAAATAAAAGAAAATGTGCACGAAATGAAAAAAAGACACTGCCTGGGGAATCATTCATGGAAACAGAACCCGCATTTCATTTCTCCGCCTCCAAGTCAGGGTCATGTGGAACTTGCCACGATACACCGTCACTTTTTGGATTGGGGCCATAGCAACAATATGTTCATCTAGAAAGGCCCCCTCCTAAATCACGGTGTTGTGACTTCCACGTCGCACACTCATTGACATCGCTGCCGCAACCCCATTGCCATTCTTTTGATGTGTTCCTTGGACCTATCCACTCTTGCCATACTCCACTGCCAATACGGCCGATTCCCAATGCTCTCATTGCTTCCTTGGCCACCCCCTTTTCACTATCCATGCCACATCCACTCACACATTTGTAATGATTGCCTCTCTCCCGCCTGCCGCTGTACAGCGCAAGAGGTGTTACCAAACTACTTTCATGATCTGGATATCACAAGTGATCCTATTTCATTTGTCACATTACCCTCTTACAAATTTGAAAAAAAAAATTAAACACTGACCGCTCCTTCCATACTACATTGCTGAAGCAATCAGTATGCTCCTACCTTGGTCAGAGCACAACTGCTATACAAATACACTCCACTTCATCATAAATGACCTTTGAAAGATGCTCTTTCACTGTGCATAACTACCCACACAACTACACGATTATCACCGTTGTTTTTGGCTTCATTTAATCAAAGTGACTCTCTGCGTTATAACACAACACTGGTTCCGCAATGTGAACGTCAAAAATTTGGACACTGATTGTGAAGTTAGCCACACCCTCTTAGGCATCTTTGACCACATTTGACTCACATTGCTGAAAGATCTGACTAGATTGGTGCATGACCTAGACCGCTCCATCCGCCAACTCTGGCTCACAGCGCCAACAGTAGTGGGAAGCGCTGTGTGGCGCAGCGCGGAGCGTTGCCGCTTAATTATCCGGGGCCGGCGCTCCCCGGCCCCTATGCCTACTACTACTTTTTTTGCCCCAAAGTATTGGGTGTTACGCCTTTTGTTATTAGTTGGCCCACCTTCCATAACTACACTTAAATCAACTGATCATTTACCATACCAAGGAAGACAGGGGAACCCCCATATATTTCCAGTATGGTGTATTCAAATTCATATCTGGACGCAACGCTCGGATCTCACCGTAACACGCTGGGACACGGTGTATTTGTAAGTACACTGCGGTAGACCGTAATCAATGACTACCACAACGCGCCATTATGAGGCCGTCACCATAGTGAACTTCTCACTATGGTACGATGAAACCGTACTGTACCACACCGCAATGAAAATTTGAGGGACAGATTTTGGCTCATTGTGGTAGAATGATGATAAAATTTGTAAACTTGTAAATTCATATCAATATGGATTGAACCATTCATGAGGAAGGTAAAACAAAAAAAGAAACAATAAAATTGAAACAAAACATATCAATAGTAAACAAAAAAAGCCAACAAGAGAGGAAAAGAATGGAGGTAAGTAGAAGAAGAGGAATCAGCACTTATTATTATTATTATTCTTCTTGTTCTCTTGTTCCTCATATTCTTTGAGATACTTCACCGCGTCCTCAAATTTATCTTTAGGGACTATTCCAGACTTAATCCATTCTTGGCATTCCACCTTACGAGTAATTGTATTGGGTAAAATCAATCCTTGCCCAGGTGCAGCAATGTCTGCAGCTGAAGAGAATGACCGCTCCACGCAGCAAGTGGTTGCGGATATGGAAAGGTAGTCCCTTGCAATTGATGCCAGTACCGGGAAGGACGCTTGGTGCTTCTGAAGAGTGTCCAAATCCCATATTAGTATTGAAACCAATGATAAAATGATGTGGTAAAGGATGAGAGTTACCCTCCACCAGTCCAAAGGTTTCTCATTGGGCAATATGCCAAACTTTCCAGCTATGTAGTCAGTAAGTTCATTATTGGATGAAGGTTGAATGTTATTGGATGCAGCGGCAAACATGTCAAACTTGTCTGTTGCAGTACATGCATTTGATGGTTGAGGTGCAGGTGGATCGGGTTTGTTCATTTGCCTTTCTAACAATCTTACCTCAAAGACTTCATTGATAGAATCGTTGGCTTGATTACTTGCATGCGGATAGAAGTCTTGAAAAAAAAAATCTTTGTCAAGGATTGAGAACAGTAGCAATGACTATGATAGAGGTACCCAAAGCCTCATCCTGGTATTTCTTCAACCACGATAAAATAGTATCAATAGCACCAATGATACTGAGATAGATGGTAAGCTCATTCAGACTTTCGAGATTCTTCTTGATTGGTAGGTACTTGGCAAGTACCCCGCATCCTGAGGAAAAGTCGCCCTGCATGTGAAAAGTGGCATCTTCAAATACCTGCAAGTTATTTGTCAAAACAAAGATGCTTGTCATATTGTAGATATAACGTTCAAACTCACCTCTAGCACCGGATTCAAAGCCTCCACCGCCTCCCACTCTTTGTCACATAAAGATAGACCTCGGTAATACTTGTTTGTTTTTTGATCTTGCGAGGTCATAGCATTGAGTATCTATCCAAAAGCAAGAATGTCACATCAGTAATATTAAATTTTGAAACGGTTTTATGCTGAGATACGTACGTCTTTTCCTTCACAAGCCCTGCGCCAACTGTCCGCTTTGACATTCCACCTCACGCCGTAACCAACAGTGAGAACCTTTAAACCTTGAGCTTTTGCTTTAGAAGCAAAATAATTTTGTCTTGACGAGCTTGAACAAGTCGTTTGAATGAGCTTGTCAACCTGGAATCAAATACCAGACTGGTAATTAGTAAAAATTAATTTGTTTGACAGTTGAATTCAGAATCTACTTACCTTATGAACACTACGAGCAACAATTTCAGCTGTTTGAGATTGAATATCAACGTCTGAAGGGTCTTCAGACACTTCTGATTCATCCAGGAGATTGGGTACTAGATTGCCTTGCTCCTCGTCTGAGTCTTTGGAATCATCAGCCTCAAACTCTTCATTGTTAAGCCGAATCATAGCGATTGGAACCGCTAGTCCAGGCGATGTTGTAGGTTTGGTATGACCCGCACTGATATCCAGGGTTTTCAGGCCGTGGCTTACCATTAATGCTAACTTATGACAGAAGCACTTTACGTGGTTCTGTTTGGGTGACCAGTGGACAGGTGACTCCCTTTCTTGGAATAGCCGTGCCATTTCGCAAGCCATGGGTCTATTGGATGACCCAGAATCAGTTGTCTGGCTGATCATCTGAAGAAATCAATGTTCAGTTTCTACAGTATCAAAACAAGATCAAAATTAAAGGACTGACCTTCTTATGCAAACCATGGCGGATAAGGTTTTGAGCAATGGGTCGCGCTAGAAGGTCACCACAGTGATGCCAGGTGACCAACTTCAAGGTCAAATGAACTGTCTGATAGTGCCAATTGTCGTTGATGTAGTTGACCATGACCCCAATAAAAGCCATCCAATTCCCTTTAGTAGTCCAACCGTCATGAGCCAACAAGAACATACTCAAATTGTTCTGTAACAAAGTGATGTAATGAAGTGAGAAATTAATGTAAGACAAAACGTAAAACATTAACAAAATGTAATAACAAAATGTAAAAAGAATTTACTTTGATACGGGCAATGACAACATCATACAACGAGTAGAATAATTCTTTGGCAGTAGTTGCTGCCCACTTGGGGGATTGCAGCTGTGCTGTTTGGCTGCATAGCTTGAAAGCTGCTCTTAATGTTTGGTCCTGAAAGCAAAGCCACAGCATGGTGTGTCAAAGAATCCAAACGACCAGCACAACATTCAGCAATTCAACACTGAAAGTTGACTGAGATAGGAAATTCTTCATATTGTTTACTGGATTGACAACTTTGATTGGTTGGTTGAGCTCTTTCCAAGTAGGTGGCAGTTTGAATCCGGCTTTAATTGCCTTGTGACGTTGTTTGCATGGTTTTTGCTTCTTCTAGCCATCTCAATGTCCGTTGTAGAACTTATAACCCAACAAGGCTTATACAGAGCTTTTGTTACACCATCTACACACATAGCCCCTTTTGACACCCATACTCTAAGAAATCATATGAAAAATATATGTCAATATTAGATATAATTGAATCAATGTAGTCAACATACCTCCTTGCCTTTAACATATACTGGTTCATCCTTGTAATATGATAATAAAAGCTTGACTTTGTTAGTTTTTGTTTTTTGAAACTGGGTCTTTGGCCCTTTGTTGTCCGTTGCTTGGTCAGTGTTGACATCGTCAGGAGCCTTGAAGTCCTAAATTGAAGTAGTAGCATTTGGAATTGATCAGACACCTAGCTTTCAGACAAATTAAAACACTTGAACTTACCTGGATAGCGGGATGGCTTTTCTTGCTCTTGTTCCCTTGCTGAGGTTTGTCAACTTTCTTGTGCTTCTTCAAAGTATCTTTTTTTGGGGGTTGATTGGTTGGTGTGGGTGTTGGACTTTCTGTTGCATCGTTCTTGCCATTCTGCTCGGGATCATACGGTGGATCATTGCCTTCTTCGTCTTTGGATGAGCCGCCAATACCAATGATTACAGGTCTTGCTGGTTGACTCAAAGCGGCTTGTGAGTCACTAGGAGTAGATATTAAGCTTGGATCTTGACAACAAGGACTGAAGCGCATAGAACAACAAGTGGAGTTGGGGGGAGCAAGGCTTGAATTGTTTGCTGAGGCAGGAGAAGTACCCATTATAATAGATGGTAGGATTGAAAGATGGAAATATGAGGAGGATAGAAAACGGTGTTGAGTAAAGGTGATGGTAGAATACAAAAGCAGTGAAACACAGGCAAGACGAGAGGGAGAGGAAGAGCTGGTGCTCCTCTTCATCTTATACCAAAGCATTGGTTTGTCCATGCAGGCTGAGGTGGAAAAAAAATCCCAGTTGGGATGTTGAAACTCAAGAGCCCTTGCTTTGAATGAAA
>NW_006768767.1:770292-773529 GCF_000204055.1 Melampsora larici-populina 98AG31 | reverse complement strand
TATGTTTTTCTTTCTTTCTTTTGGTAAAGAATTTGTGAATAAACACTAATGATCTTAATAAGTAATGTGAAATAAAATGATGTAATGTTAACCCAATGATCAATACATAAGCCTATAAGAGCTTCAATTGATCCAAAAACCTCCATTTCAAATTTTCTGTCCTGCTAAACCTTTCTGATAAACTGGTAAACTACTAAATATGAATTTTTTGATTGATCCCTTAAATTGATCACCACACCGTAGAGATTTGAGTTTCCATCTTCTCCTCTTGTAAAAGTTTTGTTACACCATCTACACACATAGCCCCTTTTGACACCCATACTCTAAGAAATCATATGAAAAATATATGTCAATATTAGATATAATTGAATCAATGTAGTCAACATACCTCCTTGCCTTTAACATATACTGGTTCATCCTTGTAATATGATAATAAAAGCTTGACTTTGTTAGTTTTTGTTTTTTGAAACTGGGTCTTTGGCCCTTTGTTGTCCGTTGCTTGGTCAGTGTTGACATCGTCAGGAGCCTTGAAGTCCTAAATTGAAGTAGTAGCATTTGGAATTGATCAGACACCTAGCTTTCAGACAAATTAAAACACTTGAACTTACCTGGATAGCGGGATGGCTTTTCTTGCTCTTGTTCCCTTGCTGAGGTTTGTCAACTTTCTTGTGCTTCTTCAAAGTATCTTTTTTTGGGGGTTGATTGGTTGGTGTGGGTGTTGGACTTTCTGTTGCATCGTTCTTGCCATTCTGCTCGGGATCATACGGTGGATCATTGCCTTCTTTGTCTTTGGATGAGCCGCCAATACCAATGATTATGGGTCTCTCTGGTTGACTCAAAGCGGCTTGTGAGTCACTAGGAGTAGATATTAAGCTTGGATCTTGACAACAAGGACTGAAGCGCGTAGAACGACAAGTGGAGTTGGGGGGAGCAAGGCTTGAATTGTTTGCTGAGGCAGGGGAAGTACCCATTATAATAGATGGTAGGATTGAAAGAAGGAAATATGAGGAGGATAGAAAACGGTGTTGAGTGAAGTTAATGGTAGAATACAAAAGCAGCAAAACACAGGCAAGACAAGAGGGAGAGGAAGAGCTGGTGCTCCTTGTGAGGGGTCAGCTACTTTATGGCTGACTCTTCACTAAAAAGGTGAAGTACGGGTGGAATAAAGATTAACAAAGTCTTTACTTGGTACACACAAGTAAAGACTTCAGTTAGTTGACCTCTAAGGAGAGGGTTTAAAGCCAGTGGGATGGCTGAGTAATCCTTCAAAGGAGCTTACTCAAGAGCTCTGTTGGGGATAGAGCCTGCAGAACTTTACACTCTGATTGCTCAAAGGTTCCGCCGGATACTTTACACTCAACTCAGGAGGTATCCTATGCAATTCTAAAGCTTGGTTCTATAACTATATAGTCCCACTAGTTTAGAACCACCACTTTAAAGCTTACAAGGGCTTGAGGAAGGTTGTAGAACTATAAGATCAAATACAATAAAATCACTATACTCAATATTCTAGGTAAGAATCAAGTAAGTTGTGATGTGGAATTGTGGAATGATAATAAGTTGGTCCTTCTTCTAGAGTGGGAAGAAGAGGAGTTTATATATTCCAGATCTAGGCGTCAACTTGTGGTTGGCGCTTAGGTTTGCTTTTCTTTGAGTTAGGTTTGGGTTAGGTTTGGGTTAGGTTTACTATTACTAGTTAAGTCCTAGTAAGTCTTGTTACTTAAGTGACTCTTGAAACTGAGCCATGAGTTGTAATTCTTATGGTTTTAGACAAGTTTCATATAATTACATATGTATTACATATATTTACATGTGTGTTTGTTAGTCCGTGGTCCTGTACACAGGGCTCAGGGCTGACACTCCTCTTCATCTTATACCAAAGCATTGGTTTGTCCATGCAGGCTGAGGTGGAAAAAAAATCCCAGTTGGGATGTTGAAACTCAAGAGCCCTTGCTTTGAATGAAAAAAAGGAAAGGAGGAACGGCTGGAAAGGGTGCGTGGTGCACGGAAAAAGGGCAGGCCTTGGATATGCAAGTCTGTGCAGACCGATGGCCAAATGGCGGTACATACTCGTAGTGGACCGTAGTGACTACGGGTTACGATGCGGGCACTGTTGTCAAACTGCGCTGTAATTGTAGTTTGCACCGTAACCGCCTTCCTCCATCAACCCATTACAGTACGAGAGCACTGTAATGTCAAAAAGGTGGTTGAGGTACACCACAGATGTGTTTTGCCCGCCTACAGACGGTCTTGCCAGGCCAACGGCAGACGGCCTGCCTTTGCAGAGGGGCAGGCCGTCTACAGATGGCCCTCACACACAATGTCTGGCAGGCGCCTGCAGGCCGGCTGGCAAGCTGCAATCCGCCTTTCAATGGTCAGCTGGCTCTAAAGCCCGACGCCTCTGGCGGGTTTTCTGCACTCGGAACTCGTTTCTGATCCGGTTCAGCTTTGGACGGGGTGTTTTGTGGCTTGGGGGGGCTGAGCTCAGCTCAGCTTGTGGGTGCATTGATAATAAAAAAGATCAAATAGTTGATTGCACAGTATATTTACAAGTCTTATTAGAGCATCCACAATTGTTTGCGTTAAATTTGGCGTTAGTTGACCCAAAGTTAAATATCTTTAGCCGGGTTTAACTAATTTGACAACAAATCCCACAGTCGTTGGCGTCAAAGGTGTATTAGCTAACACTTAACGGAAGTAGTGCGGTGTGTGTTGTGTTTTTGAGGGCACGGTGTTGACTACCGCGTTGGTAGGCTGGGATAACTTTGTCCCAGTCTACCAATTTTTTGTTGCAAAGCTAACTAATGATTGGTTAGAATTTGATCATTGTGGAAATTTTGAAATAGTTAAGTTAAATACTTAGCTATTCTGGCGAGTTAACCCGACAATTGCGGATGCTCTTAGAGGGTAAGTGTAGATTATGCTAGGTGGGTACTGGGCAGCAAAGGTATGAACTGGTATTTGGTTGGCAATGAGCAGTAGCCCTCTCAGAGATTAATCATTTTTATTGGAGACCTTTCTGAGCTTAGTTGGATGGAATTTGACTTACAACTATAGTGTCAGACCTGAGTACATATACATGTACCCAAAACTAACTTACAATAAAGAATTATCATATACAAACCGAATTACATATACATACAGCCTATAGATAGTATGTAACATGTAATGAAACACATAAAAATATTAATTACATATACATGTACACTTAAAACCACATGTAGTATGTTATAAAAC
>NW_006768767.1:765728-769759 GCF_000204055.1 Melampsora larici-populina 98AG31 | reverse complement strand
GTGACCTATATCAACTCTCAGGTTGGTGTACCTCTCTGAATAACCATAAGTTGGTGACTTTGTAACAACCAGACTAGTGACCTTCACCTCACTCTTTAATCTGTTACTTTAAAGATTAAAGGAGGGCCTTGGATCCAGCCTTTGTACTTTATAATAACTATTAATTATAAATCAAACCTCCTTTTAAGGAGTCATCTAACTGTAGTCTGTCTGGATTTATCCAAACAGAATATCAGTCTCTTTTACTTTCTTTCTTTTCTTTATTTCATTTTGTAAATACTACACATTTGAAATAAAGAATCAAATTTCATTACTACACTACCCATTTTCCACAAAGAGTGCCCTACCCTCACATATAGCAAGAGGCTTCTATCATGCAAACCCTGGGAGAATAACGAGCCAGAGACAGAAAAAGGGGGACCGGGTAAGGTATCCTAGTGAGGGATACAAAAGTCTGGAGTGATCAAAAGGGGAGAAAGGGAAATGCATAACCTTTGACTCTTTATGATATACATCACAGACTCCAGGTCCTGACTGTCTATGCCCTGCTTTCTTGTCTAATCAAATGTCAGGTTGAGGCGGTAATGATTGGGTCACATAAGCTGATCATGTGATCCGAGTGTAACAGTCAGTCCTAGGCCGGGATCCTACCTGACTTAGTACAGCCATGGACGTATTGTAACCTCCTTCGTGCCTCATACGGGTACTAGCAACAATAGGAGCAGCACTAATCACATTCAAATATAAAAGGACAGTGGTCAGTAGCAAGGGAAAAATCAATCGAGATCCAGATGAGAAGCAGTAGCTTTATGGCAATTGATGTATTGAAGCTTGAGTTCAGAATTTGAATTTGATGAAACAAACAATCTGAGTGTGTATGATTGGATTGATTAAGTCATTCTACAAACACACAGTTGTACATTTTGGGTCCAACAAATAGAAACAAGGTCATGTTGATGTCAGCATTGATAAAGCTTGGAATGAAGTTAGAAATGTGTTTGACTCGATGATAAGGAGGTGACTTGATAACTGAGAGTGACAAGTTTATGGAATCTAAAGGAAATAGATGTATGAATTTCAACATGACAAGGTATAAAACTTGTAACTAACCAAATGACAAGTTCCTTGAGTCAAAAACCTTTCAATTGAAGAATAGTGATGAGGTGTTGGGGGTACCGCCTCCACCAGCTTGGTTGAGAAAGATTGAGTGGCAATGAATTGGAGAGGGTGATTTGTTGATAGGGAACAATGCCGCGAGATAAGGAGGGAGTCAGGAAGGAAGAGTGAGTGCGAGAGTGCTGCTTACCTGATGAGCCACAAATTTGACCGTTGGTAAAAGTTCAACCTTTGGCTACATCATGATTCTAGTCGAGAGGAGCTTGAAGTGGTTTTTTGATTCCTTATAAAGATTAAAAGTTGTTCTTTGTCATGGGTTTGCTGCGTACTGCGGAGGTGCAACATGCAGGCTGTGCAATCGCCGATGTTCATGGTGGCTGTCTGGTGCCAGAGAATTGGAGGACTGCCGGAGGTTGGGAATCGCGGGAATGGGAATGGGCTGTATGAGCCTGTACTCACCGCCATGTTTCAGTCCAGAGGTTTAGGCTGAGCAGCACATACACATCCTTCTTTGTAAATGTTAAAGCAGCAGGTAAGCACTCGTCGCTTCACCCGGTCCGAGAACTACTCCAATCTTCGATGGTAATTGCAAAAGAAACTAACCTGTTAAAGCAGCAGGTAAGCACTCGTCGCTTCACCCGGTCCGAGAACTACTCCAATCTTCGATGGTGAAGAAGGGAAAGAACCGGGTGGTGCAAGGCTATATAAGTGCTCTAACCTAACCCCGCTACAAAGATATCTCTCTAGCCGTACAAGATTTTAGTCTAGGACTGTACCACACATATAAGCTTCAACACTCCCCCCCAGGACTAGACAAAAATCCCTCTAAAAAGAAACACACACAACATAAAAATGAAAACCTCTAAAAATAAAAAATTGAAAACTTAAAAAATGAAAAAACGTAAGAAATTGGAAAAAATCAGACTTCAGCTCCTAGTCATTCCTAGCATTTTGATTGCTTCCCCATGTTTTGTAGGTCCTAACGGTTTAGTGAATATATCTGCAACTTGTTGACTTGCTGGTATCCACTTGATGTCAACCTTCTTTTTGTGAAGCTGCTCATTTATGTAATAATATTCTCGTTCTGCATGCCTTGTTCTCTTGTTAGCGGCGTTGTCCTTTGATACGTGAACCGACGATGAGTTATCACACAATAGTAACGGTGGTGGTAAATCAGGTAACATATCCGTTGCCAAAGAGTGTAACCAAACCGAATCCCTACATGCTGCCCCTATCGCCATAAATTCTGCATGACAAGTAGAAGTAGCTACACATGCTTGCCTCCTCGCTACCCACGCTACCGGTACCCCAAACAATCTCGTCACATGCCCGTAAGATGATCTTGCAAACTCTCCACCCCAGTTAGCATCCACGAAAGTCTCCATTGGTGCTGAGTACTTCGACTTTTGAGGATTGATTAGAATGCCCATGGTCGCCGTTTTCCCTAGATATCTCAAAAGATGTTTCAGAGCATTCCAATGAGGTTCTTGAGGAGTCTTGCCATATCGCGCAAGAAAATTGACTGAGTAAGATAGATCAGGTTGAGTTCCCACCGCAAGATAACTAAGTGAACCAATGATTGATAGGTATCTCCCCCCATCAACTGGAGGAACATTCAAGCAGGTTTCCAATCGGGTTGACACGCTCAAAGGGTTTTCAGCGCTCAGAACAGATAACAGATCAGCATTGTCATTTAGGATTCGGTTTGTCAGTTTTGGTTGTGACATTTCAAATCGGTCAGGTGATGGTCGGTTGATTTCAACACCCACAATCGAATCTAAACTTTCCTCCCACTTGATTTTGATTTCGGCCTTTAGTAAAACCTCGATCTCCATCAACAAACGCTTGCTACTACCGGTCACAGCACCATCATCTACATGAAGCCAGATCAAACACGTGTCCGGTCCTTTTCTCAAGATATAGAAGCTAGCATCGAATTGACTAGGACGAAACCCCATCTTCTCAAGCTTGTCGGCGATGAATTTCCACCAACACCTCATACCCTGCTTGGTTCCGTACAGAGCTCTGAGACACTTCAGGACTTTTGATACTGGTCCATACGAAAATCCGGCTGGTTGTCTGACCCATACGTCTTCTTCCAAGGGGCTATGAAGAAAAGCGGCTGTAACGTCAAAACCGTAGGTCTCCCATTGGAGCATTGCCGCGACCGTCACGATCATCCTCAAGGCTGCGAAGGTAGCAGTTGGAGCGAAAGTTTCGTGGTAGTCGACTCCTTCGATCTGAGTAAATCCTCGAGCTACATATCGAGCCTTGTAAGTTCCATCCCGCTTGATATCAAACACCCACTTTGCATCAGTCACCTTCCGATCTTTAGGTAAGTCACACACCTCCCACACCTCCATCTCTCTCATCTGATCCATTTCTTTTTCACACGCTGATCTCCACTTATCTGCATCACTACGAACCATTGCTTCTTTGTAAGCTTTAGGGATGGTTGGGTCACCGTTCTTCAAGGTGGTCTCGATCAGGTTCACTAAAGCATCTTGCTGCATGACTGCTTCTTCAGCATCGAAACTTCCGAGTTGTAAGGCGTTAAGGATATGGCTGAGATCACCCTTCGATGGTTCGGGTTGACGGATTTCTTCAAGCACCGGTTCCTTATCCTCAGAGAAGACCGCCATTGACGATTCGACAACCTTCTTAGTTTCAAAGTTGAAAAATTTCCACCCTTTACTACCCGGTAAATAACCAATGAAGATACACTTTTGAGCTCGCGGATCAAGTTTACCCCGTCGTTCAGAAGGTATGTGAACGAAAGCTTCTTCCCCAAAGGTTCGTAAACCTTCAAGATGTGGTTTCCTTCCGAACAGTAATTCATAAGGCGTTTTATTACCACTGTTGACATTCGGAATTCGGTTATGGATAAACCCCGCAGTGAGATAGGCAAAGCACCA
>NW_006768767.1:634052-763825 GCF_000204055.1 Melampsora larici-populina 98AG31 | reverse complement strand
GACGTTTGACGTTCCATCTTCAGTACAAACTCCTGAAATGCACTTGGTGCTTGATCTCTTGATTTCAAAATCACAACATCGGTAAAGGTCGTAGCCAGGTCTCTAAAAGTAATCATATATTTGAAACCAAAAAGCTCTCCATCAAAAGGTCCAGCTATGTCCGAAACAATCAAATCAAGCGGTTGGGGCCGTTCTCTTCCCGACGGACCCATCGTTTGATGTCGGAGGCTTTTGCTAATCAGACAGTCAGGGCATTGGAATGGTGCGTTCACTAAATGCTCGGGAAGTCCTGTCGACATTTCTTTGCTTAGCAGCCGTTGGATCACTCTGAGACCTACGTGTCCGAAGCGTTTATGCCACCTCAAAGCTTCATCACTTTCTTCTTTGGTAAACACGCGAGCGCGGTAGGATGAGACACGGGTCTGAGGAGCAGTTATTTTAGGGGGTTTTGTGATGATAGGAACTAGCCATCGGCGATTCTTGTATTTCGACGTTAAAGTATGAGATCCATGAGACAAAGTTAAATCATATCCAGAAAAAGAGAAAACATATCCATCCTCCACCAGAGCTGCCATGGAAATTAAAGTTCCTTTTGCTCTTTCACAGAAATACACATCCTTGATTTTAATAGATGTACCCAAATCGCTTTTGAGCATTAACGAGCCGATCCCTGTGAGAAAGTTGCCTTCAGATTCAGTTGCAACATGGAGGGGAATTGGGGACCGAAGATGAGTGTAGTTGATTAAGGCACCCACCTCATTGGTGACATGATGAGTCGCCCCTGAGTCAAGCACCGCCTCTCCTTCATTCCAGTCTTCAGTCAGAGCACCTTCGCTACTATAAACAGCATGTGGTAAGGGGGAGTTATCGTAGTTCGACGTTTCCGCTAAGTTCGCTCTGAATTGACCACGGGATGAGGACTGAGGGGTTGAGTATTTGGAAGCATCCCACTTGGGGCAGATCGGGTTTTCACTCCAGTGACCTTCACCACCACACGTAAAACAGTGTCGAAGATGCGCAGGTGTGTTCGGCATCACCCTAAATTGCTGTTTAGATAGCGTTTTCGAAGGCGTACGAGATGAGTATTGAGTTGGCCGTTGGGATTCCGAGCGTTGCGAGGTCGGGGGTTGATAACGAGGGGTATAGTTAGAACGATCATTGATATTGAGCGCAGACAGATTTGGTAAAAGCTCTGGAGCTAAGGACATCAAACGGTGAGTCTCGTTCCTGATTGCTTCTTCAGTCTCTCGAGCCGTGATCGTGACATCGGGAGTGTTTCGTAGGCGAGAATCTAGGATGGTGTTGATGTTGGAGAAGGCTGATGGTAAGCCGAGTTGCATCGCTATGCCTAAGAACGAGTCTTCAGTAAAAGAGAAACCGGTGCGTTTTAATTCCTCTATCTTCGATTTGACCATCTTGATGTGAGCTGAGACTTCAGATGGTGAATCAATCTTTGCTTGTAGGATTTCTTGCCACAAGCTGAGATGAGTCGAGCGACTTTGAAAATGAAACATAGATCTTAAAAAATTGAAAACTTCGAAAGCTGACTTCTTAGTATCGATCTGATGTCTAAGGTCGTTACAAATCGAAGCACGGATCATCAAAGCTATCGTGTGATCACCAGGTATCTCTCTTCGGTCTCGTTCGAGATAACCATCAATCGATGTAACTGCATCAATAATAACACATAAATCGTTCTTCCAGATCAGATAGTTGGAACCGGACTCATTTAACTGCTGTATGCTAGCAGCAACCAGCTGAGGCATCTTAATAAAGAAATTCATCGTGGTGTAATGATCGTTATCTTTGTGAGGTGGCGGTGCTTGCGACATCGTCGAAGGCTTTGAACTTGAAATTAAAACTGAACTTGTTTCTAGATCTTCTGTTTTGATATCTAATAAATCTTTAATCGAATCTAAATCTTGATCTTTAGGTGGTATCAAGTCGACGTCTCTATCGGAGTCGGTGTTATCTCGATCGGTGTTGTTCTCGGGCTCTTGGGCGTCGTTGTTGCTATCTGATGGTTTCTTTTTAGAACTTGATCTGGTTATCATTGGTTGGTCAAAAAATTTTAAGCAGAACCAATCATCTACAACAATCTACAGCTGGTATCGCAACTGGGACTCAAAACCTGTTAAAGCAGCAGGTAAGCACTCGTCGCTTCACCCGGTCTGAGAACTACTCCAATCTTCGATGGTAATTGCAAAAGAAACTAACCTGTTAAAGCAGCAGGTAAGCACTCGTCGCTTCACCCGGTCCGAGAACTACTCCAATCTTTGATGGTGAAGAAGGGAAAGAACCGGGTGGTGCGAGGCTATATAAGTGCTCTAACCTAACCCCGCTACAAAGATATCTCTCTAGCCGTACAAGATTTTAGTCTAGGACTGTACCACACATATAAGCTTCAACAGTAAACATTCGTCCCATCGGCCGGCATAGAAACCGTACCTTGCATATGTTTTTAATGCATTTTGAGTACAACAACGGAGCGTGCGACATAAGACTACATTACATTTCGATAATCTTGACCAGACCCATCATAACATCAAAATCAGAGTCTTCCAAGTTCTTCAGATGATTTCTCTGACTTAAGTTGAGTTATAGGGGTTGTAAAGGGTTGCAAATGAAAGGACCTACTGGAGGGCCGGATGAAAAACCCTCGATAGCTGTCACTTTTTAATCAGCATCGATCAAGCGCCATTGATCAGAACGTTCTGAGGACAAGACTAACCTGACAATGATCGGAAGAGAGTCGATCAAATGACTTGTTCTACTTTCTTTATCGTGTTTCTCTCCCTTGAAGTGCTCTGAAATTCAGACAGGCCAATCCTTGGTTTGACAAGCTGGTGGTGCTGTTTGGTCTAGCGTACGCTCTTAACTGGTTTCTTTCTTACGATCTTGAGTCATTTTTGATTATCTCAGCTTATAATATTCGATTGAGCCATTAGTGTTTAGTCAAAAAAACATCGTTTTTCAAACTAATACATCCGAGAGCTTTGCTTGTTTGCCTCATCGATTTCGATCGATATGTTGCTTTGAAGCGCGTATGAGATGATGATGCTCCTGCTCTCGAACTGCAAATCCTTTCAACGCTCGGTGATCATTGGAAAGAACGTAACTCTGTGTACATACATATACACGAAGCCAACGGTGTGGCGCTCTGTTGGATGTTTCAAAAGAAAAGTGCAGACCAATTGGGTGTTGACCAACTCCTGTATGCCCATTCATTCATACAGCTCCCATTCCCATTCCCATCCCATTCCCAATCTCCGGCAATCCTCTGGTGCTCCCTCTGGTGCTGTCTGGTGGCGGTCTGTTGGCCTTTTGCAGGCAGATTGTTGGTCCATGAGGGATGCCAGGCAGCAGGCCGCCTACTGATGGCCTGCAGACCACTATCAATCTGAATCTTTCTCAGATTTACACGCCGGAAATATGACCGCCAGCAGCCCGCCTATAAATGGGCTTTGAGTCGGTCTTCAGGCCGTATTTTGACCTGGCCATTCTCAGACGGCGTCAGGCCAATTTCTGACAAAAGACCCTCCCGTGGTGTACGTTGCTGACCGTACCTCACCGTACCGTTTCCCGTTATCGCAACACTGAGATCCGAGCGTTGACGACATAGTGTACACTGTGTACCCTATGTCGCTAAAATTCTCGACCAATTCACGCTGAGAAGCTCGCAATCTTCCACCCTAATCGGGTGAAGCTCATCATTAAACCCAGAGATAAATTCCAGATCATTACCAATCAGTCCAAGCACGTGCAGTCATTTCACTTAACTCGATACAAATGAGGAAAGAACACGGGAAAATCCACAAAGAAAGATCTTGTAATTGTTTGAGCACCTCAATTAACTCGCTTCAGGTTTCTATGATTTTTTATTTCAAGGTTTCCTCAGTTACCTTTTAACAGACTATTTGACTTTGAATTCCTATCATCACAATCATTTTTTATAAGTCTTTGAAAGCGTCCGCCAATTTAACTCACAACCAGCTTTCGTATTATTACAAGAATGTTAATTAGTACAATCCTTTCACTCTTTGCTTTGACAGGTACGTCTTGCACATGTCCCCTTTCCTTTACTTTTCAAAAGTTCTACATATCTCGGCATCATGACACAATCGAGGTCAACCATGAATGATTTGTATTTTTATCGATTTTGGTAAAAAAAAATAGCACCAATCATCGAATCCCACTCTTTACATTCGAAGATTTTAACCCTAAATAAACGTACAATAGATCAAGAATCACTCACAACAGATTTTCAAGATTGTGAAACGAGTTTAGAAAATTATATACCTATCTTTACAGACGCAACGAAATGTGGTGATGATCAGAAGATCTTGAGTGGTTTAATCGATATTAGACAGTCATTTGCTTCTTTAGGATCCAAATGTGGAGTTGCTGCTTCTGTTGATGCTAACTTAGCTGTAAGTTTTTTTCCTATAATCTCATCATGAACAAGTACATTTTTCTTTTATGAATTGGAGATCAGTTTGAGTGCGATTTACTGATTTTGCTTGCTTAATTGAATCCATATTTTCATAGTCTACTCTATCTAACCTTTTCTTTGAATGTTTAACCCAACTTCAAATCTTGATTAAAATCCTACACGGTAGTCCTCACTTTTCAACTTATGAAGGTATGTTACAAATCACTTCTATCTATGAAATCCAACCATCAAGCTGACTACTATGTTTTCTTCAATAACAGTCGGGTTACTTAGACTTCAATTACCACTAAACATATTAGTTTCCTTCTTAAAGGTGGGAGGAGTAGATATAAACTCGATGATAAATTCTTATGGTGACTCAATAGATCCTAGTTTCATGGTCAAAGTAGGTATCAAACTTAATTTAGCTACCTTACCTGGTATTAAAATCGTTCAAGATGCTGTAGATAGTGTCTCGAAGAAAGTTCTAAATAATGGGAAGGTTGTAAGTGATACTTTTAGTATACTCGGTATTTTTTAAATCCTTTTGTACTACTCTTTACATCTCCATTTCTTTCAAATTTTGTTTCTGTGACCAACATGATCAATATGTTCTCGAGCCTCTTCATCTTTTGATTATTTGTGGTCCGATCTCATTCTAATATTTCAAGAACATTTACTTTGATTGTCTTACTTATCTTTGTCTTACATTTCTTTTAGTTTTTCATTTCATATCACATTTGAGAAGTCATGATTTATTGCCCATAACACTATGTACTTTGAAGACCGGGTTTGCAGCCATTGGCTGCAACCTGACTTTTCTTGGTATCTCAAACAATTTTGGGCCGCAAACAAAAATCAAACTACCTCTGTTCATCTTGCAGTCTTGATTGTAAGCTGCACAGTTGTGTTCCTGAGTACTTTCTACTTCAGGTGCACCCAAGTACCTTTTCACATTGAGACTGGTTTTTTTTGAATGATACATCATGGATGCGTATTTGGTGATATTTGAAGTGTTGAGAACGGGAAACCAAGGATTACTTATTCGAGTTTCTTTGAACAAGTTGAACAATTTTCCTCATTTAGGAGTTACGCATAAATGTCCCCATGAAGCCGTTTCCTCGATGACCTCGTTGACCTGTGTATGACTTTCTTAGTAATTTTAATGGTGTCATCGAACTTCGGGTTAGTACTAGTAGCACTAGAACGCGCTCCCTTTAACTGTCAATGGTGACAAACTTCAGGGTGTCATACTGGTTCTCAACCGAACAACGATACAATATGATCAATATGTTACCAAAAAATGCTGACAGAGTATCAAACAGACCAAAATCAGTCTCTATATTCTTAAACCCATAACAAGCAAACTTATCCTTTCGTTCCCTCTCATCCACACAAGTTCATTGCATTTCATTTCACATTGCACCAACATAAACAACAAATATAACTTTCTACACATCACAAAAATGTTCTTGAATTTCATTCATTCACGAATTTCAGCTTCATACAAAAAAAAATACAATTTCATCCTATTTTCATCTACAGATCTCTGAGACTCTTAGGCTTTTAATTTAGTTAAATCTAATTGAAATCTTCTAACCGCTCCATCTGCTCCACAAGAAATGATCATAGGTTTTTTATCATCCTGATTTTTATTTTCCCAACCTACCATTGTAGTACCACCTACATGAGCATTCTACCAAAAGAAAACAAAAAGACCTCATCAACCAAAACAAAACCAATGACAAAAGACAAAATCCTCGAAAAATTCTTAATAAAAAGTTATGAATACATTACGAACCTTAATGGCAATCTTTCTCATTGGTTTTTCTAAATTCCAAATAAACAGATTAGTATCTAAACCACCTGAAACCAAACAATTTCCTTCCTTATTCCAATCCAAACTAAACACTTTTCCAGTATGCCAACACCATTGATTACTAATCTTGATCTTAAATGTCTCATTTAATTCAATCACCATAATTTTACCAGCATCATCACCACTTGCTAAAACTTTTCCAGAAGGATCAGTTGACATTGTACTGATGGATGATTTATGTAACTCCAAGGTTTTGGAATGAGTTAAAGTATTGGATGAATATTTATAAATATGTACTTTTCCATCCTATATTGGTGATTCAAAAGTAAGATGATATTAAGATATTTGAACGTCGTGTCATGATCAACTAGGCAATTTCAAAAGAAAGACAACTTACAGTAGATCCGATAGCAGCATAATCAGCAGTGAATGCACATGCTGTAGCCGAATAATCAAGTGGAATGGTGGCCAAAGCATTACCATCGCTCACCAATCTAGCTTCTTTAGAAGTGACCACTAATGAAATATTATCAACTGTTGGACGAGTTGAGATCGCTTTGGGTTGCTCAGGTAAAGGTACTATTTCTGTAGAGCTAAAGAGGAGTTCACCAAAAGAAATCATAATGATACATGATCAAATCTATGCTGATCATGTGTTTCCTGCACTAATGGCTTGCTCACTGACCTATATTCACCTGATTTCGGATCAATGGATCTAACTTGATCATCTAATCCGATAGAGTATATCTTTGATTTTGATTGTGAAATCGAAATGATATTAGACCCATTAGATTTACCAACAAGTTCACAAACACCTTGATCCGAATACTTGACCACTCTTCCAGAATGATCACCAGCATACAATTCATTCGAATTCTTAGTAGCTGATATGATTCCTTTTTGTACACCCTTTAAATCAATCAAGACATTTCAGCAAGACTGTTTTGAAATCAACAAATGAAATGAAATGAACTGACATAAATTATTTTGACTGGATTTGGATCTCGTTCATCTAAAACGGTGATATCTCCATTATAAGATAAAGAACAAAACCTATGATCATCAACCCAAGTTCCACCAACTTGTTGTTGTTCAGGTAATGGATTCTTTGCAATTGTCCAAGTCCTAAAAAAACCCCCGCCAAGATTTCAGATCACCAATTCATAACTAATCAAAACATAAAAAAGGTCAAAAAAAAACTTTACTCAACTTTACGTGTTTTTGTTTTTCAGTATCCCATAACTTTATAGTCCCATCAGCAGAAAAAGAAGTTAAACTAGTAGGTTTAGAATTAGACCAACTAATTGAAAACACCGTTCCGTTATGTGGTTCATCTAAACTGATTTCATGAATCATTTCACCTGTGGTACCATTATACAAAAATATTTTTGAATCCGATCCTGATGATGCAAATAGACTATCATCTGATGAATATTCTACCGATTGGATAAACTTTGTGTGAGTTTTGATCGTTTTTTCGTATTTGTATGGAGTTCCTTGAAAGAAACTGGTGAATGAGTTTCGAAAAATGGTTAGTTTTGAATATTGAATGATTTGGTTTCTTCAAAAGAGGTTTTTTACGCGAGTTTTTGTTGACTCACGCTAAAGTGGTATCATCACTCGCAGTTCTATATGTATAAGTTAAACACCACCAAAGCAACACATTTATATAAGCTATCAAGAACTGATGATACATCTTGAAAATGTATCGAAATAATTACACTGCACGATACGGTCTTGAAGCTTTCATACAAACAGCTCTGACAGTCTTTGAATGACCGCCAATTTCTCCTACTGAATTACCACCATCGATCGTAAACCTATTTCGAAAAGAATCTGCAACATATCAGTTACCGTTGTTGATACCTTTTTTTGAGAAGGAAAAGAGGTTTCTATGGATTTTCAAGTTTTATTCTCAACTTACGCATGTCCATATCTTTCTCTACCTTCACCAACTGCAATAATCCGTTTTCCACCATTATCAGAATCCCAAGCTAAATCATTAATCCTACCAGCAATAGCTTTACTAAACCATTTTTGATTCATGAAAAAAAATGACAATCAGTCAAGAAAAGGAATTAATAATCTAAACCCAAGAAAAGTAAAAGAACCTACACTTCAACTTTTAAAACTTGATCTTCACCCACCACATCCCAAACTCTAACCCCACCCGTAATATCACCTGAAGCAATATAATTTCCAGAAGGTGAAAACTTGGCTACGGTAGTTTGATGGATATGACCAGTATAAGAGATCGAATCTAATGTGTCTATGTTCTTGATAAAGATTGAACGTCCAGATGCGAATGTGATTAAAGATTTTTGATTTGATGATAGTTTGGTTGATGTTCCTCTTTCTCCTGTTGATGGATTTGGTGACCAAAGACTGATGGGTTTAAATTCTTGAGTCATTTTGTCTTTTTTTGATTTGATTGGGACTGGTTTGAAGAACTTGCTGAGTGGTTCTTGCCAGTTGCAATTGCCTTTACTCTCTGACTCGATCACACATTCATCTCGATCAACACCCCGAAGTTCGGATACCGGACACATGTCTCTTCGGGTACCGATCTCAAATAGATTCGAGTTTAAGTCCGAAGCCAACTCGGAGCAAAGAAAAGCTTTCCACCACCAAACCACGACCAACAGGAAATCAGAAACACGATGCCAACCAATCCACCTAAACCCAACACAGTCACTATCAATTATCAAGACCCTTACACTCTAAACGCAATAAAAAATGCAATCCAAAACAAACTACCTCAGCTTCAAGTGATTGAGAATTCGAAGCAGTCAGATCAGATAGAAATTGGGGCAATTCAAATTTCCGATTATGATAACATTGATTGGGAACTTGTTCAACGATTTCCTAAAGAAGTCATCGTAAATGCTTATCCAATAAGAAAGGTCAAATCTTTTTCTCTTGAAGAAATATAAGTTATCATATACCGAGAAAAAAAACACTGACCATTTTTTTCTCTTTTTGATTATCCTTGGATATCTTTATATATATTTTATAAAATCTAGGATCGATAAAACTTGTTTCATTCACAAAAACCATCATTTTTTGTTTTTGACTTATTTAGGCATTAATTCGTAAAAATTATTTATCTAAAACTTTATATTTTTATTTTAATAAGTTTATACCTCAAACCTGGAGATTTGAATTAGCTTATTTTGATGAATTAGATGAATTGTTTTTAGATGAATTATATGAATTAAATCAAGTTTTATTAAATCAAGATTTAAAGATTTCAAACTATGAAGATCAAGAATGGTTTATTTTAAAACCAGCTTTAGCTGAAAGAGGTCAAGGGATTAGGTTATTTAATTCTATTGAAGGATTAGAAAATATTTTCAAAGAGTTTGATCAAGAAGATGAAGATGATGATGAAGAAGATGAAGAAAATCTGGATCAGACTGGGGTCTCTTCTTCAAAGATGAGACATTGGGTTATTCAAGTATGTACTTTGGTCCTTATCTTCTTCTTTTTATATACTTGCTGAATGATTGTTTTGCATGAATCAAACAGAGATATCTATCTAATCCGCTTTTGATTGGTCCGGCTGATGTACCAATCACTGAACGACGTAAACATCATTTACGGGTTTATGTACTAGCAGTAGGAGCCTTGAGGTGAATCTCCTTCATCTGATCTCATACTTTATATCTTCACTGATAAATCGAAAACTATCCAAGTGTTTATGTCTACAAAGACATCTTAGCACTCTTTGCCTCACAACCATACACGAAACCAAGCTCTGAAAGCTTAAACCTATCATCTCACTTAACCAACACATGTTTACAAAGCCCTACAGACCAACAATCAACTGTTAAACTTTTATCTACTTTAGCTAATGAATGGAAAGGAATCGACTTGAAATCGATTGAAAACCAAATTGATGAAATCGTGAATCAAACTTTTTTAGCTGCAAATAAAGAACCCGTTAATTTTCAAACTAGAAAGAATTGTTGGGAAATCTTTGGATTTGATTTTTTGATTGATGATTCAATGAAAGTTTGGTTACTGGAAGTTAATGCTGTAAGTTTGATCTTTCCCTTTTACCTCAATCTCAAACCAACCAACAAAAAGATAACTTTTTTCTTCTTACAACTTGTTGATTTGAATAGTGTCCAGATTTCAAACAAACTGGTGATAATTTATCTAATACAATTTTAGGATTATTTGAAGGAGCATTAGAAATTGCTGTGAACCCGTTTATTGAAGGTTCTACTATTAAAGAATGGAATGCAGAGGATAAGGAAGTTAGGTATGGCTATAGAAAGTGTTTAGATATCAATCTTTTAGGTGGAATCCAATAGGGATTTCATAAAAGGCAGTAGATATCATGTAGAATTACTTTTGGTGATACGTATATAGAGATCTTGTATATCTTGCCCACATTGGGGCATACCAATCCATCTGGCTTCGGAATTTTCAAAAACTTGGCTATTGTACGTATAATGCTTGGGTGCGAATTTTTTTGGATATCTCTTTAGGAAATCAACTACGATCTAAGATAAACCCACATATACATGCACATTGTATCTCATAAAAGAGATTTAGAAACGTCTCATTGGAATCAACATACATGCAACATACCCACCTGCTTTAGAGTTGAGGCCGTACCGTAACTGGGATCTGAGTTTCCCTATGTTTCTTTTGTAAAGAAGCTACAAGTGACTCTCATAAAGCTTGACCATCAACCCCATTGTGTCCAAGATCATTTAAAATTCCAATTGGTTTCTATTTAGAAAGAACCCACTGTACGAGCAAGAAAACCAATGAGCGAAATTTCTTCTAGGATGGAAACCTATTCCAGATAAGCTTAACTTATTCCAGATGAGATTCATTCTTTACAAATATCTAATCCACTTTCGATTACTGAAATTAAATCATCATCATTGCAATTTTTCTTTGTAAAATTGTACCGAAATGCGACGCTTGTTCTTTTCTTTGAAAATTCATACATTTTCTTGATGATCGCTCCTTTCTTTTTCTGTCAATTATCAAGTCATAAAGGAGTAAACTTAACAAATTCTTGCAAAAAAAAACATGCGCAAGACTACCGCGCACAATGTGTATGATGGGTCTGGCAGTATTCCTCAGTAAACAAAAGGTACAAGGCTTGGGAGGACGTCCCCAGCCAAACTCTTGTTCCTGACCTTCGGCTGCGTGCAAGCCTGGCGTAGATAAGTCCGCGTAAGTCCCTCGCTGGGTCGTGTGCGACAGCGTGGGACTTTGTCAAGTTTATACAGTGGGTAAACCCGAGTACGTGTTCCGACCTGCCCTGCAAAATCAAATTTCACCTTTCGGGTCAATGTCGGGGCACTCAATTTGAATGTTTGAGACTGGCACCCAGACCATTGAAAAGGCATTGCTTTGATGAATCTAGGAATATGGTTTTGGAGACCAAAAATATGATTTTACTCTTTTAGAGGTTTGGATTTTCGGACCTAGGCCTCAATTAGGTACCTATCTAGCTACTTAGCGGCGCACTAGGCCTATAATTTAATGAATATGGCTGCTCAAGTGGCAAATAACAACCAAATTTGCTTTTTTTTCAAAAAAAACCAAAAGTTTTGCAGCCTAACACCACCCCTCAACCTTACTCTCCCGCCAAAAAAAGCAGAAAAAATGGCAAAAATTTCTCAAAAATTTCGGACCCAAACCTCTATGCGGACTGGCTTGGAACACGTACTCGGGTTTACCCACTGTATGGAAAGAGTACTTCCCATGCTAGGACTCGGGTCACGAGCGACGGCGTGAAAGCTTTGAACGAGCTGAATCCACATGTTAATTCCGCGTGTGTCAAGACATGAGGGATTTTTAAGAGACAGACGTTTTGATTGAAGGACATTGTTCAAGCCAAATGTGTTTAAAAGAGTGAATGAAGTTATGAAGAAAAATGCATCAAACTTTACTCAAACATCCCCTCCGCTTACATACTTACATAATCAAGCTTTCTTCTTCAAAATTAAAGTTCATGAAGATGAGCTTAGATTGAACTAAAAAGAGAAAGAATTTTGATAGAAAAAGAAAAAAAGATTTGCGTATACATATGGAATTGGAAAGAAAGAAAGAAAGATCAAATAGGTTTTAATGAAACTTGGATGCGATATAGTCAAGCAAATAACTCAATATATAAAGACAATCCTCAATCGTTTCTTATTTCTTTAAGCATCGTATCTTTTCTTCAACACATCATTCAAATCGATATAAGATCTAGTTATATCTATTGATTTACCCTTAAAATCAATTCTTTATAATCTTACAGCAAGAAACTGCTTCTTTCTATTTACAAGTTCTTACTTACCTATACACATTAACGATCATGTTTCTTAAATCCATTCTCTTAAACTCAGTTTTACTTTTACTACAAGTACAAAGTTCTCCAGTTGTTCAAACTACTCCAACAAAGAGTCTTTCAACCAATAAAACTTCTTCTGTCAAAAACTCTACAACTACTAGTACTACTAAAACCATCACTTCACCATCAAAGAGTTCTTCAAACCTTACATCTAAGACTACTCCTTCCAAAATCATTCCAGTCGTCATAACTCCTCCTCCTTCTACTGGTTTCTTATGTGCTGCTAAAGCTTATCCTTTAGCAAACTGTGGTATAGTCAATCAACAAGGTAACATTAGATGTAAGTCTTTCCTTCATCAATCTCTACTCACTTAAACAATCAAACCTGATTCAGTTTTTTTTTCTATTGTCCGGTTTAGCTGTACCTGCTGATATTATAACGATCCATAATGTTACCCATTATTCTTGTGATGAAGTTTTTCAAGAAGAAACTTTAGGCGGTTATTGTTGTCAAGTTATGGTAAACACAATCTTATCTTTTTTTTTGATTATGTCTTACAAATGTTGATTCTTGATTCTTGATTCTTTTTGTTATGTAGCTTAGACAAGGAGCTAAATATTGCAAAGCTGCAGTCGTCCAGATCCTTACTTAAATTGCTTTTACATTCGAGTTCTTTTCTCTCATGATCTTTTTGTCTCCTGACTGTTTTGACGGATCGTTGTGTATGATATCACTATGTTGATCAAGGTATCATCGTCAGGGTAGACTAGGGGATATTGAACTCGTTCGGTTTTGACTTTTTTTTCACCAGTTTTGTTGTATACCTTTGATTACTTTTTTTTCCTCGAATACTTTAACGACAAGCATGAACCAAGAAATATAAGAAACATGAGGACGATGATCACTGAATTCTAAATGACCTAACCTTACATAAAGTTCCCAGATCAACTATTCTTTTATTACTCTTCTCATCTTTGATTCTTTAGGTTAGTTTTAAGTTTCTTTTCATACAGCAAGATATAAAATAATGTCAAAGAAAAGAGAAATAAAAGTAAGATTACTGTTTGTATATTATAAATGATAAAAAATGATAATAAAGGAAAATCTTAAAGAATGATCAAACGACAAGAAAAGTTCCATTTATTACATGATTGATCGATATCCCTATGAAACATGTTGATATGATTTGTTCTATCGATCAGAAGGTCTAAGAGCTTTTCCTAAAAGAAAAAAAAAGAACCAATTCCTCAATCCAAGATTCCGAGAAAAAAAGAATTAACGATTCAATTAAAACAAAAACTAACCTCTAGTCTTAATAGAATAAACAAAACTAGCCAAAATCTCTTGTTCACGTGAAAGACTAAGACTAGAGTTTTGATGATCCCAATGAGTTCTAGCTAAATTCGAAAGTCGATCACCCAATACACCTTCAGCATCATCAAAAGCCGTTAAAGATCTTAATTCTTTTAAACTAGGAGCCGGATTAGGAGGAATCGAAAGAAAAGATAAAGATCCAGTAGGTCCTAAGGTCGTCAACGTCATCGGTCCTAATGGTTTATGATGTGATGGTTTATGACTCGATTTAGAGCTCACAATCGTGTTGGCTTCTTGTTTGATAGGTAAGGTGATCGGTCGAGTTGGAAATAATGCATGATCGTAGTTTAGTGAGTTGGGTGAGATGAGTTGATGATATAATAGATATCTATGAATGGCTGATGATGGTAAAGTGGTAAAATCAAACTAAATCGTTTTTTTTTCAAATTTTAAAGGTCTATCAGTCAATTTATTAAAAAAATCTCAAATCGATAGAACATGAAAACTAAACTGTTGGACGACTTAAAGGTGATGGATTCGAATTGGGTTCAGTTGTTTCCTTTGTTTTGGTTTTTTCTACTGAAGTGGCTGCAGCAATTGATCGAACTGTTGTACCTATCATACATAAAGAACCATCAACCAATCATCAAAATGAAATATCAGTATAGAACATGGTTTTTGGTTGGTAATGAATATACTAGCTTACCTGTTGGAAGTATCTCTGGACTAGGTTCTTCATTGGTTTTACGCTTCTTATGTGAAGTAGTTTGATTTGAAGTTGACATGTTTGCTTGAAGTTGAATGGTTTATGTTGGCGTGGATATATCACTTTGTAGTTCAACTTCAATGCGAATTCTGAAAACTCATCATTAGGATTTGGCTTGTATGTGATGTTACATGTGCGGAAATTTGTTAAGTGCTTAAGTATCCTAGATCAAATCCATAGACTTAAAAGGCTCTTTAATTCGTCTTTCACGAATTGACAAAAGGTTGTGATAAACCTCAGTAGCCATCTACTCATACTCAATGAGTCCCTTGGATGGAAACCTGAAACTCTGCTCTGCAAGGTATAATTAGAGGGTTGTGAAGATCTTGTGTAGCTTGGATCAAGGGCCTGGGCCTTGGTGATAGAATAAGATTGCAACATGAGGATGTCAAATCTCTGACTCTGTGAGTCTCAAGTAGAGTGTGATCTAGCACACAAGCATAAATCCCATGATAGGCTCGAAAGACCACTCCCCCGTTATGTTCTAACCCCCATTTGCTGGGTCTAAAGCCCTTCTTCGAGAGCGAACGTGGCCGCCTCGGAAGAGGGGCTTTGTTAAGCTTACCGCTACAAAGTTGCACAACCCTTCGGTTCTCCCTGCTCACCCCAGAAACCAATTGTGTTGATGTCTTCATCGCGAGTGCCACGCGTCTCGGCATCAGGCAAAAGAGTAAGGGACTATGTTGCACCTACTAATCTCTGAGGGTGTGGTGATTAACCCTGTAGAAGACCCTGCCACTTATATGGGTGAATAACAATGTGCGGGGTCACAGCTCGCTTCAGCATCACACAGCCTGAAGTGAAGGCCATCACTCGAAATATACCTTATAAAAGCTTGACTCGAGTCAGCCTCACAATTTACTCCACATCAACTCACTCTTTGACTCATTTTCTTTTCATCTATCTGCTTTCATATCCGACATCCGTTTGTTTTTACTCAGACTCAATCCATCATGTTCATATCACCTTTCTTCATCATTGCTTCTCAGTTGCTGTTGAGATCCACAGGAGCGCAAGACGCGTCTATCAAAACCGGATCCAATCGGACAGACCACAAGAATCTAACTGCACCTCACAACAATACCAAGCTCCATGATGGTACCGTGAACCAAACCGCACCCGATGTTGGCAAATCAAACATCACTGCGCCAGTCAATGGTACCTCAAATCACACTGCGCCAGCAAATGGTACTGGAACCGGCGATGATCGCAAGAACATCACAGGACCCGCTGCATTCAACACCACATTACGTGTGAAATTGGATTACGGTGACTTCATTGGAAAAGTGGAGGGACCATTAGCCATCTGGAGTGGAGTTCCTTTTGTACGTCAGAGATCCAATTCACCCGTTCTCAAACCTCATACTTATCTTTTTGGTCTCGGTATCTCGATTTAGGGTGAAGCACCCGTCGGCGAAAGACGATTTGCGAACCCAATCCCACCCACAAAGAATTTCACCAAGTTTGATGCAACGGTTAGTACTTTTGTTCATAGCCTACGACTCGCTGTTCTGACTATCTGACACAATGCACAATGTTAGAAACCATCACCTGGATGTCCTACGACTGATCCTTTTGCCGGCACAGACCCCAAAAAATTCAACGCAACAGTTATGGAAGTTCTTGCACCCTTACCGAAATCTCTCCTACCTAACAGTGATCGTGATCCGGGCCAAGAAGACTGTTTGACACTAGATGTTAGTCTTGTTGTTGTTTCTGTAATCTTGTGATTTCGAACTCATGAGTTGTGTTACTCCAGATCATCAAGCCATCGGGTGTCGCCAAGAACCCCAAGCTTCCCGTCATCTTTTACATCCGTGAGCATTCGCTACCTCCCGTGTACTGTCTGATGTTCTCTGCTTACGCTTCTTTGTTTTAGCGAGTCGACATTCCAGTGAGATCAATCCTGGGGGCTTGATGGCCCGAGGTAAGATGAACAATCAAACGTTCATCTGGGTCGCTGTCAATTGGAGATCAAATGTAGGTCCAATGTCGTTTTAACACACAAGCTGATAATGTATGC
Organism: Melampsora larici-populina 98AG31; assembly: GCF_000204055.1. Lineage (NCBI taxonomy): Eukaryota > Fungi > Basidiomycota > Pucciniomycetes > Pucciniales > Melampsoraceae > Melampsora > Melampsora laricis-populina. The sequence goes on along the minus strand of NW_006768767.1, from coordinate 747,163 downwards.
TAACAGAATCTCTACGCAGGCATTTGGGTTTTTAGGTGGCAAAGAGATCGCTGCAGCTGACGCTGCAAACCTAGGATTGAAAGATCAACGTCTTGCATTGGAATGGGTTCACGTAAGTAGACACACCAACATCATATAACACATAAAGAATACTAATGATCTGGCACATGGTCATGTTTTATACAACAGAGGTATATCCACCACTTTGGTGGAGACCACCGAAGGGTCACTTTGTATGGTTCCCAAAGTACGTATCCACCATCTCGAACACCCCCACCATACCCCGACTAATCTAGATGAACATTTGTCCTTTATTCTTCCAGCCGGCGCAATGGCAGTTTCACATCACTTGATTGCTTTCAATGGTCAGCAAAAAGACTTGTTCCACGCAGCCATCATTGATGGATCGGTTGCCCTTCCAAGTCCAAGTGCGTTTTTTTCATTCTGATTCATGTTAAACACTCTCAGGATTCTCATTCTGAATTATTATGCAGAGATTGAGGAAGGACAAGCCACCTACGATAAGTTTGTTAAAGCCGCTGGCTGCCCAGTCGGGAAAGGATCACTTGCATGTCTACGAAAGGCAGATTTCAAGAAGTTGATGTAAGTCCCACCCTCTTCTATATCAAAATTTGATTGTGTAAAATTTGACCAAGCTGTCTTCAACAGAGCGGCCGCAAACACATTCCCTGGGTTGTTTTCCCGTGGTAAATTCCCTCTACCATTCCACGCCTATGTCGATGGCAAATTCCTCACTGGATCTATGGAGGAATCGGCCAAAGCAGGAAAAGGTCAATTTTATCTCGTGACTTTTCGATTCACATCAAAGCTCTTTTTGACCAATTTCTTTAAACAGTTGCCAAAGTTCCTATCATGGTCGGAGCTGCTGAGGATTCAGGAACGTTGAGCACCCTAGTCGAAGCAGCACACATCTTTAATGATACAGGTGTTACAGCTTGTAAGTCCGAAATCATCTCTCAAGGTCTCCAAACCCTCAAGCTGACATTCTCTACTTTTAGGGTTGCAAAAACTCTTACCCGGCGCCAAACCTCAAGAGGTTACGAAGCTCATGACCCTTTACCCATCAGATCCAGCCCAAGGCTCTCCCTTTGGCACCGGTCTCAAGAACGTCCTCAATCCTGTTTCAAAGCAAATGGCGGCTATATTTGGAGATATCGCCTTCCAGGTAAGATCCACATCTGAAGAAATTCCCACTAAAACCAGCTCTGACTTACATCTACCTTTGGTACACGCAGGGTATGCGAAGATTCTTTTCTCGATCAGTCCAAGCATCCACACCGGTATTCGGCTTCATTGACCGTGGTATGAAGAATACCTCCTACCTTGGTATGCCTCAACTTGCCAAATCCTATTCTACAAGCTCGTTTGTGAGAACACTAGCTGATGTTACATGTATGGTAATCCTTCAGGTTCATTCGAAGGTGTGACTACAATCAGCGTCTTGAAACCCCCAACACCTGGACGAAGCCAAGCTATTCAATCCCGTTTACTGTCATTTGTACACACTCAGAATCCTAACACCAACGGTACCAAGGTTCAATGGCCTAAATACGGGGTGAAGGGCGAGCTTTTGCAGTTCAACGATGAAGGTGCTTCAAAGACTATTCTTGATGATTTCAGAAAAGAAGGAATTGAGTATTACATCCACCATCTTATGGGTGATAGTGCCAAGATGGGCAATGCCACCAACATGACCGACATGACCGACAATGGCAACAGCACAGCTCCTGTCAACAGCACAGTTCCTGTCAACAGCACAGCTCCTGTCAATAGCACAGCTCCTGTCAATAGCACAGCTCCTGTTAACAGCACCAACAGCCACAAGCAACATCCCAAGCGCCTCAACCAATTGTTCTGAATCGAAAGCGTGACTGAATAGACCTTGATGTGTTTGATTACGATCAATGTACTTGTACAATACACTCTTTTTTGGGTTCTTTCTTGTATTACTTTTCCTTAGATTTTCTTTACACTCATTCTGGCTTTCGCGATTAGAAAAGACTTTCCATAAAACTTGTTGAAGTGGTTTTATTTTTTCACCAATGTATAGTTCCTGATCTCGTGTGAGATAGCATTGTAAATACAGTGTACTACTTTGTTACTTTACATGAAAGAAACGCTTTCCGTGACCAAAAACTCCATTCCAATTATAACCTTTCAAGTTTCAACACTATATTTTGAAAGTTTACACACTGATCTCATGTGTAAATCTCTTCGAGCACACTTTCTTCACTCATTCATACAACGTTTTTGCAGTGTTTAAAATTTGTGCCCAAAAACACAATCACAAGTAGGAAAAATGCGGCACGAATGACCTACTCAAGGGGTTGTATCAATAGAAATACATGTCATCTAGTGATTCTTCCACATGCTGCAGCTCAGTGCTACTCTTTGCCCAATTCTCTTGTTTGGTTGTATTTTATTTGTACAACTTAACAGCTAATCCAAGTTCAAGTCCAATGTTTGTGATAGCAGCACCCTGCAGCACCTGAATACACAACATATTTAAATGCTATGTGAAAGAACTGAAAGAATTTGACAAACCACAAATAAAACAAAATCCCCAATCTCATCAAATTCTAACCCTTTTCCAAGTAAGATTAAAGTTTTGAACTCTTGACTAGACTAATGAATTTTATAATAACTACCGATTTATTACAACTTAGAAAAACCCCTTTCAAATGAATTCAATATAATCAAAATAAACCCCTCCTTCAATGCAAAAACCCCTAGACCAGAAGGTCTGATAAGAAACAAGAATTACTAAACTCAAACTACTATCACTTAAGCACAATTGATATTGGTTGGTTTCCTTTCAAACTGTCACACTATGAAATAAACTACCAATAGTTCTAACTAAGGCTTCTAAATAAGAATTTCTAATCCTAATATCATCTTTACTAAACCCACCTTTAGCCTACCATTCCCCCCAAAAAAACAAAAAAAACCCAAATCAGCTCACAAATTTTCTTTCATTAATCATCATCATCATCAGAAAGAAAGAAATTACTAACCAAATCTAAATTTTGTAATCTATAAAACATCGGTCTAAGTGAATTAAGTGTATCTTCTTTAAGGTTAGATTCTTGTAATTGATTTCTACCAAACTGTTGATGATTGGTAGTAGCTTTAAATGATGAGATCGTTAAAAGGTTTTTCTTTTCATTGGATTGCATTTCATTCAGTTCATCATTTTCGAAATGATATGTTGCATCTTTCCAAAACAAAAGTAATGTCATATCAATGATATCTAAACGAAATCAAATTTATCAGTAAAACATCGCGCATCTCAATCAAATATTTCATATCAAGAAAAGGGGTTTTTAAAAGAAACTTACTTGATATTACTACTGATCTTGAAGAAGATCGACCAAGAGTTTCCAATATTTTCTTCTTAGCCTTCAACTTTTTATCTGAATCATAATTCACATAATTCCCTGTTTCTTCTTCTCCAAGAATCTAAGAAAAATTCAAACCATGATCAGTACCCTATTCCCCCACAAAAAAGCTAGCAATGTTTTTTCAAATCTTTACCTCAGTGACTTCATCTCTAGTAATCTTTGACCAATTATTCAACCTTTGTGTTAAGATAGAAGTTTGTGAAATTGTGAATTCCAATAAACTGATTGAATCATTAAGGAATCCTAAAATCGTTCTAAAGGTAGGACCTGGTCCTAAAAATAAAAACACAAAAACATTCAGTATATAATCAGTATATAAATAAAACTTCAAAAACTTCAAAAGTTTCGAAACTAAAACCAACCAATAACTCCAGCTGTACCTTCAATTTGTCTCAATGTGGGAAGTAGAACAGGCATAAACCTTATCCTACCTAATCAATCCCCCGAAAAATCAATCAATCAATCAATCAGTTTCCCACAAAACCTCCTAAGTCAGTCAAATTAAAACTTTTTCACAAACACTTACTTCTTCTCTGAGTTGCAACCCTTAAATAAGTAAGTACACTACCAACCAACGAAAGTGCCAAATCTCTAATCTTTTCTTGAAACACAGTGAAATTCGTAGTAGAGCCTATTAAACAAAATCACCAAAAAAAAATTAGAAAAATAAGTGAAATGCGCCTTATTGAGCAGGTATAGACTTGATGATCTTACCTGGAACGTTAATGGTCGCATCTGCTCTTTCATTATCTGTAACTGGACCCACTCGTTCAATCCAATTCAAATGACCACAAACCGTACTAGAAATAGCAAGTAAACTACTATGCATAGCACCATAACTAGTTGAAGAAGCCTAAAACGAAAAAAGATCAATTCATCTTCAATATATGCATAGTGTGACGAAAACATCATCAGTTCACTTACCATTTCTTGATCTCCAATTAATGGTAAAGCTATTCTTAAGATAGTAGTCACTAAGTGTACTTCTTGAATTCCTACACTTGTACTTAAATTAACCGGAGATCTAAGACAAGTGATCAACATTTCTCGTTGAGCAGCAATGAAAGATACTGCCTGAAAAGATCAAATTGATGGTCAGATTTTACAATCGATGGAAATCATATTAGATTTTAATAACTCTCACCTCTCGTGCTGCTGTAGAAGATTCAGATCCAAGTGCAATCAAAATACTTGCAACTAATTGTAAAGCAGGCAATAACAACTGATGATACCTTTCCGATGCCGAAGGGATAAAAGTATCAAACTCTACAAACAGATTGCTTGAACGTTAGAAAAAGATCATCATACTTTATTCAAGGAATCAAACATTCAGAAACTCTACATACCAGGATCAGTAAGTTGTGCTTGAGAAGAACGACCTAAATAATTACATTCTCCTAATCGAGCCAAGATTTTAGCTTCAATTAATTTCTCGGCTCCAGCTCTGGTAGCAGCAACTCTAAGTAAGAAAGCCATTTGAGTTTCATAAACATATAATGCATTTAAAGATTCTATTCGAAAAAATAAGTTCATTAGTACTGCAAATTACATAAACTAAAAACACATATTAAATCAGACTTACCAGGATCGGGTTCTAGAACAGCCATCAAATCACCTTCATTATCTTTTAAAAGATCCACAAAATCTTTCAAAAATCCATTCTTAGATAAAACATTAATAAATTGACCACCATTACGAAATTTATCTGAAAATAATAATAACGAATCTAGAATTGTAAATCCTACAGATTTCCAAACTTCATTTCCCATGACTGAATCTTTACAAATTATAGGTAATAATCTTTCAAAGGATGATAAAAACATTGACATCGTATTGGTTTCTAATGAATTTCTTTTATTGGATTTACGTTGGGTTGTTAGGGTTGAAGTTTCATCGTTCATAGACGTTGGTTCATTTCCAAGTTTTAAGATGTCGATTGATTCTGAATTTGATTGACTTGATGAATCTAGGCATGCACTGGTAGCATAAACGTGTTGAAGAAAACTCAAGATTGAAGCATAAAGATTTCCACGTAAAACGTTAGATGTATTAGACAAGACGATACTTTGGATGATAGCCCTTAGCACAGGCATCAATCGATCAAAAGGAAACGCTTGAGTTGCTTCTCCAGGTGCTAATGATTCCAAGTGAGTTCCTTCGTGCCTTAATTTGATCATTAATGCCACTACGATCTCACTTAAGAGTTCAGCCGAGCTAGGATCTGTAGCTCCTGCTACCAATTTCGGAAGTACAGAAGCCAATAAATCCAATAAGAACACATGTCGATTTTCTGGTGGAAGTAAATGAAAAGCTCGAGTTAGAGTCAACCGTAAAAGTATACTCCAAGCTCTAAGCATATGATATTGGGCTGAAGCAATTTCTCTTCTTTGGTTTTCAATCACAATCGATGTAATGATAAATTTGATTTCATCTTGTAATTCCAATTGTTGAGCAGTTCCATTTAACATTCCTCGTCTTTTCATTTCTTGTCTAGTAACACCTAATAAATTCAAAACTGAACCAAGATCAAATAATTGACATCCATTTTCATCTTCAATACAACATTCTTCAAAATTTAAATGTCCAAAGATCTTTAATCCTTGAGGTTCAACTTCAGTAAAATTCTTCCAATTGAAATCTAATCTTAAAAATAATTCTTGCATCCTAGGAAGTGATTGATCGGGTGCTCCTGCTTGATCAAGTATTGATCTTGCTTGATTTGAAGAACTTGCTGATCCAAATAAAACTGATACTAATTCAGAAGCGTTATCTCGGCGGACCTGTTCTGTTAAGACGTTCAATTCAAGTGAGATAGATTCCAAAAGCCAAGCAGTAGCTTTCAAGGTAGCCACAACTGAACTACAGCTTGTCACAATCTTCTCTCCACTACTATAAGTCAATTCACCTCCAACAACTTCAGGATTTGCTGGAATATTGAGTGGCAGAATACTAGCCTGTGTAACAAAATATCGTTCAGTCGACCTAAGGTAATAAGATACTGCCTTTGATGAATAATCATGTAAACATAATTGTTGAATCAATTTGAATGCCTTTTCAGCTAAAAGTGTATCCCTCTCAAGTAATGAGAACCCTAGTTCATGTACATCTCCTTCTGGACCACTTTGTCCCATGCGTAATAAGTCTAAGATGGTGTGAAAACAAGACAACTTGGCTTCTGGTGATCTTGGGTCCGCAATCTTTAGAGTATCTTTAGGTGTCCGAACATCAAATCCTAATAAATAATGAGCAAAATTAGGAGCAACTCGATGTGGTTGAGTATTTCGTAATAAAAGATCCAAGATAGCATTTCTAATTGCAGGTTGAACTCTTGTCATATCTCGATCATCTAATTCACCCGATAAATCAACCACAAAATCATCATCATCTATATCACGGAAACTTGATGCTGCTCCTTCTAATCGACCAATAAAGTTACCAAGAATCAAAAGACTTTCTTCAGATGAATCCAATAATCCAAGTAATCGGTTCATTCGACCTGGATATTGACCTTGAAAGTGATCTGCTGCAGTGAAAAAGGTAGATTCGGCTATATGCGCTAAGAGCTTGACTGCAAGATATGCAACTTCATCATCCGCAATACAACCTACCAAAACCGCTGTAGATACCACCACACTGTTTGAATAGAAGATATGTTGATCCAAACTTTGTGCCGATTTCGCCCAAACCAATCGCTCTTGTGGTATCATATCAGGTGCAAATTCTAGAATGTGAGGCAAGACGTCACCTAGAAAAGCTCCTTGAAGTTCTGTGACTCTTTTAATAATCCTCAGGGTTCGAAGTACACATCGACATGTCGTATCTGATCTTTGAGGGCTGTTTTCCACAAAACGAGGTCCATTGAGTAATGTTTCAAACAACTGACGCGTCAATTCAGTATTGTTCAGTATTCTTAATAAGATATCGAAACCAGGATGAGTGACAGCACTAAAGATAGTTCGGTGATGTGCTTGTTTTTTGTTTCCAGGATCTGTTTCGGGTAATGATGTGCTGGTCAAGAAAGATGCAACATCGTAGGATGTCAAGCAACGTTCGATAAATGCCAAACAGACTTCAAAAACCTTATAACGCTCTTCTTGAAATAAGAAATCACGTGAACCAACTTTCCGAAAGACTTCATCAATCACAAATCTAACATAAGGATCAATACCAGGCGAACGCGATAAAGCGCCTAGATTTTCAGGAATCGATTGTAACTCGAGTTCTTCACCTTTCTTCACAGGTGAGCGATGCATAGGTGGATGAATCAGAGCGACCAAGAGGGTGATAAAGGCAGTCGAACTTGGGTATATCCTATTAGCCGCTTCAACTTCGTCAAGTTCAGCAAGGATCCCAGTCTGAGCTAATTGTCCAGATGCGTAACCACCTTGAGTAGCGCCACCTAGCCCGAAACTGGATTGATATTCGAGTACATGAGTTGATAAGATTTGACTATGCTCCAACGTTAGCCAACACTTGCGTGCGATATCTGGACTAATTTTGTTTCCCGGGGCCGCAAAGGCTGCGATGGCCAGTAACAGCTCAGCTTTAAGATCGAGAGAGATCGGACATGCAGCCAAAGCAAATAGAGTTTGGATCGGTTTATATTTCTGGTGATCATAAAGAGTAGCTTGAGCAGTTGGAGAATATTTAACCACTTGTCGAATAATCTTGGCGTATCCTTTGAGTATTGATAATTCAGCTGGCGCCAATTGACGAGGATCGGATTGTAATTTCTTTTGACCAACGTTACTCTGTAAAAGTTGAATATAATATTGTAATTGACCAAAAATTGAAGACCAAGCGCAACTCGGAATGTTTAAACCCCCATGACCATCTCCAATCCGACCAAAGTTTGGTGGTGGATTCACACCATTCTCTTCACAAGATCCAGCCAAAAGGAAACTATAAGCCAAATCACTACAACGAGGTCCAGTTGCTAAAGAAGCGAGCATTTCGTAAAATGATTTGACCATGCCAAGTTGCCGACATTCTGATGCCCATCTCACAAACCCAGTCAGTTTGGTTGACCGGCCAGACATCATAGCAGGTGACCCCATTTCATCTTCCACCTCATCGACTCCCCAGTAAATCAGTGCTGAGTCAGATGTATCGCGATGCAATGCAGCAATGACTTCAAATAATGCTTCAATGTCATGTCTCGGAGGTGCAGGTGTATTTTCAAATGCATCAGGAGCCGTAAATTGAGGACTTGGTCGAAATTGCATTGACATTGAAACGAATGCATCTTCTTCCTGATTTCGAAGTCGTCGGAGAACTGATTGTAACGAGGTGACGAAACTGATCATAAGTCGATCGATTTGTGAAACTACTTCAGATCTAAAGTCTTCCTCGATTCCTAGTAGGTCATCAGCAGTCGAGGTACGCATTGCTTCTTCAGACCGAGGGCCTAATACGCGAGAAGGTGACTCTTCCAACAAGCTCTTCTTCTTGAAACCTAGTAAATCAGACACCATGAAAGGAAATGCGCCATTTTGGATTGATGCCATGACCATTTGATCGATTTGGTCTTCCCAAATTTCAGTCTCGTGTTCTAACCTGGGTTCTTGCCTACCAGATGAAAACCATCAATAAAACACTAGCCTTTGGTACTAGATAGAGACCGACCGGGGTGGAGATCACTCACTGGTATGCTGAACCGAGGAAGAGGCACCATTGTAGCAATGCAACAGCTTTCGCCTGCTTAACGAGCCATCGTTTGGAAGTTAAACGTTGATTAAGATCGCGCATGAAAGCTGTATCATTCCATATATTAAGAAAGTAATCATACTCCGCTTCAGTCACAGAAGTACAATCCCCATCAATAGCAGCTAAGAAAGTTGTCAGAAAATGATAAATCAAAGGATCTTGAGAATCCATCTCGGCTAAACTATCGATTAATGAAGCAATATGAGATGGTTGAAAAAGTCGAGCGAATCCAATAAGATAAATGATTTGACCTAAATCTCTTCTTTCAGATTGATGTTGTTCCATCATTTTTTGAACAATCTCATCACTAAATTTTACAATCACATTATTTGAACTTGTTAAAGTTTGATTATTTGAATTATTTAAACTTGATCCAAATCCGAATCCTAAATTAGGTGTAGTTGTTTGATTTGATAAGTTCGGTGTGGTTGAAGTAAGTTGATTCTTAAGTTTTTGGATTTCTTTTTTTGAATTTTTAACTTCTTCAAATACTTTATCAATCCAATTAAATGGTTTATTATTAATCTTTACTGAACTCTCTACTAAGCCTTGTCTAAACTTTTCTAATTCATCTGTCATTCCACTTTGAATCATTTCTTCTGAATCTCCAGCTTGAAAAATCAATTTCAAAGATCTCAAAAGTGCTGATCGTTCTCGATAATACATGATTACAGCACTATCTGCATTTGCTCTACCGTATCGCGATTTTCTTGACATTCCATGTTGTAAAAGTATTGCACAATTGTTCTCGGAGATATCAAGTTGTTCGGATAGATAAAGTGCTTCTTGTGTGAAATCAGGTGTATGGCTGTGCGTGGTACCCTGATAAACAAATTGGCCTATGTGGGTTCATAATCACGTATAAAAACTTGTAAGTCATCATATAATCATTCCTGATATAAATTTCATCAATGAAAGGGAAGCATACCTTTTCTAATCCTTTCAGCCTCTTTTGCATTTCGTGATGGTTTGTCTAAGAGATTAATGAGATGAGGACGCGCTCTATCAAGTTCAAGCCTTAGTTTCGGTACCAATGATGGATCTGGACGCGTGAAGGTATCTTCAAGGAATTCGCAAAGGTGAGAAAAGAGATCAGGAACGTAATCGATGGTCATGTTGATAGATTTGAATGACCGTTGAGGTGGATGAGGGTGATGGGTGAGGGGTGAGGGTGATGGTGAAGAAGGACTAAATTGGATTTTCAACTTTCAAAAGCTTTTTCCACTAAAATTCGATCAAACCAACTTTCACAGTTTGTCAAGAGATGTCACAGTCTGAAAATTGGCACTTCACAGGCAACTCTTGAGTGTGAAAGGTCTCAACAAATACCCTGGTCCCTGTCATGAAAACCATGGTCACTGGCAATGCCAATACCCATCCATCAGCATTCGACAATCCATGCAATTCATGATTCAATCTAGTTCTCCACAACCCACTAGGAAAAATCAAGGGAGGACTCCACAATGATATTAAACAAACTTCTCAATGTCTATCTCAGATCTGTAACTGACTTTGAGAACTGCTCAAATAAACACAGTAAGAGCCTCGGTTCAGTCTACAGAATGATGCTTCAATCAACGAGTTTAGATTGTAGTAGTTCCGCTCAATCGGAGTTGATTACTCTCTAGTGAAATGATAATAACAATCTCTCTTCATCCCCAGAAAAAAATCAATAAACTTTCCTCAATTAAAAACTTGAATACATTGCAAGTTAATTTTAATCACTTTGAACTTCCTTTCAACTTTGACTATTTTCAACTCTATTTCTAACTTCATTAGTAATTTCAACCCTATCAACCCAACCCATCTTTCTTCTCTCTTCTTTAACAGTCTTCATAACTTCATTACTTAATTCAAGATTTCCAAGATACCCTCTTCTATGATTCCAATCTGAATATCTCATCCAATCTCGTTTCCTACTCGGATGTAAATCTGATGGTAAAAACCTTTCTTTGGCTGCAAACCTATGTGGTTTAAGTAAAGCTCTTAAGGTTAATCGGTTATAGAATTTACAAATTACGGTGCCTCCTAAGTTTTCAATCGTTTCTATGGCTGATTTCGATGCTCTTGATACTATGATTGTTAGTTTTGGTGTGTTGAAATGACTCGTACCCTGTAAAATCAAAGTCGAACTAAAGAGTCATCAGTTTCACATAAGAAAACTGGCGATCGTTGACAACAACATGGAAATTGAGATGACCTTTCCAAGTAGTTTGACACCGTCTTTTATACCATGTATAGCTCTTGAATCAAGTAATTCTTTCATAGTAATTGGTTTTGATGGGTCTATTCTTGCTTGATCGATCCAAAGTTGTAGTTGATCTAAATTTAAAGGGGACATTTCAACCTTGGTTCTATAAACAATGACACCAATCAATCAGTCCTTGATCCTTCACACTACTTGTGCTTCTATGATCACAATTGCCAGAAAAAATCAACATCACTTACGGATGATGAGCACCTCTCTTTGGGAATAATCTAGTGATAGGTGTTTGACCTCCTTCGAATGCCAATCTTGGACTATTTCCTTTATTAGCATTTTGACCTTTATGACCTCTTCCAGCAGTTCCACCATACCCTGAACCTTGACCTCTTCCTACCCGTTTTCTCTAAAAAAGCCCCAGAAGAATATATAAGTTCTCAATTCATTAATTTAAATTGATTAACTTTTATGACTAACAGAATGTGTTGATCCTTTAGCTGGTTTAAGATCCGATAGTGTAGTTGCGTATCTTGATTGTGTAAATGGTAAGACAAGAGAAGTGGTTGAGGGACGTAAGATTGAAGTCGGATTCGGATTTAAAGTTGTAGGACGAGATGTAAGTTGGGTTGATACTAATCTCCATAACCTAGGGAAAGGTGTAGAAAGACAGGCCAGGCCATGTTGAGAATCAGATATAGTTGATGAGGTTGAGGTTTGGTGAGAATCAATTGACAGAGTCAAAAATCAATCGGGATGAACTTGACAAATTCAGTTATAAAGATATCCACTTGAATATATCCTACTACTGAGGAGGCAAAATCGATATAAGCATTCGATGTCTACACAGAAGCATACTCAAGCACTTCGTTTGCATGGTGGATGTGTTCAAAGAAAATGAGCATATATTTTACAAAGCAAAATATGAGCATCTTAATGGCCTGATACTCTCAAGACCTCTTTGTTTATCAGTTTTTCCCACCTACCTGAAAAACCTAATCACCCCATTTTTTACAATATTTGGGTTGATACTCAAGTCTGAGAGTCCTGTGATGGTCTGACCTGATATGTAGGACAAGATCCCCAAAGTTTTGGCTTTGAGAAAACCAGTTCAGGTAGCTAACCTTCAAAAAAAATCCAGAAAAGCCTTGCTCATGAAGCCAGCTGAGCTCTGCACACATTCTTATTTGGGTAGCAACACTAAAGATTTGTGATAAGGTTTATATGCAATTTCATACACCTAGATGTGCAATAAACACCAGATCCCCCCCATGGGCCCTTTGGGTGTGCCCTGGTTGGCCCTGAGTGTTTTCTGGATCCCATTGGGTCTACCCAAGAATGCTCCAGGTGTGCCCTGTCACACTCAGGACCGGGTCACAGCACCAGCTTTGACCTGTTGATGTTGGGTTGTGCCTCCATGGACCTGCATGAAGGGGCGGCCAGAAAGTTACCAAATTGTGATTCACAAATAGGAAGATTGAAACTTGACCTATGTGATTGAAGACTGAATAGGATCAACTCTGGTGTGGTTTGCATAATTGATAATTCAATGAAACTCAAGTCTGATGATGTTCATATGTTTTGAATTACATATCTTTATTTTCATGTTTCAGTCTATTTGGAGCACAAATTTCAAAGCAATATCTTTATTGACTTTTTGATTTACCTTTCAAATCAAATCCAATGATATGTCATGTATTCTACAACAATTGAAAAAGTTGTTTCACCAATCTTTTTTTCAACAAAAAGATGTTCAAGTGCAGATAATCAATTGAATTAAAATTCCCATTGCAATATATGGGATATGAAATATCAAGATGGTTGTTTTCAAGAAATCCTGGCTTTTGTCAGTTAATCTCTAGCTTGTAAAATGGTCATCGTCATCATGTTTGTTTCTCACTACATAGAACCCAAAAATATGAAATTTGACAACTCTGGACCGATTTTCTGTCAGTGGATCATGTCCAAAACCAGCCAAAAACCTCTGATACCATATAGGATTTGGTTGTAAAACACACAAGTCTCCCCCAGATCAGGGGATGCAACTGAGTGGCTGAGATGAAGTGATCAGATGGGCCAGCCCTCCCTGAGGTTTCTTTGGCTAAGGAAAAAAGCCCAAGGAAGACCTAGTTCATCTGCTCAGTTCCTGTTGACCATATAATCAGCTAACAAGCAGGAAGAAAACAAAAAGAAAATAAAAAAGAATTCACAACTCAAATTGAAGAAATCTTGGAAAAAAAAAACAATAAATATTTTCTATGCTCACCCCTAATACCTATGTGAAGTCAAACTTAATTAAGTCTCAACACTGGACCTAACCACCAACTCCAGCAAGAATAAATGTGGAGGTATAAAGTTTGAAGTACAAAAAAAAGTTTTATAAGACCACCAGTTTTTGGTGAAAAGCTCCAACACATCTCACACAAAAAAATCAACCTTGGACATAAACCCCTTAACTGGAGTTGGTGGTTAAGTCCAGCATTGGAACTTAGTTAAAGTTTTGTAGGTGAGTATCTATTTTTGCCCATCTGATGGTCTGTTACTTGCTTTGAGTACCCACCCCAGCTTTCAATCCATCAAATACGTACTCAACCAAAACCAACTTTTTTCTCTTCCACCACTAATCCCATTCCCAAACCCACCATCCATCACCCAATCCCAACCAAATCCCAAGTCCATCTCTCACCTTCATGACTTCCTCCCACCCCCTCTGTTCCAAAAAAATAAACCATCAAATCCTCACTTCAATGCATTAATGATTCATATCTTTAAATTAATTAAATATATGAAATTTCCCAAAAAAAAACAAGAAACCAAAAAAAAAAAATTCTTTCAAAGAATAAATAAAACCTCATAAAAAAAATCAAAAAACCCAAACTTTGCAAAATGAAAAATCAAAGACAATAGAAGATGGAAAAAAGCAAAAAGAAAGGATCCAATTATCTTTTTGATTTTTCTTTATATATCCTTCAGTTCTCTTCCTTTGACTCATCATCAAAAAAGTAAAAAGTAAAAAAAAGTGTAATAAACTAATGAATAAATTTGTTTAATAATCAGTTTTGTTTTGATAAAAAAAAAACATACTTTCTTTGAGGTGTAAAGGAAAGAACAAAAAAAAAGTAAGTTTTAAGAAAGAAAAAAACATGAAACCTCTCTGCTCACACACACACACAAACACACACACACACATTAAAAAACCACACACACACAAAAAAAAAACCTAAACTATTATAACCTCCCCTTTTCCCCATTAATACCCTCAAATCATCAAAAGAATTAAATTATTTCTCTCTTCTTCTTGGCTGGTGTCTCCTGGGAAAAAAAATAATACTTCTTTTAATGAAATCTTGTAACAATGAAACCTCAAGCTCAAAACTAGAAAAAAGAAAGTTGTCCATTCACAATAATTTTTTATTTATTTTTTACTTTTCTCTCATTTCCCTACTATTGTCTCATTTCTTCATCATCCCTACCATTCGATTGTTGATGCTGTTGTTGTTGTTGTTGTTGTTGTTGTTGCTGTTGATGAAGAAGTTGTTGTTGTTGATGGTGATGATGATGAAGTTGTTGTTGATGTGACTGTGATTGTTGTTGTTGTAAAGGTGAAGTATGTTTAAATCCAGTTTCACCATTCCCAATAGGTGGTGGAGGAGAAGAAGGAAATGAATAAGGACTTAAAGGTATATTGTTACCATTACTACCAACTAAGGAAATCGAATGACTAGAAACAATCGAAGGTGATCCAGAACTAACAGATAAATGTCGATCATGTCGATTTGAACCATTATTATTGTTAGGATTAGTAGGAAACGGTGGTGGTCCATTCGGTCCAAAATCAAAATTTGATATACTTGGTAAACTTGGTCGGGTGGGATATGGACTAAATCTTGGATCACTCGGACTACGTGATCTTCGAATGCCTTCTTCTGATCCTCTTGCCGGTCCTGGCCAATGGTTTGTTCCATTCGTTAATCCTACTGATCCATCCCTTTCATTTGCTGTCAGACCTGCCATATTGATAACTAATTGATGATCAAGTGAAGATGCCGTAGAGGCAGGAGTAGAAGCTCGATAGAGACTCGCTAGGTTAGGTGAAGAGGCAACTGAGAGTCGAGAACAACCTGAACCATACGAAGGACTTCGATGTAGAGATAAGTTCCTTGAAGGTCCACCTGGACCTGGGTCACTATCCATCGTATTAGAAGAGTTAACAGAAAACCGTCGACCTTCCTCGCGGTATGACGGTCTAGGGTCCACATATGATGGTCTATGGTCAAGATCGTAATGGGTAGGTCGTTCGACTGGCAATGCATCTCTACTCCCAGCAACACTCGGTCGAGGTAATTGATGCGCAAGTAAATTACGAACTCGAGAACAGTCCTCAACAATCTGTGGCATCGGTGGTGGAAGGTTGGCTCGACCTTTACCTTTGTCTATAATCTTACGAGGACCGATCGGTCCTCCAAATTCGGGATTCAAATGTGTCAACATATCTGAACCCTGTGCGAGTCTCTGTTTCTGTAAGACTGCACGTGATCGTTCTTGAGCTGATCGACGAGCTGCTTCTCGTTTAGCTTGTGACTCAAGTTTGGCTTCTTCTTTGGCAGCCTTTTCGGCCTCTTTCTTAGCTTTCTTCGGATCGATATGAATGGTAGATGGACCAGTTTGAGCATCTGGTGGTACACGATCTGAAGGAGTTCGTTTGAGGGATTGACTGCTAGAAAATACGGACGCTAGAGTTCGGCTGCGGCTCTTTTGATGTGTCATGGGTGGATTGAGTTGGTTGCGAGAAGTGGGCGATTGCTCAGGAGGTAATCCCTCTGACGATGAAGCATGGCCAGGAGAGAGAGATAGGAATGAAGGATCTCGGGTGATCGCAGGAGAATGCTGGTCATAGGAGTGCTGAGAGTATGTTTCGTTACCGTGAGAGCCCCGCCGGATCTGATCGGGGTGAAGGTGAGGAGGCGGTGGTGGTAAATAGGCGACTGCGCCTCGATGTGGATAAGCTGATGCGGATGGAGAGGCACCATCAGTAGGTGGGAAAGTGTAAGCATGCCCGGATCCATCTGGATCAGACATGACAGAGTCTACTCCATTCGGGCCACTCGAGGGTGTTAAGATATGAGCTGGCCGAGCTTTGGGGAATGCCCCATGAGTATATGAAGTAGGAACAATCTGGGGGGATATCGAAGGCAAATCAAGTGCCATTTGAGAATGAGCTGAATTAGGTGTAAGTAGATGAGGTACCCCAGGATGATGTCCGTTAGATCGAGGTAAATGAAGACCATTGGCGTGCGCTGGATTGATCATCGCTGCGCCAGAGAGAGCTGGTGGAATGAGTCGAGGAGCAACATCGACGAAATAAGGATGAGTTAGACACTGAATAGTAGTGAGTCGAGCCGTAGGTTCATATCGAAGTAATTCGTGTAAACAATCCACCAACTGAATCGGAATGCTTGACATATCAAAAAGTTGAACAAAATCCATTGGAGCTTTCTGGGATGAGTCGGAAAAGAGGGATCAGCTGAGGTGATGTGAGAGAGGGCAAGGTTTGATGAAGAGGATGATTTTGGAGACTGAACGAGTTGGAAAACAAGATGATCAGAGGAACAAGAAGAAAAAGAAACAAGAGATTGGGACAAACGTCTGGAAATTTAAATCCTACAGCCTCAGCCAATGCTACTCCATTCAACCACTGACCACCACCTCGAAGTCGACCTTTATCATCATGACCATAATGATGTTTAGGATCACCCATAATCTCACATATCCGATGAACCTGATCCATCTCACTAGTACCCGGAAAGAGCGGTTTCAGAGTGACTGTCTCGACCATGATAGCACCTAAAGCCCACATATCCACCGGATTGCTATAATCACGTGCCCGTAAGAGTACTTCAGGAGCTCGATACCACCTCGTAGAAACGTATTCGGTGTACGGTGGAGCACTTCGAGTTTCTCGAGCTAAACCAAAATCAGCAATCTTGACCACCACAGCCACATCACGTTCAGGAGGAGCAGTAGGTAAAGCAAAAGGGCTTCCATGAGGATAATCGGTAAGACCGGTAGTAGTGATGAGTAAGTTTTCAGGTTTCATATCACGATGAAAGTAACCACAAGAATGAACATGATGAAGTCCTAGTACGATTTGTTCAAAGATACAGGCTATAAGACCACCCGCCAATGGTCGACCTTTTCGAGATTTGGTAAGCTGATAAAGATTTCCCTCCATACATTCGAATACGAAATGAAGTTCACGAGTGGTAGAATGTAAGAATGCGTCATAGAGAGGGATGATGAATGGGTGCATAGGAATCGTTCGTAGTGACTAATATGATAGGAGTCAAAAAGAGTGATCAAAAGAATAAGTCAGACAATCGAAATCGAGAATGAGGGTCAAGAAGATAAAGCATTAAGAAATGAAGGGTTCTAGATCGAGAGATTCCAACCTTTAGTTCTTTAAGTTTCATACATTCATCCCAACCACCTTCAAAAGCTTTCTTCATCTTTTTGATCGCCACCAAACGTTTTCCTTTATATTCTGGTCTTGAGCTTGGACCGGGAGGTTGAGTTCCAGGTGGTAAGGTAAGAGGTGAATGCCAATCAGCAAACCAAACCGTTCCAAACGATCCATCACCGACTTCTTTGAGAATAGTATAATTACGAGTTCCAACGTCAGGAAGGGGAGTGGTAGGTGATTGAAGTGATAGAGATGAAGAAGCAGGTGTTGACCGATTTGACATTCCGTAAGATGAAATCAGATTGACAAGCAGAGTGAGACTCAGAGATTACTTTAAAAGACAGAGAGAGATAAGAAGAGTAAGGTAAAGGTACTGGTTGGTAATTAGCTAAAATGGTTTTCAACTCAATGGACTCAAGATGGTGATAAAGTAGTACCTAGTAGTATGTAACTAACTAGTCTACTACTACTACTAGCTACAATATAGTTCAATTTCTTTTTAGTAGTTCTAGTTCTACAATAACAATTTGATTAACTTTTAATTAGACTGTTATCTACTTTTCTTTTCTTCTTCTTCTTCTTCTTCTTCTTCTTCTTCTTCTTGAACTCTCATTCTCTCAAACTACAACCACAACAACACTGCTGATGATCTACATATTTCATTTTCTCCATACTTCAACTTCAACCTTTCAAATTCATGCATATCAAAACACTATACATCTTCATTTCATCTCTGCTCTTGGCGATTCATCTAAAACACCCCATCATCAAAATAAACATCACACCGCTTTTCCCTGATCGATCAATCCACATTTGTTTGTTTTGGGTTTTCTTTGTATAATTCTCTTCAAAGAGAGTATCACTTGAAGTTGGTATTGGTATTGGTATCAACATAAGGAAATAAAAGTGTGCTATGGACTTGCTACAGCTTGCTAATCTAGACCATGTGCATTAAAATTTGAAAATGGCAGTATGACAGTTTCCCCCGAGAGTTTAGCCAAGCTTTTCTCAGTTTCAGGTTCTTATGATCACTCACGGGGGTGTCTGATTTCGTACAGCTATCATCTCACCATCACGTGACCAAACGCAGTCACTGCGGAAGCAATCGTCCATTGCATTATCCTTGAAGATTTTCCATCTTCATCACCTTTTTTTTCGCTATGCCTTCTCTTTCTCGCTCTCCTTATCATTTCTCAGAGATATATAGTCGCAAAGACGTTCCTAGTGGACACGCGCCACTGATTCTAAATCGATTTTGCATGTGTGATCAGATCTGGTAATGAGCATCGTGTTTGATTACTTCTCAAGACTCTTTTTCTATGTATTCTAATCTATTCTCATTCTCAAATTAATCAAAACTTATTGTCATAAAAGAAAATGTGTGTGTGTGTGTGTGATAAGTTGATCATTTATCTTTAATTCTTCGTCTTATGAATTTTTATTGCACCTCTGTCAAAATCGATTCATCACAACAACAACAAAAAAGATACAATTTTTTTGTAATTGGACACCAGAGAAAATGTTGTCAATAATTAATCATATACTCAATCAATCAAAACTGAGAAGGGAAAAAAAATTGGGATACTCCGTACCGGGATATGTATGTACATATATTGAGGTTCCCAAAGATAGAGATGACGAGCTCGAAGTATATGTATGCAGATACACAGTGGCAGGCAGTGCATGTATGTACACAATTTTCTTTCTGTGATCAATCATCGGTCGGGGAAATGGATATCATTCGTGTGTACATACGGGGAATAAGATAAGGTGAAGCGTGGACAGGAGAAGTGATTTGGTTGGAAAAGTTAAGCACATCTCTTTTATGTATGTATCTACATACATACATATCTCATTGAGGAAACACCAGAAGAGATTCGAGATGAGAATCGAGATTCGCATGAATTGAGAAACCACCTTGAGGTGGAGTCGGTGGTTAGGTCCGCGTTGGGACTTATGTTAAGTTTGCCTTGAGGTGATTTTTAAATCCTGATCTTCCCAATGACAATCTTTCCATAGATACTTACATCACCTTATGTCATCATCGACTAGAAGTTGTTATGAAGAGTTGCCAAGATCTATAGTCTGATTATCTTTTGTGACCATTTTCCCCGTACGCTAAAGCTGAGAAAGACTAAAGACATCCTTTAAACGAGAGCTTGATTGATTCTATGCAGATGCATGTGTACTAGTGTAGACTAAAAAAATCCAAAAAGAATAGAGATCACCTTTACAAATAGTATTATCAATCAATTTTATATCTCTCGTGATCTCTTCCAATTCCTTGAAATGAGCTTCACGTACATTCATACGTAGTGAGATCACAACCTTACACACACTAAGAACTTTGAGGTATGTATAGAAACCTTTGTTTTGTTTCTGGTCTATAAAACTTCTTTAAAGAAGTCAGATCTATCTATGTACCTAAGTCACAAGTGCGATACATCACCAAGAATACGATTAGTTTTCGGATCATGTTCAAGCTAATGAATCTTTAGCATCTATCATGCATATGTATGGTTGGTAACCTTATAGGGACTTTGGAACCCCGAGTTCGAGACTTCTGGGTTCTGTTCCGAAAAGTGCCGAGAATCGAGATTAAAGAAAGAGATTCACTAGTTGGATTTATAGTCTACAGACCAAGTACCAAAGAATATGAACTTACTTTGATATTTGTACGTACGACAAGATAGATGAAAAGACAACCGAATGAAAGAATCGATCGGTGGAAAGATGTCACTGATGCAACAAAAATGTTTCTTCGTGTATACATAATGGGATCCGTACGAAGAAGAGGAAGGAAACGAAGAAGGAACTGGTGATGAACTTCACCGGTGTTAAAATTTGATCATTTAAAGCAAGAAAGATAAAGCTCAATCCATGTTCTTTAGCAAACTAAACAAAGAGATAAAAATTTCTCATTGACTCTTAAAATCGTCAAATGTTGAGGTCTACAAGAGCAAGGGTATTTTCTAAAGAAGATACAGTCAAATCGCAAAAGCTTGACCGATTATGCCCGCAAAACTCGAGCAGATTGGCGGGGAATTTTTGAAAAGCTTTTCCGGTTTGACTGCATGTTGTTTGGGCTCTCTACATATCAGTGTTTTCTTTCAAGAAATCATAAAGATCATGAACTTCTTAGTATTGGCTAGCAAGATCACTGAATCATGCACCTCAAGAACTTTCAGAGTTCCAAATTAGTAGTAAGGATATGAAATATCTGAAGGGTTTATGACTCTATTTGAATTTGTTTTTCAAGACAATCTGGGCAAAGAATCTATGTGCTCTGATCGCTGGCTCGTAGCGGCTTGAATCCTCATTGTGAAGGACTCCATGGAATTTATATCTGCAAGCGAATTGCATCAGTTGCTTTCTTCTTCTTCACAAGAACTTAACATAGAAGTTGTAATAATAACACATACTATTTTCATATAATTTCATGGATCCATAGTTGAGGTTTGAGCAGGAAGTCCTCAAAAATGTTTTATATATGTAATCCCCGTACCCCCAGATATTTTGAAATGAGAGTCAATTTGCTCAAATGAGTTGCAAAAGAATCATTGTATTCAGAAGCATTCAGTTTGCATATATACTACTTTATTCTCTACCCAACACAGTCAGGTCTTGTAATACTTTAGTGTCACTTTTCTTTTGATGTTTTGGTCTATCAATACCTTTAGCAATTCCTGCATTTTACCACTTTTTTTTACCAAATTAAAATGGTTTGAGAACAGCTGAGACCCAGCAGGTGCTTTTCATGGTAAGCTTTTGTCAAGGTATTTTTTACAATTTAGACATTTTTATACAGACTTCAGCTGTAGAGATAGTTATATTTTACTGATTTTTTTAACTTGACATCCCTTAATATTCATAAACTTTTTCATAAATATTATGAAATTGAGAAAAGTTTTCTACGGTCAAAGCATCAAAGCAGTTTGACCTGAGCCCTCCTAATGCTGATTCAATGCTGATTCAATCATTTGTTGATCTAAATGGAATTTTCCCACATGAAAATCACTGTATGTTGGCAGTATGCAACCGGCACGAATGAACATTTTTGAAGTTGTTTGCAATGCTTTGAAAGCCCTTGGACTACCTTGAGGCATTTCAATTGGCTTAGATTCAGAGCAAGCATGCGTGATCCATGAATTCATACAAAACATCTTCAAGATCCAATGTTGGGGAATTAGACGTGTGTCTGCAGTACCTGATCAGGTTGAACCTGCCTCAGCTCACACATCCTGATAAAAAATCTGCGGCAGATTCTGCAAAGGCTCGGAGTAGTGCCGGTCCCAAGTGGTATGGTCTCAGACCATCGGCATACAAGTACTTGTGAAATGCGGATTTGATCGCTGCCCGATGCAACACGCTTCGAATGTCATTCAATCAATCCTCTGGACATTCATTCTCAACAATCCCGCCAAGATGTATTTCTTGAAGTCTCTGCTTGGTTTATCGTCACAAGACATCGACTGCTCATCAACCAGCACATACCTGACCAATCTCCTTGGCGGAAGTTAAACGTTCAGACCACTTCTTCAATACCTTTTTTCATCAAGTTTCATCAACGCATTTATATTCGCACAAAATGTGCAGCAATCTTTTCGCCCGCAGGATCTATGTCCACAATACAGCGGCCTTTTCAGTCTCTGTGGCAAGTCCGAGAGACGGATTTTCAAAAACATAGCTACCTTTTTGCAGCCGGGGTTAGAACTTTATCTTATACCTACCAGCCAACAATCCTTCATTTGCAGTATTATGACAAATTTTATGTGATCATGAATGCGAACACATATCGGATGATGTCGTCAGTTGACAAGACGAGTTTTGAGTTGATACAATCAGAAAATTTGTGTTATAAAAGGCTTCAGACCAGTCACAGTAAATGAATTGTTCTTTCATCATATATCAAAGTAGAGATAGTTTCTTCTTGGTCTAAGCAGTGCTCTCCATAAAGCGCTTTACTCAAATATCAATTCCTCTCCTACAAAGATCTCTTTCATCTCATTTCCCAAGAATATCACGTAGCTTTTCCATTCTATTCCCACAAACTTTCTCAAGATGCGAAGCCTCGTGAAAGCCTTTGTGATCATCAGTGTGCTGAGTCTCGCTGCGAGTGATAAAGCATCAGCCGGTCCGTTAGGCTCAGGGGCCATTCCATCTGACAACAATGTCGACAATCCCGCCAATCTGACAATGTACAACTCCACGGGCGCAAGCGTAGATTCCACGAATAGTACCGCCACGAACACTACCGATAGCGGAACCACCACTCTTTTGTCATCCGATGCAACCCCAGCTAGCGATGCTACTTCATCTACAGGCGGCTCCTTTGCGTCTTTAGCATCAATTGGCGTTACAGATGATTCCATTTCGAACTCTACCGATGCAAACTCGACTCTCACCAACTCTTCCAATATCACAGCTGGGGTTTCGAACTCGACTGCTTTCGACGGATCCGCATCAATTAATGGTGCTTATAATGCAAGCGCATCTCTTTTGACCGATGATGCCTCATCAAATAACACCACTGGGCTATTCAACGAGACTCTAGCGTCTGTCAACAGTACCAGCTCTTCCCGCAACAACACCGAAGATGCAGTGGCGTTAAATGACTCTTTCTCCATGGACAATAGTACTTCGTTGCTCTCTGTGAATGCGAGTGATGCATCCAATGCGACCATCTCACTCAATTCTACAACTGATGGAGCCAACTCAACCACCTTCAACATAACTTCCAACTATACTCAAGGCTATAGTGGAGCGGTTGGAAGTGTGAGAACATTTGTTCTCAGTCAAAACATTAGCTGGTCAGAGAAGGACTTCAACATATATGACAATGGCGGTCCTCTCGCATATGTTATTACAAAGGCAGCAGGAATGAACGCAACTTCTGAAGACATTGTCGTCAAGGTCGGTTCGACAGGCGAGAAGAAACTCCAAGTTGATGCAGTTGAGCCACATTTAATCTTTAAATGATTCAGTTCCCCACAAGCATCAGGCTCTTCAGAAACTGATGAATCATTCTGTCTTTGGTGGTATGCAATCACTCATTTGTCTGTCTTTTTTTCCAAAACAAAAGTACCCAGGAAAATGTGGAAAAGAAACTGATTGGCTCGCAGATGATGGAACCAAAATCACCCTCGATCCACGAGGATTGCTACCCGACAGATGGTACATTAAGAATCCAGCGTTCCCTAAACCTCAGTACACCTTTATGCGAAACATTTTTGATCTCGGAGGTGATATAGTCGAAAGCAATTCATCTCGCCTTGTAGGATCAATAGCAAGTAAGTTTATAATTGATTGATATGCTTAGATGATCATAGAACTAACTGTGTCCTATCAATTTCAGAGCAAAAGCTTAAGTCGACCTTACCAAACTTACCGTTTACTATTGATGACAAGGTCTTTGTTGTCACTAACAATGGTTTTATCCCAGATGTGAGTATTTCTTTGTTCATCCTTTGGCCAGCAAGCAAAGAGCTTATGTTTTTTTCTACAGTGGGATCTACTCACCATGTTGGCACTTGCTGTCCAACATCATCGAAAGTGCTTTTACTGATCTGGACCCGTGAGGACTTGGGGGGTTTTTGAATCGAAAAAATTGATGGGAAGCTCCTTTCTAATTTTACCTTTGAACGTCTCGGACTCAAATCTTTCTTGTCCTGCAAAGATATCACATCTCCCTCTATTTCTTTTCTTTTAGACTTAAATCTTGATAAATGTGCTTAGCGCTGAGAAGGAAAATGGCTTGTTATATAGTATCACTTCATCTCTACTATACCTTGTGAAAAGTATATCCTCATGTTGATTCCATAGATGTAATCAGTTTTACCGCTTGAAATACTGTGCCATGTCTCGCGTTTTGATGAGTTCATCGGGAAGAATATATGCGCATGTGAGGACAAACACAGCCTCTGCCTGCGTGCTAGCTGATACGCGACTGAGCAAGCCATTCTTTAATCGAGTTCGATATGTCATAGCAAAAGCCATAGCATTTACTTGTATCATTCAAGATTCGAATGCCCAGATATGCATAAGATGATCATAAAATGAACAAGATCCAACGATTGTACTAGTGCCCTGTGTACCTAGTTTTAGCTCCTCTCCCCAATCAGCCCCATAAGCAAGAGAAGCATGTTCAGTGAATTGTGTATGGACTCGTACAGCCTGCTCATCAGACTCAGGTATATCCATCACCGCGAACCCGTTGTGCATCGCTGCTACTAGAAGATGATTAGCTTGAGTTGGATGCCATTTTAATCGCCATATCCCACCTCCTACGTCATAGTCACATATAGGTTTGGAAATGTATCGTTTATCGAATATCCTCAGGTGCGCGTCGTAGCTGTTGCAGATTTTCGTTCAAAAATGGATTTTTCATAAGAATAAATTTAACTCGTATCAAGACGCGTGAATCATTCAACAGGTCATTCCGCAAACTAGAAAAAACTTGATTTACCTTCCAACAGCGTATATATGCTCTCTCAGATGATGGCTACGTACGGCAGTGACACCACCTTCGAATCTGAAAACCTCGAAATAAATCAGGAAATTTTCATACTGAAATACAATAATTGCAGACAAGAAAATCTACGACGAAGCTTACTGCTTGTAAGTGAATATAGGCTGGCTTGTTCCACTTCGAGTGTCCCATATCTTTAATTTGCAATCATCTCCTCCTGTGACGAGAAAATGATGATTGTATATCAGTTCTGTAAATAGTCAAAGACAAACTAAACCTTTTACCTGTCAGTATTGTAGAAGGTTGCCAATAATCAAATCCACAAGTCCATGGCTCAAAATCGTGAGCGTGCCAGCGGGAGGTTTCCTCAAGTCGATGATTGCTTGAGGAAAGATCCATTAAAACGATCTCACCATTCGAAAGTGAAGTCACTACCTGTTGATCACTTGCACTGATTTTGCCAAACATGTCAGATTTTTCTTAGAAATCAAGCAAAATTGAAACCTGAAAACTCACCGTTGTACTTTATCTGATATATCCAAGGCCAGACATAATGTATCTTTAGAAGCGCAAGAATATTTTTCAATTGGCCGGAGCTGTGTGTGGTCTGGATCCTTATTACCTCACCAAAAAATGTGCAAAATTCGTTAGCGTAATGCACCTTACCTGCCTTTTTGGATCGAGCCATGAACTACGACCGATTTGATCAGAGTACGGTTGATAGGTTGTACTAGGATATCTCGTAGTCCAGGACGAAATCCACGGAAATTCGTAGTTTATAAGTTTCTCTATAACTAACCGAATCATTCGCCAGGACGAAAGAGTTGAGAAATCCTTGCGCATCAGCCGTGATGAGGATCGGCTCATCTGAATCCTGAGTCCTGTGCATAGCAGGTACAAAAAATCCTGATGAGCCATATTGCATTTCGTATCGATCTCTGGCTGTAAGATCACATACCATCTCTGGTCCAAAATTGCCGGGCCATCGATCTGCTGTATTTGTTTACTAGATACGAACAAGTGGAGAAAATCACCCGAAGACCATCACAATTTCAAGATTTTTGTCACTGAAAGTCCTTCCAGAACGCGAAAATATATATGAACACATGAAAGCAGTCGAGCAATTCACTGACCACTCCAACTTTGGTGGTTGAGCATCACCATCCATCTCCGAGACGGAACTCGTGTAATTTTTTTGTTCAAAGAGTAAACATCTACCCAGACGTTCGGTCTTGGGTGATTCCAAGTCTTCAGCCGACTGTGATCCATTCAATTGAACAGTTTGATAAAGTCCGCAAACCAAAAAGTTGGGTTTCGAAGGACAAAACTCGAGAGAGCAAGCGGTGTAATGGGTATCAGTTGAAAATAACGAAGGAGCTGATTTGGGTATATCATCCTGGGAGGATCTGCACTTTTCGGTTGGGCCTTCAGCCTCCATCTTATCCTCGAAACTCGCAAGGGAATCGAAGGTCAACAAGGCGCGCGCTCTTAATCTGAAAAAACATTGATCAACGTCCGACACCGTGACAAACGATCGTGTCCCGATCGATCGGGTCGCGCGCGTGCAAAACATTGCAATGAGTTCCATCATTGATTGCTCAGCCTTTGCAAGAGTACATCATGATTGAAATGTTGATCAGCTTCAAGCTCATATACTACAGGCTTTTGAAATTCCTCATTTTAGAAATGTAAAACACATATCACAAGAATTGAAGGAAAAAACTGATCAGTGATAATCCTTGAGCAAGTCCCATTGCTAGCTTCGTATCACTGTACCAAACTTTTGATCAAAACTTTTTTTTTGAGAAGTGTTTTTGAACCACGTAGATCATGATTTAATAAAGTGCAGGATAACTCTTATGATACATCCATCAAAACCATCCTTCTCTACGAGTCCGTCATTCAAAGTATCAAAGGTGTAGATAGAGTATACCAATCACAAGTTAAGCAGGCATGACCCATATGGAAAAGAAGACATAAAATGTACCACCAAGTTCAAAGGAAATTTGTAAAACTTTATAACAAACAGGTGATTTACCCAATGTAGGGGTTCTGAGCAACAAAAAATATCCCAGGAAGAGCATAAAATCAAGCCAGTCCTTGCATTCTATCAGCAGAAAACTATTTTCTTTCTTACCTTGTCTTTGGATAATACAAACCTATATACCTCAATGTACACTTCAACAACACTACTGGACCTACATCGAAGAAACAATAGAGTTTATAAACATTCTTGGAAACCAAAGATTCTCTTAGATAGAAAGATGTGTTATAGATTTCACAGATCACCAATTCTTAAGAAGGAAAAAAAAATCTTAAAATCTATAACACATCTTGGCAAGACGATATTGGATTTCCAAGTTCATATAAGATTGATTGATTTCTGATATAGAGCCTAGATTGTTTTGGAAGTAGAAGTAAGGGTATATATAAGACAAGAGGTTATGAAAGTGAATAGTTTTCTCCTGCTAGAACAAGCATCTATAGCCTTGATTGTATGCTCTTCCCGGGATGTTTTTTTTTGCTAAGAGCCCTCCATTCTGCAAATCACTCATGTACTTTGTATAAACTTTTGCACATGATGATTTAACTTTGTCCGGTATCATATCTATGCTAGGTATATGATATACATGTAACCCCAAGTCTTTCACATGATTTTGAACAGCCCAAAATGCTTGATCACAAACAATACTTCATTCCACCCATTCACCTTAATTCAATATTGATTGATATTTCATCTCAGCGAATCAAGCCATACACAGATCGTCCTAAGCTGCCTGTGTTGGAAGTTGAAATACTGTCAACGAATTGTCTTCAAAGCTCCTACTCGGCTTTTAACCTAAAAGTTACGATTCATGTTGCTTTGATTTTGGATTTTCAAGCTGTTTTTTGAAACATAACGATGGTGTGTTTGTTATTTTCTGTTTTGAGTGAATGTATATCATCATTTATGTGAATAAAATAAGCTAAATATAGAAAGAAAGAAAAATGAATCGAATCGATTTGATAGAGTTTTCTTTTCGGAGCCAAGTTCATGGCAGTAGGCAGGTCAACCTGCCAGAATGCAGCAAAACGGTCAACCTGCCAGGTTGACCATTTTGGCTGGTAGACCTGCGGGGCGTACGCTTCTCCCTTTTTGAAAAAGGGTGTACCGAACGGCACAACACCCAGGCGTACGCTTCAAACTGCCTTGAAGCGTACGCCTGAACTTTTGGCTGGGTCAACCTGCGAGGTTGACGGCAACCGAACGGGCCCTTAGCTTCTTGAAAGTGTAGAGAACCGCTGCTTGATAATCAAAGTATAATGTCTAGAAAGCCA
Source organism: Melampsora larici-populina 98AG31 (assembly GCF_000204055.1). Classification (NCBI taxonomy): domain Eukaryota; kingdom Fungi; phylum Basidiomycota; class Pucciniomycetes; order Pucciniales; family Melampsoraceae; genus Melampsora; species Melampsora laricis-populina. The sequence goes on along the minus strand of NW_006768767.1, from coordinate 718,589 downwards.
CACCGTTCCTACATTTGAGCAGATTGAACTGATGTGTGGATAGTCTTAGACCATCTGTTAAATCAGCTTCAGTTCAAATGCTACGTACATCAGCTCGATACCATTACAAGACATGGTTTTGATATCAACCCAATGGCTCAACCATAGGTTTCCAAAGGAGTTCTTTGATTATCAAAGCAGTTTTACTAGGGATTCGAACTGACGCATTTCTCAAAAGGTACTTATACCCAAATTGCGTTCGATAAACACGTGGCGTGTTTGGTCTCATACTCGAACGTCCCCCTCGCCTTTTACTAGGGAGACCCGGGGATCAAGCACAAAGGTCACTTTATCAATCTTTCTGATCCACTCCAGTGGTCCAAAATTTTTTGATAGTTCCACTATCGAGTTGATGGTGACCATGGAGTCAAACGTCGTGATTTGCTTTCATATCACATACGTGTAATAATATTACGCGTGGCGTCGCGTATGATAACATTAGACGATCTCATTCTTTGGTATCAAACTTTGAGAGGTTTGACACAAGTTCTCCAACTCCTCACACTACTTGATCCTTGGTATTTTCGTAATGGTCCTTGAAAACATATCCGTCCTGATTTGATTTTTTACTCGAAAACCATTTCTTCCAAACTGGTTCACAAGTTTAACAAAGGAAAAATCAATTCCAACAACAATCATCCAAACCAAAAAAGAATCTAATTCTTTACATCCGAAACCCACACACACACCCTCAAATCATTTTCCTCAAACCAAGTATTTATTTTTCTTTACAATATGGTACAATTTTAAAAAATATACAAAACTTCAATTAATACAATACTATAAGCCACAAATCCCAAAACCAAAACGGGTACTAAATTCCAACCAAAGAACTCTCTTTTCTTAATCAAGATACCTTTTTGAATTAAGATTTCATACCAAAGTAAACCAGCAAGTGAAGAAGGTAAAGTTAAACTAAAAGCTCCAATGTTGGATGACATTGAAATGGAATAAATTGCTGATTTTAAAATTTTGGGTTCTGAGATGATTTTCGGATTCGATTTAAATTCTTCATGGTTTATAATTTCTACTAATAAAATCGTAGCTCCAATATTCGCTATTCAAAACCAAAAAAAAAATCAATTCATCAATCCATCTATGATCAAGAGAAAAAATAAACAAATCAATTGTAAAAGAGAAAATTATAAACTCAACTACCTAAGAATGGACAAAAGATTAAACTACCTAAAAATCCAATAAAATAAACCGTAGAAACCGGATTCGAACAAATCTTTAAAAACCATTTTGCAAAAACTTTAACCCAACCTAATGATCCTAACGAAGCAATCAAAATAAACATTGAAATTGCAAATGGTAAGAGTGGTAATGGTAATTTTTCAATCGTTCTAGATGTGATTGGAACCCTTTGATTAACGTATTTAAAAAATGATGTAAGTGTAGATCTTCTTGATAGATTTAAGTTTGATGTTTCTTTTGGGATGATCGAGTTGACTTTAGTTAGTTCATCTTTTATTACAACACCGTCGCTTTGGTTTTGTTTTTGATATGCTTCATTTCTAACCGATTGTTCATTATGACATTCCACCACTCCATTTGTTTTGAGAGACATCTGATTATCAACTTTGTCTACTGGCATCACCACACCCTCTTCAACCTTTGCTTGAATTTCATTCATCTGAAGTGAATTTGATAATGATGATGATTCAAAAGTAACTTTAGAGTAAACCAAATCATATATCAAATCTCTAAAAAGTGCCAAGAATCCAGCAGGTAAAGTGATTTCCCAAACCGATACATTCTTCACAAACGTCGTACCAAACAAAACCAAAAGTGTTAGGATCATTAATGTACCATGAAAGTATGCAGCTTGTGGATCACTTAAAACTGATCTGGGTGAAACTCTTGGTTGGTTTAATCGATCTGGAATATAATTGGCTCTTGGAATTAATGCAAATGGTTTTTTGATTAACTTGACGAGTTTCTTGAATGAGATGATGCTTGAGGAAATAGCTTGGGTTTCTTCATGGGTGATGGTGGGTGATAAGTTAGGATGCGTATCTGGCACGGTTAAAGATCGGAAAACTGAGTAAAGTAGAATGTATCCGACTATGGCAGCAGCTAGGGATGGTAGAATGGTATACTTGGTAAACCCTCTAAATCAGACGATTTTAAAGTCAACCAAACCAAAACTTGATCAACACGAGTTTCATTTTCAAGCCAAACAACAACCAAAAAACACTTACGTTAAGAAATTCAAATCAAAAGCTTGAGCCACTAAAACATTAGTAGGATTACTACTAACCAAGACTGCACTTGCAATATTAGAAGCCAAGAATTCCATAAAGATCCAAGCAGTTGGATTGATGATTCCACAATTCTTTAAAAAATAAGTTAAAAAAGCCGTTCCAGAAAGAATGATCGGATCATTACCAAAGATCACACCAAAGATAAAAAAGAAACAATATAAGATTAAGTATAATTGAGGTCCTGAACCATTTGATTGATTTGATACATAAAATGCTAAACTACGTAAGACCCCAGTCGAATCGAGAGCTGTAGCAATATAAGCCTATCAAAAAATCGTTTATATACATCATTTTAGTGATCTAAAGTCTATTGAGATCATCCAAAGCTTTCTGGATATCCTATATTGATGAGAGGGATTTAAAAAAATTGAAGACTGACAAGACTGATAAAGAGGACCAATACATCATAAGGTTTGCTATCCCCCTCTCCAACTATTCCAGTCCTAATCACACTACCATCTATAGTAGTAGTGATCAGTAAGATGAGGACTCCAAGAGCTGGTGATGTAGTCAAATTCAATGGAAGAGACCATGAATCAGAAGCTTGAGTTGATAAATCCGAGATTGGTGGATCTGGTTCATGAGGCGTTGGAATGTCTATCAGACGCAATTTGATTGCCGTTCGACGTAAGATCCGGGTAAGGGTTTGTCCTAATGGGATTCTCATCGGTTTTAAAACCGGGATCACTGATAACCATCAATCAAACATCATCAATAAGTACATCAGAGGTTTGTTCTATATGAAAGTTAAAAAATGACCTACTAACTAACAGCACCACGATCAAGCCAAAGATACTAAATCCATCAATCGATCGATCGGCATGCCTCGAAGCCATCTTGATAAATTCTAAAAGGTTGATCGTAGCTGAAGTTGTTTCTTAGGATTTAGATATTCAAGTTATTTTGAATGTGTCGATGATGAAAATAAATGAAGATGAAGATACCAAAGACCACCAAAAAATAATAATCAAGAATTCCACTCGGATCGAAAATCCTTTCATTCAAAATTGTAATCCGTCCATCTCTGATTCTTTCTTCTTTCTTCTTTTTAACGGTTACGGTCGATGATGAGAATCGGTTTGGATAGAGTCTAATGTGTACTTTGGGTTGTTTTCATAGACAAAGCAGATCAATTTGTTTCATCGTGGTTTCATCTCAGCTTGGATAATTTTAACTCACCAGTAAACAACCACACTAAGACTCAACCAAGTCCCACGCCGCGTCTCGCACGCTCTCACACACACACACTGGGTAATGTTCTACACACGACGCGTCTGTACAACATATCACATCATTCGGCATTCTTCAAACCTGCATGAAGTCAGAAGCAACCATCATAAAAAGATGAGAAGGAATTCTACACCAACATTTGACCTTTTAAATATATAAAATAAAATACCAGATAACCAGCACCTATGTACAACTACTCAACGTCATCCAAGACATCAACTACGAACGTTGTGCCAGCGTGTAAGTGTGAGTAGACGAATTGTTTTCTGATGAGACATCAAGCTTTAACCCTCCTGCCTTGAGACTCAGAGCCCTCTTGATAAACACCTCAAGTATGCGAGTCTCAAGAAAAGGTCTGAAGAGATTACCAAATCCAACCACATCATGAGGTCAGAAGATGTTTTACATAAACTGCATGTTCATGACTTGAATGTCTCTAAACCATTTAACAACAAGTTTGAATGACTTGTATACTACATCCAACTCAAGAGACATGATCATCACCTCAAGCAATCAAAAACGTAGGAGATATACCATCAAGTTTCATAATCAAGTATAGAATTGTAAAACATGAAATCTAAAACTCATGATTTGATTGGATGATAAGATGAATTCTCACTATATAGAAGAAAGATCTTGGAATATATATGTAAGAAAGGTGAAGAAACCAATCTAATCTAAAAACCAATCTAAAAAACCTCATCATTTATCTTTTTACAATTTCTAAATCTTTCTTCCTTTTTTTTGGAATATGTACCTTCAAAACTTCTTTCTTTTAACCCAAACCCTACTCACAACCCACATAAACCGTGTAACCCCATCAAATCATCATCACACTCACTCACACTCACTCACTCACTTTCCTATGTATCCAATAAACTTTTAATTCAAAATGAAAAAGTCCCAAAAACCAAGTCATCAAACAAATCCAATACCTAAAAACCCCAAACCCATACCCCTCAAAAAAACAAAACAAAAAACCAGAAACCCATAAAAGTTCAATCCATCTTACATATCTAAAAACCCCTCATCCTTTTGGTTTTTCAAACAAAAAAAATCTATAAATCTATAAACTACGCACAATAAACCTATAAATCTATGGTTCTAATCCAATAGGTTTCACCTCCATTCGTTTATAAACCAAATCCAACCAACCCAAAACCTCACAAGCCACTCCCGAAACCCATCGATCCTCTAAAGCCCAAACCAGAATCTCATTCTCAAGTTTTCCATACCCACCATTCAAAACGTTTAATCCCAACAACTCTTCTTCCTCCCCCTCCCCATTCCCTACTACTTCTTCTGCTTCTGGGTTTTTCAAAACAGTTTGTTCAGAAACCGATTTAATTAAATTCCTCAGTACCAAAATAGAAAGATATCCAATCCCAATCGCTCCATGTTCTTCTGGATCTCCATGTGGAGTAGATCGATTAAAAGTTTGAAAACTTTCAAATTTGACTTTTTCATTTCGATTGATTTGTGGGTCGATTCCTAACATCGGTTTAGAAATCGAAATTAAATGGGTTGACAGATGGGATTTTAATTCGTTTAGATTCGGTTTGGGAGTTTGACATGTATGCCATTTACATTGGAATGGATTAGTTGCTGGTTCGGGTTCGGGTGGAGGCACTGGTTCTGATTCTGGTTGAGGCGCTGGTTCTTCAGGTTGGGCTGATAAATGGGTCAAAATCACATGTTTGTATACTTCTATAGGTCCTCCTGAAATCGATGATTCCTTACATCCATCCCACTTACAACCCAACAAATCACTCGGAGCTAATTCCCGCGCAAGCAAGCAAAAAACAACCAAACCCAATCAGTTTTTTGAAGCTCAATGAAAGTTTTTCTTCTTATGATGAAATATATACATACACTTACGAATTCGTTCACGTGCTTTGATGCCTTTGATAATAAACCGTTTCTCTCCATTGGGCACTTCTTGTACACTAGGACAAGCCGTACGAAAGACTTCAGAAGTCAATTTAATAGCTTCGGCCGGAGCGATCATGGAATGAGGAGGATGATTGAGAAGATTTGATTGAGTTGAAGGATCTAGATTGGGTGCTGGTTTGTTGAGATAAGCTTCAAATTGAGTTTTGTATGCTAACCAAAGTGTGACTTGTTGAACTTCTCCATTCGGATCGGATTCGAATACTCTTAACATCCAATCTCTGGCTCGTTTAGGTTCAGGTGTGAAGGCTAAGTTCCCGATTTCAGAATCTTCTAATAAGATCTTGTGTACTTCTGTCATCGTTGGAGTTTGTGGTGGACCTCTCTGATTAGGATCATGAAGTTGATTAGGATTCTGAGGATTTGATTTGATAGATTGATTAGGTATGCTAGCTTTAGGTCTTTCATAATACCATTGAGATGAAGGGATTGGTAAAGATTGAGTAGGACCTAATTCGAATTTACATTGATGTTGAATGTGAGAAATCAATAATTTAGTGATGGATTCGATCGAATGAAAATCCGAACAAATCGTCAAACTGATCGTAGAATTAGAAGTGATCGAATAAAGATAATCTAATAAACTGATCAGAATTTCGTAATCAGGTAAAGCTAAGAATTGAAACCCTTTGGAAATCGATGTAGGCCAATTCGGTTTCAAACAAGGACTTGGATACAAATAATCTAATGTTAAGATTCCCAAGGTTGCTTGGTTATGTGCTAATCTTCCAAAAGCTGCTAAACATCTATAGGCTCCTAAGATTAGATTCCGATCATCACATCCCGTAAGGGTATCTAATCTTGCAAACAAATCTTGAGCCCATTGAGGTGGTCGATTGATCGTCGGATTCGAACTTGAAGGATCACTTTCATGAATCGATGATGAGAGTCGTACAGGTAAAGATGAACGTGGGAATCGAATGGTTGAAGTGTTAGAAGAACCTTTCAAAGGTTGATCAAGTGAGATCCCATGAGTAGCAGCACTTTCTAAGATCTCAAGTAATAAACTTAAAAACTCTTGATCTACTTCTACATGAGATTTTTCTAATCCGTTTAATAAGACTAAAGGTAATTTAGGATTAGATGAAATCAATCTAAGAAAAGGTTCGATTAAAATCAAATTTCTTAAAATCAAACTAGCTTCGATTGATCTACGACAAAGTTCTTGTTTTTCTTGATGATGAAATGAACCATCGAATGTAGAAGGATATTGATCGATTAATGATAAAAGACTTTCGATCAAACCTGGAAATCTTGATAATTGAATACATTCAGGTTCATAAAATGATCCAGCTAATAAGATTTCTAATCCATAATCGATCTCTTCTGGAATACCTGATTTGATTGAAAGTAGAATCCGGTTTTGTGGACCTGGTTGATCAAGATAATGTGCTAATGATCCAATAATAGATAATCAGCTTTAAAGATTTCTTATTGGATTGATGATTAGAAAAAGTAAAAGTGACTAACGTGTTCCATTGAGTGCAGCATTGAGTTTTTGAAATGGTAAAGTGTTGTTTGATTGATGGATTTGATTTGATTTGATTTGATTAGATTGATGATGATAAAAGTGTTGTTGTTGTTGTTGTTGTTGATTGAATGGATTGGGTGTTGGAGTTGATGATTTTGGTCTTGGTATGGTAGGAAGTAGAGTTGGAGGTGGTCTTGCAGTTGACCTTCTTGGAGTGTTGTTGTTGTTGTTGTTGATGATAGTTGATTGTCTTGTAGTTCTACTGATCATTGGTTCATTCATCTTTCCAGTTCACTCTCAACCCACTCAATACTCTCAACCCTCAATCCCTTTAACCACACCCCGAGTCATCTTCACGGTCCCGACTCTTCATGACCCGGTCACCTGATCAAATACACTCACTCACTCAATCTCAATCAATCAATTCTCAAGCTATTGTGAATAGACAATCTATGATACCCAATCACAGTGATTTCTTAAACAAAGGAAAACCTGGCTTTCTCTTAGCTTTCTGGTCTTTCATAATATATTCAATTCCAAAGTATAGAAAAACAGGCTATACATTTAATTTCATTAATGAATCGATTCATATCAAACCACTTCGTCCTGCTCCTTTTATTTTAAAAACAAATACAAATGTAACATTTAATAGAATTTCCCCATGATAGATCAGAACCCTATCTTCTCATTAATAGAAAAACCATTTGACCGACTGTAAGTTGATCAAGATGTCTTTAAAATCATATATCCCAAAAAAATATTCAAAGGATTTCATTAAAAACTCATCAAACACGCTTTCATTTTCGAATATCACAACAGTCTAGAAGAGATTGTCAAAACATACCGATAATCACCACTTAGAGCCATTAGTAAACCACCAAAAGAAATATAACACGTCACCGTATCAGATGCACCAGTATCGAATTTATAAAGCTAAACCCAAAACCAAACCAAGATGAAATCCCATCGAAAAAAAACACAGTCAACACCCGAACAAAAAACACAAAGAGAGAAAGAAAGGAAAAACCACCAACTTTACCATACATAACATAATCATACTCATCAGCCAATCCACCTTTCCCTTCTTCCAATCTCCAAGACTGGATTTCAGCTCCACCATCTTTCTCACCTTCAGGTGTTAAAGAAGAAGATAAAGCAAGTGCAAAGCAATCACCAATCTTTAAAGGATATAATTCTATATTGAAATCTAAGGTTAGGTTCATGGAATGATTTGATGAGATGGCTTTTAGTCGAGAGACTCGATCGAATTTTTTGCCTTCTTTGTCGAGATCTGTTAGGGTGAATAAGTCATCGAATAAAAGTGATGATTGGGCCTAGATGAGTGAGGGTTTCGGATTGGTATGAGTATGTTAGTGAGTTGGGTCTGCGAGGGTTTGAAGATGGATGAAAAAGTGATTACCATGATGACTTTAAGTGGTTGGATTGGGTTGAGTTTGAAGTTGAGAATTCGGTAATTTGTCGAGTTGGATTTGAGATTTTGTTGGAAAGGTCATGATTTGGATAAAAGGCTATCGAGCACGTGATAGCTACAGGATATGCTAATAGATGAAAGAGTGGTATCATCTCATTGTCTTCTCGAAACTCATTCTTCATTCTCATCGATCATTCAATCCAAAGCACTTCACATTCACAAACCATCAAACAACAAACAAACATAGAAAGACATCCCAAAGACACACAAAATGACCACTCACCCAGGACTAGGATCATCTCCATCATCCCTAAACTTACTCAACACGATCGAAACCAATGGCACAGGAACAATTTCATCAGACACCAACGATCCACCCACTTACCAATCTGTTCCAATCAATCCATCTATACCTCCTCAAAACAATTCAATTCAAAATAATCAACCAATTCAAAATCATACAGAAACTTCTATTTGGAAACAATCTTCTCATCCTGTTGCTTTATTCTTTCTTTACTTTTTTAGATCTTTAGCTATTACTACATACGTAAGTCAATCCAAAAAACACCAAATCAAATTTTAGAATCTAATCTGTTTTTTTTTGGGGGTTTGGTGTTTTGGTGTTCTGAAGGTTTTATGTGGATTCTTTTCAGATTCATATGTATTTTCAACAGTAATTGTAGTGATTCTCTTATCAGCAGATTTCTGGACGGTTAGGAATGTTTCAGGTAGGGTTTTGGTTGGATTGAGGTTTTGGAATCAGGTAGATGAGGATGGTAGTAGTTATTGGGTCTTTGAAAGTCGTGATGTAAGTTTTCTCGACTTTTTTAAACACCTTGAATGAAAAGACACAAGTTGAAGGGGTTTTTTTGCGGGTTTGTTTAGCCTTCACAACCTTCTAATGCAGTAGACTTAAAGTAATTCAATGACCATCTTTTTCAAAAACCCCCAAATCACGTTAAGAATTCTCACCTTCTGAACTGATGGTTTCTCGGGGGGTCTTTGATGTTTTATAGGATGTTTTGGACAGCACTTTATGCTTTTCCAACGGCTTGGGTGGTTTTGTTTTTTATTGGTTTATTGAAATTTAATTTATCTTTCTTACCGATCGTTTTATTGGCATTAGTATTTAATTTTACTAATACCATTGGATTTACTTATGCAGTTTAGTTTTCTCTCTCTCTCAATTTCCCTCTTTTACTGTTTCGTTTTTTTTATTTTGGAAGTTTTAAACTGATGGGTTTTGGGTTTGGGGTTTTTGAATTTTTAGGATCGAGATTCGAAAAGGAAATTAGGTTCGAGTGCTAGTAATCTTTTAAATAACTTTGGTGGTGGTTTGGTTTCAAGTCTTGCTAAAGTTAGTATGGGTAAACTGTTTAAATAAATTATTAAATGAAAATCTTCCATAAGAATTCATGATGATGAAGTAGTATGATAAGAGAGAGAGAAATGAGAGGATTGTAGTTGAATGATGTAATTTGTAGATATAGATAAATTGGATTCTTGGTGTTAGAAAAACCTTCTTGGGATTTTTTGGTGGGTTTGGCTTCGAATTGAAAAAGTTATTTATTGATTTAGGTTTTATATAAATTAGATGATTTTTTTGAAGAATTTGATCATGTATGAGATAAGAGCATCCACAACGGTCCACCTACTTTGCGGGCCCCCAGCGATGTAGGGGGTCAAAACGCAAAAAAACGCTCCAACGGAGCTCGCACAATCGGAGGTGAGACGTCGGGGGCCTCCAGATTTCCATCCGGACCCCCCACATCTGCGAGGTCTATAGGGGCTCCCAATATCACGTGCCACTGCTTCCACGTGACCGATATAGTCACGTCTCAAACCGCACTCGAAACAAGATGATATGGTACAAGCATACCATATCACTCAATCGAGTTCTGGCCCCTGACTTCAAGTGCACCGCTGTGGACACCTGTTTTTTTGACCCCCTACATCCACAAAATCAGGATCGGGGGTCTGTTCCAGGGCTCGCAAAGTAGGTGGACCGTTGTGGATGCTCTAAGACCAAAAAAAAATTATGAGCACCCCCAAAAAAATTAAAGTTGTAATTTCTTTTTCAAAACAAAGGTGTCAAGTATTGCATTCTGCTTTACACCTTTAGCAGCAGCAGCAGCAGCCATGTGTTCAACTTCTGTGGTAGATCAAGTATGGTCATTGAAGCTAGTTGATGACCCGGACCAACTGGACTTGATTTGGTCTTGTCCCTATGACCTTTGAGATTAGACCATCCAGCAGGTCCTTTGTGCAGACTCCAGGACACCATATGGATAACCAACTCCTCTTGATCCCCATCATTTCTTGGTGAGACAGAGAGTAAATGCATAATTATTAATTCAAATCAAGAAAAGGGTTTGTAAGGTTGGGAGTTTACTTGCCTTGCCTCTGGTGAACTCTGGTTCCTTGATCAAGTACTTGGCAACACTGTCAGTGTCCTCCTGATATTTGGGGTGTACTCCCTTCAATTGAGTTGAAGTCTTTGGTTAAGCTTCATTGTTCTCCTGATCTACATAAATAACCACAGGAACAGGTACACTGCAAACATTAATCAACTTCCCCAAGTGGGCAGGAAGAAATGATTGGGAGTATCATTTGTCACGAAATGATCTATCACTCCACACCTGATCCATATCACCCACACTACATATGTGTAGCAGGCTCAGTGAATTGGTGGTTATCATGTACATACAGTTCTGCTCAGTTATCTGCTCAGCAGGATGAGTTATTCATATGTAATACATGCTGTAACTTTTTTCAGATTGACAAAAGCATTCAAAAGATAGACTACATACACTTACTCAACATTTTGGTGTAATCTCATCAACTCAACTGCATGTGATACCCTTTCTGTTACTAAGAAATAGCTTCAAAATTATTGCCTGAGCAGCTACAGAATTATATGTAGTGAATTCTTGGGACAATTTTTTCCAAGTCAAAAAATTTACATGTGGTATAACATGTGATTTATATATTCTGATGGGCAAAAAACTGAGCAGACCTGTATGTACATGATAGAAAACTATTTACTTAGTGTACTGCACATATGTAGTGTGGGTGTTGAGGCTCAGGTGAGCGGTATTGAATCTTTTTATGACAAACTGTACTATTAATCATTTTCCTCTTCCAATGTGGGGAAGTTGAATGATGTTCATAGTGGTATGTGCTAAAACTGCCAGGATGATGTATCCCTCCACGTGTGAAAAATGATCAACAAAAAATTCCTTCTGAAATTGAGGGGCTCAGTTTTGGCCCTAAAATTCTTGAAAAAAAAATCTGGGGAGAAATATAATACTTTTTGTGATGGAATGATTTTTGGGATTTACTTGAAGTGTTTTAGTCAGTATCAACTCAACAAGTAATTTCTGAATGCTTTTTCTGGTTTTGGAAAGCTCATAGGAAGATCCACAAGATGACAGATCAGGAATACCCTTTGGTGATATGTGGTGATTTTTTCATTTTTCTGGTGCCTTTGTGTTTGATAGATGCAAAGTATAACATCAAAAGTTGTTCCCTATTAGTTCCATCAATTGCAAAATTTATCAAATTTTCATTCTTTAAAACATGTCAAGATAATCTTACATCCTTTGTTGTGCTGCAAAATGTTTTTTGGGTGGTATTGGAGCTTTGTACATATGTCAGAAGCTTGTGTATGGTTGTAAAAACTCACATGTGATGACTTACATACAGCACTTAAAGACAATGAAACACTGAGCCAGGCCAGTCAAAAATCCCTCAAAAATAAATGTTCAATGGGAAAATGTCCTTGACTTGTTACTTTTGTTTTCCAGGTTTTTCTTGTCAATTTTGAAGGGCTAGATTGAGCAATTAACAAGTCCTACATTTGTATGCAAACATTCTGGGAAAAAATGTAACTTAAGAAGTTGAGTGCTTGGATTTTTTGACATCTGTCAAAATCTTCCAACAGGAAGAAAGTAGCACACTTTGACTAGCTTGATTTTGTCAGATTTTTTGGACCAATGTCAAGCATCTCATTTTGTTTCCTTGTTTCAATCATTTTTCACTATGGAGAAATACATGAAATTCAGGCACATTTTTCATATGACTCATTTCTCAAGTCATAGTACAGTAGATTTCATAAAGGTTGAAATCGACTGATTTTCAAAATCGATAGATGGTCCGTGCGCCCCGCAGTCGAGTTCTGACAGATGTCAAACTTACCTGCCTGATCGCAACAAATGCGTACAAAAAAATGCCCTCCTTTAAGCAAAAAGGGTACCAAGTCGAAAGCTGATCTGGCTGGGTGGGTTAGGCGAGTGATTACTATGCTCTGGTGCTTGTGTTTCAAAACGTGGCTGTGCGTAGTTCAACTCCCCCTTTTGCTATTGCCAGAAATCATTTTTGCAATTGTTTGTTGTTTTTCCTTGCCTGTTGTCATGATGAAACAAAACAATGAAAATAGAACTCTCGCTGATGCATCTTTTTTTTGTTTCCATTAAGTTGTTAGTCATCATGACAAAAAAGATTCATCAAAAGGTAACACAGCAAGTCGAACACGCAGCTCAGCCGCAGAGCTCAGCTGTTCAGCAGGACCGCACCTGCTACCGCTAGGCCACCGATGAATGAGAAAGTAAAGGAGTTTGAAGTATATGATTGCAAGTTTTTAATCTTATCATGTGTATTTTGTTCGATTTAGGCAGGTAAGTTTGACATCTGTCAGAACTTAGCTGCGGGGCGCACGGACCATCTATTGATTTTGAAAATCAGTCGATTTCAACCTTTATGAAATCTACTGTACCCACACTACATATGTGCAGCAGGATGGGTAAATTGGGAGCTAGCATGTACATACAGAGCTGCTCCGCTATTGGCTTGTCTGAATGAGTAAATCATATGTAATACTTTCTGTAATTTTTTTCAGTTTGACAAAAGCATTTCAATAATTGACTACATACACTGACTCATAGCTTTTGTGTGATTTCATCAAGTAAACCACATGTAACACCCTTTCTGTTACTATTGAATGGTGTCCAGAGTATTGCCTGAGTAGCTATGGAGGTATATGTAGTCAATTTTTGCAAGGATTTTGTCACACTGGAAAAAAGTTACATGATGTCTTACATGTGATTTATTTATTCAGATGAGCAGGGAACTGAGCAGACCTATATGTACATGATAGGTAACAACTTACTCAGCTTGTTGCTCATATGTAATGTGGGTTTTATGGCTCAGGTGTGCAGTGATCAATACATCATGACCAATTATACCTCTGATAAAATTTCCCCCGCTCAATTGAAGGGAAGTTGTTCAATGTTTACAGTGGTAGCTGCTCAGGAAATGTTCATGAAACCATTTTTCAGTAACATAAAGGGTGTTACATTGAGCTGAGTTGATGAGATTACACCCAAAGTTTGAGTTGATGTATGTAGTCTATATCTGGAATACATTTGTCAAGCTAAAAAAAGTTACATCATGTATTACATATCATTCATTTATCCAGATGAGCAGATAACTGAGCAGACCTGTATGTACATGATAGCCACCTTTTTAATTAGCCTTCTGCACATATGTAGTGTGGGTGTTATGGCTCAAGTGTGGAGTAATAGCTCTCTTTATGATAAATTATACTCTTGGGGAAGTTGAATAATGTTGGCTGGAGCCTTGTGATCCTTTCTAAATAAAGAACAACTCAATCTGGCAACCCTACAAGCAGCTAGACACTGTTGCATGCCATCTTGAACACACATCAACCAATGAAAAACACAAGATTTTGTCATCTCAGCACAATAATTCTCTGGGTGTCTGGCGCCACATGTGTTGTGGCCATTTTTGCCTCCTAAAAAGTACCACATGCCATAAACATTCTCAGTATCAGTATTGGTCATTGTGAAAGTTGAAATGAGAAAGAGAGTGTTAGTATACTTATGATGTCTTTGTCCCAATCAAAGGCACATCAGATTGTGAAACAGTATTGAAAATTGAGGTCTCAGGGTGCTAGAAGGAATACCCCATTGCCTCTGTTGAGCTTCTCAGTGTGCTGATGGTGAAGTGCAGCAGTGGATTTGTGCAATTTGACCAAGATTTTGGAGGCCTGGCTCCCATGAGAAATAATCAGATACAATATAAACTCACTTCTAATTGGCCAGTTCCAATCTGGACATCTTAACTTTCAGGTGCAGAACCAGAAGCTGTAGCAATCATATTCTTGGCTGCAATCACCTGTTAGACATCTAAATAGATATCAATCAGTCAATAAGATGGAAATACAGATTGGAATAAAGATTGAAATTGTATGAAGATGAAAAAAAGACTTGCTTGAGCTGCCTTTTGAGTCTTCAAAGTCTTGTACTTGTGAAGGTTGATCCTCCTTTTTTGGACTTTCAAAGGAAGTCAACAAAATCATACTAGTTTCTGTGGCCATCAAAAACCACCTTGGTGCAACCAACTACACCTTTCCAAATGAAAGATAGAGAAAGCTCACTAGTTAAGAGCTGCTGCTCCATGAGGGGGGCATGCACATCACACAGCTTGGCACAGAGCATCTTCAAGTTGTACAAAGACTTACCAAAAGGGAAAGTCCTGAAATCAATTGCTTCATCATTGTTGAAGGTCTTGGAGTCAACAAGAGGCACCTAAGCCTTGGGTGGAATTGTGTCCACAAATACCATTGCATTGTCAGCATGAAGTTTGAACACCACCACAAGAGTTACCTGGTTTTTCTGGTCCAGTGCCATCCTAGAATCATGTTTTAGAATCATACAAGCAAAAAAAATATTAGGAGAAATCAGCTGTGAGACTTGGACTTAGATTGGTAGAAAGGGGAGAAACTGAAATAAACTGACTAGACTAGTAAGTAAGGGTTTTGTGAGGAGTCAAGAATTTGGAAGCAATGTATATCTGTGATTGACAAGTGTTGAACCGGAAACTGAGACAAAAGGCTGACTTAGCTTTAACAACTGGTCTAGCCATCACAATACAGGCTTGAAAGAATTGATGGTTGAATTGTGAATTTGTTTCTGAGGTGATAGCAGTTATCTTGTAATGCAATGATATTCCTGGTTAGCAAGCAAACTTGATGAATCGATTTTGATTTGGAAAAAGCCAAGAGAAATCTTTGATTTTGACATTGTGACAGTCTGGAGTGTGAGATGAGTGGATTTGGTTGGATGGAATCAATGGTTTCAAGATCATGCAACCCTAAAAGGATCTTGATACTCATTCAAAGGTCAAAAGAAGTTGAAAGAAATCAGGTTCAAGAAATGATTAAATCAACTGAGATTGAGATCTGTTAGCTGGACTTCCAGTTCAATTTGTGATGATGGTGATGATGATGAACTGTTATGAGGTCAATTTTTTCTGATTCATTTCTCATTGTATGAAAACCTTGTGTGGTAGGAGAAGAATAAGAAACAAGCCAATCAATTTTGATTGGTAGTCAATTGAAGAAGTCAACAAAACATTCTGACATTGAGACTGGTATTGTTACAACTTACAAGGTACTGGTTTTGTGTGAATGCTGGCTGGAGCACCAACTGCTGACTGGCAGTGGGGGTCAAATTGGCTTTGAGAGAGATTGGTGGAGAACAAGAGTCAGAGAAAGTTTTAGGAAGAAACTCAACTGGAGCTATTGTGATCAATAACTGATTAGAACCTGATTATGATGTCCAATGATTACGTAAATCACTTGGAGGGGACTGTACATTCAAATCAATCTTTCCTTTATCTCAAGTAATTTTCATCTATTTATGGTGTTCAAACCAAACCTCAAAACTTGCAAGTTGGTCTCACACGGTTTTTACACGGTTTGGAACACAATAACTTGGGTTGTCAAAGAAATTAATGTGCAAAATTAGTGCAAAAAAAAACTTGCACAGATCTTGCTCATTGATCTTGCACAGGTTTGAACACCCTAATTCAAACACAACTTTTCTTGGTTTAAAATCATTCAATGGTAATTACTACATATCATTACAAATAAATACAACCATCTCAATCAAGTAAATCATTCTTCAATACAATAAGGTTTCAAAACCACTAATCATTTGATCAACACAGATTTGAATCCAATTTGTTTTCTTTCAAGTGAGTAATGATTCATGAAAGAAAACCCATGAAGACCTTGTCAAGAAACAAAATACCAATTGTCTCTTCCAAACCTTCTCATTCCCCATTTCTCTTTCCTTGTGGTAATTTCATCAAAGAACTTTTAATCACAGAAGAAAAATACCCAAAAAAAACTGATAAAGGGAAAAAAATGTTGAAAAAAAAAGTAGATGATTTTTTTTTCTGTAAAGGTTTATATTTTTTTGCATCAATTATTATTATTTATTGAGGAGAAAGAAGAAGAAACAGTAAAAAAAAGAAGAACAGGTGAATGTAGAAAATGTGATTGATTTTTTTTATTGTATTATGATTTTTTTTAAAAGCCAAAAAAAAAAGGTTTGCACACTCTCTCATCACATACACACACAAGCGTAAGGACAAAAAAAACACAGACACGCACAAAAAAACACATGTTAGAAAATGGGAGAAAAAATAGAATTTCAAAAAAGTCATCATAAAAAAAATAAAGTCGTTAGAGATGATGTAGTAAGAGCGAGATAGATTGGAAAAAAAGAGACAGAGCTATCGTCAAAAAAAAATGGGAAAAGAACATGAGTTGATGTTGAAGATAGATGAGAGATCAAGCAAAAAAAAAAGATGAAATAAAAAAAAATGGTGAAGAGGAAAACCACAACAGTTTTTAATTCTTTGATGAGTGAAAAAAAAGAAAGAAACAAAGTGATGGTCTTAAGTCGTGAATTCGTGATTATCAATCTCTTTCAACAAATTGTACAACCCTTGGATTGTTTCTTTGTTGTCTTCTCACGTGTGGCAGGAGCCAAGACAGCTCTGATAGCTTCATCAAATACGTTTTTCAACCCCTTTTGCGTTAGAGCAGAACATTCGAGGTAACTAATCAAAACCCCAATCCAAAGTAAGAAACAGGTCTTTCGATGAGCAATCGTGAATCAATAATGCACAAAAGTATCCAAAGAATGGCTTACCGAACAGCAGCGATGTCACGAGCCATAGCAGCAGCTTGCTGATACGAGATTGGAGCCATTCTACGTTCTCTCAATTTCTCAATCGTTTGTGGATCTTCCCTTAGATCCAATTTAGTTCCAACCAAGATCAAAGGGATATTGGGCGCGTGATGACAAATCTCGGGATACCACTGAAATCCGGGGTCAGAAGAGATCAGCAATTTGTAATACAGAAATATAGAAAAGAGGTATATGACTGACTTTGGTTCGAACGTTCTCAAATGAAGGTGGACTAGTCAAACTGAAACAGATCAAAAAGACATCGGTTTGTGGATAAGAAAGAGGTCGAAGACGATCGTAATCCTAGATGAGAAGAGATAAGGAAAGAGTAAGAGAAGTGAGTTAGTTGAGATGAAGTAGACCAATGAAAGATCAAGATCAATGGAAAACGAAACCAACCTCCTGACCAGCGGTATCCCATAAACCTAAGTTGATCGGTTTACCATCGACCATGACATTTGCAGAGTAGTTATCAAAGACAGTAGGGATGTATTCACCCGGGAAAGCATTCTGATGGTAAAGAAGATTGATTTGATATGGTAAAGAGAAAAGAGATTGAGACCAAGAGATTCCAAGCGATGAGAAGGTAAAGAGAGAGAGAAAGACTGACGGTAGTATAAGAGATAAGTAAACAAGTCTAAATTGAAATTCAAATCGAACCGAAAAGTGAGTTAGTTAGTTAGATTTGAATTTGAGATTGATAGTAGTAGTAGAGTAGATTTCTACTACTATTCTGATTCTAAAAACTTAAGTTAAAGATTCTTCCTTACCTTTCCGACCGCACCATCACCTACAACCACACATTTGATAGATTGCATCTTTGAGTGTTAATCTTAAAAGTAAATAAGACTTAGTCTGTCTTGATTCTGTGTTTGTGTGTGGGTGATTTGATTGACTGACTGTTTGATTGATGGATTGATTGATGGATTGGGTTTGGTTAGAGTCAATCGATTAAAACTCGCTAAAGTCTTGAATTGATTGAATTTGATTTCTTGAAGTGATTTGATTGAAAGTTTCTTTGAAATCAATATGAAAGAAAAAGAAACTGGTTGATTAAGTTTAAGGTGTGATGTTTAAGGAAGTGATGGATTCATCAGTTGGATTAAAAGTCAAAGTGATAAAAGAAGAAGAAGAAGTTGGAGTAGATGGATGGAGAGAAATGATAATTTAGTAATTTAGACTGAGTCTTTTGGTCTGTTTTGATCGGATTGATGGCTGACTTTTTTTTTTTCTTCCAACTTGGATTAAATTTAAGTTCAAATTTAAGTTTGATGTCCGATTGGTCTTTAATATCACTTTTGAGTCCAATTTCGATGCTGTAAGATTGAAAGTCGTATATAGAAAGAAAGGAAAGAAAGAAAGAACCAAAGAACCAAAGACAGAAAGTTGAGTGAGTCAGATTGGAGATCTTCTTCAGCTAAGAACAAAACCAACACCAACAATTTCAAGTTTTAGATCGATGGAAATTCAAAATCAAGTTTTACAACAAAGAGTGGATGGTTGGTTTTGATTCGATTTCAATTTGATTTGATTTGATTTGATTTTATTTTTGAATTAATTTTCTATCGCTCAACTCAACTTAACTCAACTCAACTTCAACTCAACTCAAGATTAAAATTTTAATTATGTTGTACTATTTTGGTGTTTTTTAATTTGTTCTTGAGTCTTTTACCAAAAACCCTGAAGTTGGTTTACTTATTTAAAACGTTCAACTTGTTGGAGGATGGCTTATCGGGCTGAATTTTCACTTGAATTTCAACTTGAACTACATCTTTCGGATGGCGTTTTACCACTATGTACTCTTCAAGTGAATCTCAACTTTTCTATTCATTCTTCTCACGTCCTATCACCATTTACGTACCAAATTAAATCACCACCACACAAGGATTGTGAATGACCATGTAAAAAAAATCAAGGTGTGCTTGCTTACAAATCGAGAATCACCTTATCTCAAAATATAACTCAATTCATCTATCATTCCTCATCCTCGTAGGAATCGGGCAAAGGATGATGACTCGGCGTGAAAGAATGTTTCTGTCTCAATCCTCAATCATCATCTTACTCAAGTTTGCAATCAAATCTTTAGATTCCGTACAATCTTTCCTTGCTTTTGCCTTCAAGATCATCTCATGATGAGCCAAATAATTATGCAATCTGATGGAAAAAGAACCTGCTACCGATTTCATTCACCAAGCCCATGGATATACATCGATATCTTTGCTTTGAATTTTGAAAATGAATTCTTGGCAAAAAGAAAAGCCTGTTCATATATCCACATACCCTACATTATGTAATGCTAATTGTAGGGCCCGGGGGTTGTTGTCTTTGGACAATTTCTCAACATTTACCTCTCAGATGTGAAGGCTGCTTTATACAACCTTTCCCCTTAGTGAGGAAAACTTTCTTTCCGAGCTCAATATGAGGTGTCTCATCTCCAATCTCAAAGAGAGAACTGGATGGACAGAATGAGAATGAGTAGCTTAATATGACCCAAACTCCTCTCAACCACTCTTCATCATCTTGTCTTGAAAAGTCAATGTGTATGATCAGACCAGTGGCAGGTATGTAGCAGCCTGTGTTAAATGATTTAGTGTCTTATTCTTCAACTCAGTAATCTTTGAACATAAGAATATCAGGGCTATACCACATTGGGACATTTGGCTAGGATGTATCCTAGCTCATGGTGCCAGCTGGATGGCCAAAGGGTTGAATATCTTGACTGTATCCTTTGGTGGATGTGGTGGTGTCCTAGTTGGGGACCCATGTAAAACCACATCTGGGATATGTCAAGGGCTCCCAATATTCTTCTGGTGTGAGGATAAACCTTTGAGATTTATGTAATTGCCTGATCCAAGACACGGTGAAACAAGGACATACTTAATCTTTTGAGAGCCAGGTGCCTGGAGAATTCCACCCAGACAACTCAGCATTTTCATAAAGATGCCAAGATACCCTGGCTATGTTATGTTCACTCATATGTTTCTCAATTGTATTTTCATACCAGCAAAGGATAGTTTATCCTTTTTACTCTCCCTGCTTTTGCTCCCTTTGGGTATCATTCATCTCTGGCCCCTAACCCTAAGGGTCTCTTGTAACATAACCAACACCAGCATCCCAACAGACTAGCAAATCATCTTATCAACAAGTAGCATATCATCATGTGTTGCATTCAAAGTAGAGCAAGTTCATTGAAACATTGAACATATACTGTGATTCTATGAGTAATTCACAATGTGTGTCAGCATGTCAGCCTAAGATGTCACAATCAATCTACCTTGCCTCTTGATAAGGAGAGGAGAAGCAGGGTTTGCAGTTTGATGAAAAAGCTCCTTGTGATCTTGTAATTGTGGTATGGAGAACTGCTGGAGTGGTTCTATGATGATATTCAGCACCAACAGTTAGCAGATGCCTATGTAAAACATAATATGATGATCACAAAGTATAGTTCAATGCTTTAACAACTCCAGTCTTGGGTTCTTTGGTCAGGGTTTTGAAATACTCTTCAAACCTTTTCAGAGGGGAGCCTTGAAAACAACTTGAGTTCCTTATCACCTTGCTGATCACCTTACTGATCCCTTTTTATCGCTCTTCTGATCTTTGGTTAAATAGACTTAACTGTAAACATCATACATTTTCCCCAAGTGGGAATGGGAAAATGATTAAGAGTATAGTGTTTCAGTGGTTCATAAAAGGATCTATCACTGCACACCCAAGCCATAAAGCACACACTACATATGTTTATCAGAATGAGTGAATGAGGGGCTATCGTTTACATACAGATTCACTAATTTATCTGCTCATCTGGATCATTGAATTATATGTACAGCTGTTTCAACAAAGATTGTTTTTTTCTAAAAATCTCGCCAATGTGCAAAACCCGGGTTTTGTCCTGTTATGTCCCTCACCCGATTTTTTCTCTCTGCTAATTGGAAGAATACAGAAAAGAATAAACCTGTAAATCAAGTTTTGTCTCTAGTTTTACCCGCCGCGGAGACAACTTTCTCCAAAAAAAGTTGTCAACCTTTCTTGAAACGGCTGTAATACATAGTGTAACTTATTTCAGCTTGACAAAAGCATTCCAAGAATTGATTACATACCACCCACTTCGGCAAAAAAAGTCGCATTAATAATTTAATGCGACTTTTGCATCACGGTGAGAAATTTTCTCATCGTGTGTGTATGTATAAAAACACACAACACTCCACTTTTCGGAAACGTTCGGTAAACAGATACAACGTGATATGTGATCAGAATTCAGCATTATTGAGATCGATAACGCCTTTCACTGACTGGTAAACGAGGTCATCGACTTTGATGATGGCCAAAGCAGTCGAATGGTCTTGACATCACCCTATTTCTCGCCCTTCAACGCCACAACATCATTGCTTTTTGACTTGAATCATTCAAACCCAAGAGACTCATGCAATTTTTCAATTTAATTCATTTTCCAGGAGATTTAAAGCTTTTTTGTATCATTTATCATCTATTGCATCAGAAACAAAACATCTTTAAAAGTGACCATTTCAAATCAGATTGATAATATGTAATAAGCCAGAGACAAATACAATCCAACACTCAAATGATTGGATACCACTCGAGGAGTTGAGATAAAAGAAATGATTTGTGATTTGAAGGAAAACAAGGAACTTGGGATCAATAAAAGAAGGTTGATGGTAAGTTTGAATGAGAATATTGATTGTTCCGATAGACAAAATAATGGCCATATCAAGATTGAAAAGGTGATGTCAAGATCGAGGTTGTTTAGAGGATCCATTATTTGAAGTGAATGGAGTTCAGGGATTAAGAAGTTGATTTTTTTGGTGGTAATGAAGGATGAAATTTGGTGAAGTAAGAAAAAGAGGGAGAGTGATGGGTTGAAAGAGAGAGCGATGGAAAGTTGCAGTTGCATTAATTTGAAAATATACGGCTTTGAGTCGTTTTCAAGAATGCGCACGATTTTTGCACATATGTGCAAAGATGCGTGTGCGTCTTCCGTCGCATTTTGGTTTACCGAATTGGTTTTTTCGGTCACATATGCGACCGAAAATCAGTGCGACTTTTTGGTGGTGCGCAGTCGGTCGCACACGTCACACAACGGTTACCGAAGTGGGTGTACACTGTCTCAAAGTTTTGATGTAATTTCATCAACTAAACTTCATATAACACCCTTTCTGTTACTGGCAAATGGCTTCAAGAGCATTGTCTGAGTATCCATGGAGCTTGAAGTATATGTAATCAATTTTTGGCACCATTTTGTCAAAGTGAAAAAAGTTACATGATGTATCACATGTGATTTACTTATTTAGATGAGCAGACAAGTGAGCAAACTTGTATGTACACTATAGCCACCTATTTACTCAGCCTGCTGCACATATGTAGTGTGGGTGTTATGGCTCAGGTCAGTGGTATATCCTTTTATGACAAACTATACTGTTAATCATTTTACCATTGCCACTTGGGGATAATGTATAATCTTGACAGTGCTTGGTTATTTGTGGCTTAGAAAATCAGAGTAAAAATATGTCTTTATTGTGGTAGTGCTGCATATGATTTGCATTCAGCATTGTGTGTTGACTCCATCAGAAACTCTCATTGAAGAAGTGGTTGAAGGAGATGATTCAAATTCATTGCATCAACTTTCAATAATATATGAACACACAAAACAAAACTTCAATTCATCAAGAGAGATCAATCCCTCCAGAGAAGAGAGCTACAACAAAGAACTACTGGACCAGTTCAGCTTGAAAACATGAAGAAAGCCAGAATCACCTTACTGTACATGAGAAGGTTAACAAATTGCAGGCCTTGTCACTGTTGGATCAACAGTTGACTTATCATTTCAGTTTTTTTGATTTTGCAACTTATAGAGGCTTTTGGCTCTTATAAATTGGAGAGATTTCTTAAGAATTTTCTCACCAATCAATGGTATTCTTCACTCTTGAGAGAACACTCCATGAAATTTTGGATATTTTTCATATCCCTGAAAACTATACCCTACATGTCAAGAACTTAGGGCCCGTTCGGTTCGTTTTTGCATATTATATGCCCTGAAAACAAAATTTTGTTTTGCCCCTATATGAAGGGGCAGATAGAGATATTGGTAGATCGGTAATTGAGATTACCGAACAGATATCCAAAAGAGGTCAACAGACGTTTGTTGACCTCTGTTGATCATATCGCTGTTCGGTAATCATATAACAACATACAATCTAATCGACTGTTCCCCCCCAAAAAATCAAAATGGTCATCAAAGACCTTCATCATTGCTCTTGTTCACCTACAACGAGCTTCATAAAAAAACCAAAACAGTCATTAAAGACCATTCTCATCTTCTTCGTTCACCTACAACTAGTTTCATCGCAATCGACCTGCGATGTCCTCGACCGGGGGACTTTGAGTCCAATTGAGAAGTCGAGTGAAAGAAAGTAATAACAAGTTTGATTGGATAAAAAGATTTGATCAACTAAGAAACTAATAGCGAGTTCTATTGAATGATAAGGTAATAGCCGGTTTGATTTAATAGCGAGTTGGGAACAATAAAAAGGTTTTTGAATAAAAGATTTAATCGAATAAGAAACTAAAGCAAGTTGAGAGTGAATAAACAAGTTGATTAAATAAAGGACTAATTGTGAGGTTCAATAGCGAGTTAATGTACTAGCTGAGGAAGAGAATCGTGTGGATAGCTGAGTGAGGCAGTGAGGAAAAAAAGAAACGTTGGAAAGGGGGTGTGCGGGTATTGAGATTAGGAGAAAGGGGTGGAAGAAGGAGATGGATTGGGGCAGGGGCAGATAGAGATAGAGGGGGTAGATACAGCCCAAAGGCTGTATCTCTATTTGGACGAATATGTGAAGACATGCGATGACATATCGACGTCACATATTCGTACCGAACGGCTATGTAAATGCAACTATATGGGTCCAATATGGTCCATATAATATCTGACTGTATGTAACAGTTTTGGTGTAAAAGTCGGTCACATAATATGTGACCAACCGAACCGAACGGGCCCTTAGCTTTGAGCCTGACAATCATGATCCATTCATATGAATTTGGGAATTCCCTCTTGACCAAGGCAGGGGTTCATCTTGAAAACAGTTTGATCACTGCACTAGAGCTGTTGCAACATCAGTCTTTGTGCTATGATTTCCATTTCAGTGTGAAAGCTATCCACAGACTTGGTCTACACACTCTGATGTGCTAGATTGACATTCAAAGAATCTGCAGGTTTTGGTTTAATCAGACTCATCACAGGACCTCTGATTCTCCTGATACACCCACCCATAGTTGGATCACATATCACAGAACCTGGCACAGAATTCCTGGTTTCACCCCAATACATCAGTGCATGGATATGGTTATACACAAGGAATATCTCCTTGTATAGCTGAAGAAGTGCAGTGCTCAGTTTTTAAAGACCTGAGACAGCCACAGGAACAGCCTCTGGACTCTGCCTGAAATTGCCGGCTTGAGGAAGGATTCCTAGACATCTCAGGTGTTGGGATCACCATGTGGGCCACTTCATCCTCTGCCAGGATTATACTATCCCCAATCAGGCACCATCAACCAGCCCCTCTCAATTTGGACCAACCCTCACTCAATTGGATCACATGACACCCTCAGAGCTTGTACTAGATCAGCATGGATGGCAAGACTGGATTGGGATTGGGGCCTATGTAGGAATTTGAGTTGTACCTCATGTAGTCTATATGATATATATATACTTCACTACTTGTCTACTCCCACTCCTCTCCTGGGTGATACTATTCCCCATTTGCTCCACATCTCTTGTCTTTATCTCTCTCCTATGCTCTCACTGTTTGTCACAAGTTTCTTGTTCCACCACTCCCACACCTCAGGGCCAGTCCCAAAGCTGTATTCTAACAATAGGACTGAAACTCCTTGCACTGGAAGGCTTTTGAGCCTTTCCAGGCTACACCTGAGTTACTTTTACTCTGTGCTGACTCCTTCCAAAGATATTGATTGAGCCCAGCCAGGCAGGACTGGGTCACACTGCAAAATCCTAGGTTAGGCATTTTCTATACTTTCTTGTGATTGTGTTTTCAGACTTCTTCTTTTTTTCAGGTTTGTACATGTTACACTTAAAAGCCCTTTTATATCTTCTTGTTGAGGAAAAAACACCCAGGAATTTCAAGTCTGATTAGTTTTGATGGAAATTTGAAAAATTTGGACAAGTTTTTCAATATTTTTAAATTGAAGCACTTCAAAAGAGGTTCTGATTGTAAAACAAAAACCAGTTATTTTACAATAATCAAAAAGTTGTTGTAATATAGGCATTGAAAGACTTAAAGTCTATTGACTTGAAACCTATTTTTATAACTCAACTTGGATTCTTAAATCAACATTTTACAAAAAACCTTTTTTCTTTGCAGAATTCTTGATTCATCAATCATTGCAACCACCAAAATAACTAAAGTACAGTTTCTTCAAATCAATTCAAAATCAAACCACCATCCATTTCTCATCTTATTTTCCCACTTAACCATGTTTTTTCTCTTTTCTTTAAAGATAGTGTTGCAGATGAACAAGATAGTAAGGTTTTAATAAGATGTTTATGTATAGATTATATCCATTATTTTTTAGAACAAAATCAATAACAAAACTTCATCATCAATGAGAACAACAACAACAACAACAAAAACCAAAAAAACCAAAAAAAAAACCAAAAAAAATTTATAAAAAACAAATTCTTTCTTTGTTGATACATCATCATTTTCTTATGTTGTATATATTTATAATATAGATATGTATATTATGATCTTTTTCTTTTTATCTTTGAGATCAAATAACAAACAAAACAAACAATAAATCCATACCAAAAACAAATTCTACAGCCAAAAAGTTTAAAAAGAAGGGAAAACATAAAAAGAACTTATTGTATTAATCAGACAAAGAAAAAAAAAGTGATCGAGAAATAAAAGAGGTAGGTGGTGGGAATATACATTGTATATATATATTTTCCGTTTCATAAGTCTACTGGTTTATAATATACTGTTGTCAAGTACTAATTGAATTAAACAAACACAAACAAGCAGCCAAACATAGAAAGGCAATGAAAAGACAACCAAGTTAATTTCAAAAAGCTTTAAAGTCCAACTACCAAAGAAAAAGAAGTAAAAAAAGCAACTCACTTTACGCTTATACCTCGAAGTAACTCCCACAGAAAGTAATCCTTGTTTAATAGGACTAGCAGCCAAATGATTCAAAACCGAATGATCAGGTTTAGGTAACAAAGAATTATCATCACTAATACTTAATCCATCTGTAAGTCTAGAAGATATATTCAAAATTCCTTCTTTTAACTGAGCCGGCAATTTAGGTGGTTCAGCTGCAAATCCAGCTGAATTCGGTCCCGGTTCTTCTTCTCCTTCAATTCCTTCTTCATCATGATATTCTTCATATGAAATTAATGCAGATGGGATTTCAGTTGTCCATCTTTCTTCTTCTTCTTGTTCTTCTTCTAACATTCCTGAGAGTCCTCCTATTGATGATCCTAATGACCAATTGGCATATGTATACCCACTCCATATTCCTCGAGGACCTAATCCTCTAAAAGGTTGATCTCCTGGATTTACTTGTAGGTAATTGATTAGATTTCCTTTATCGTCTGTTGCTGAGGGTAAATATTTGGATGTTTTCCATCTTTTGTCCACTATAAATTTTAGGCGATGTGGTCCTGGTGGTAGTGCGACTAACGCTGAGAAGTTGTTTTCTTGATTAGGTTCACTGTAGGTTGATCGGCGCGATTTTGGAAACAGAGACCATCATGAAATCGCAAGGGATCAGTAAGGACAAAGGCAAATATCGCAAGAAGTGAAACAGAAGGAGAGTAATTAAACAAACTTGTTCACAGGTGGTTTTCGCAACTTGATCTGTTGTTTCCATTTACTAAACGTTCCAGTCACATAAACTTCGTTAGCAGGTTCTTTCCATGTGATCAATGTTGGGACACCTTCTGGTCCAGCTCCAATATCAAGTGCAGGTGCAGCTTGAACAACAGCCGTTGCTGCTGCTATTGTCTCGGTTACGGCTGTGGTCAAAGCTGCGCCGACTTTTGGGACTGGCTCATCGATTGATGCAAGGTCGGGTAGCGGAGGTGGGAAAGGTTGAAGGATAGCTGGCGGAAGGGGAGGCACTACGGTTTCGACAGGTTGTTGAAGAGGCGGAAGACTTGTAGCAGTTGAGACATCGAGTGGAGGGAAAAGAGGTGGGATGTCGTTTGAGTCTGGATTCAAGTCTGGATCTGGTTGGATTAGAGAAGGGGAAGCGGGTAGAGTTTGGCCAGGTTGCTGTGCGTTTTTCGGTTCTGGAGGTTCACCAGGATCAACGGTAGCAGTGAGATTAGAGAAGCCCAAGAGTACTGGTGGTATTTTCGAATCCGTGTGATCTTCTGGCTGTGGAATAAAGTCTTCACCCGCATCAAGTCTCATGGCTTCGATTCCTGTTAGCACACCTGGACAAGTCGATGATGATGAAGTAGTTGATCGGAGTGCAGGACTTTTTCGTTCTCGAGCAGGTAACTTGAGTTGAAACTGAGCCAAATCTTGAAATCCATGAGAAGATAATCGATGTGATGGGTTTGAGGGATTTGCATCAGGATGTGAGATATGATTAGTTGGTTCACGACGAGTTGGTACAGTTGGAGATGATTCATAGGATGGCTCTAGATCGGGGAAGTCAAGACTCTTGCGTCTTCGAGCCTGGTTGGATAAAGAGCGCTTGTTATTGTTATTGTTGTTGTTGTTGGTAGAGTTAAACAGTGTCCTGGGAGATGATGATGATGAGGTTTGTTTTTGATTGTGGTTATGAGCATAATGATTGTTACTTTGAGTATTGAAAGAAGACAACGAAGCGGCAGCCGTAGTGTGATGTGAGATTTTTGAACTAGATTTCCTCGATGAACCAGAATGAAGGTTTGATGAAGCGTTATTACCCATCTGAATTCTGGTTTTGAATTGGATCGATTGTCCAGTCAATCAATCAATCAATCGAATCAAATCAGCAATCAATCTTTGTTGGTTATCTAAATAAATCGATTTTAAGATGAGATGATAATCAATAATCAATAGTAGCTGATGTTGAGTTTCTCTCTTTCTTTCCTTTTTGTCCCTTTGAGTTTCTTTTTGATGGGTCGAATGTTCTTTTTGGTTGAAAATTTTCAAAAGTCGATAATCCGGTCAACAAGGTCAAGGGTGAATCATGAGTGAGCAGAGAAGGAAAGAGAGAGAAAATTAAATCAGTTTATTATGTAATCAGTAGTCATCCAGATCACATGTGAGACACTCTATTGATCGCTATAGATCTCAAGGTTCACCCATACGACATCAATTGAAATCACTCGGAATCAATCATTTTCGTAGATGTCACAGGCTCCGGAACTCCTACCGGCCCCGAAACTACTAAGCGGACTCGCGAGGAACCCCGTAGCTCGGATCAGAACCTCAGTTGGCTCTGTGACATTATTTTTATTGAATGAGACACTCTATTGATCGCTATAGATCTCAAGGTTCACCCATACGACATCAATTGAAATCACTCGGAATCAATCATTTTCGTAGATGTCACAGGCTCCGGAACTCCCACCGGCCCCGAAACTACTAAGCGGACTCGCGAGGAACCCCGTAGCTCGGATCAGAACCCCAGTTGGCTCTGTGACATTATTTTTATTGAATCACTTATTTCCAAAGTCAAGGTCGCCTGTGTGATCCTTCACACAAGGTACAGCTATTCCATTACATCTTGAACCTTGAAGAAAAATAAAAAAGTCCAAATTCCAGTTTTTGACCTGAATCAACCTGGGAAGAATTGTATTTCTTGTTTTCAGTGGTGCATTCTAATGTTCAATCTTCCTTGAGCTAGTCAAAGACTTTGTTATTATTTCTCAAGATCCAACATACATATAATGGAATTGTAGTAACTGAACCATTTCCCTGGTCTGTTAGTTTTGAAAATTGTGCACATTGCCTTGTGTAAAGCAATTCCAGCCATGCCTAGTGCATTTATATAAAAATTTCAAAGGTCTTCATTACTTGAAGTATTGTTTTCAATTCCTACACTCTTTACATGACGGGTCATTTGCTTGAACATTTGACCATGGCTTTATTGCTTACTGGACAAGTTATGTGATCAATCAAATTTTATGTAGGCAGTGGAGTTCTGGACAACCTGGGTGCTGATCTGTGCTGGAAAAAGAGTGATTTAAGCTGTGAAGTGCATACTGGAGAAAGTTTCAGAAAAGTATGATCATTCCCAGACAATGATGTGGCAACCTCCTAGGACCAACAAGATTGTAAGAGGGAGATGCTTGCAAAGACACAGGCTAATTGGGATAGTTTTGTCAATGTTGGGTACAACAAGTTTCCAGATGTTGAATTGGACCATCAATGTTTGTTCTTTGTTGGGGACATCTAGTTGGTGTGTGATGATGCAGTTAGTGTGAGTAGGAGGTACAGAGTCGCTAGGTTTGTCAACAATATTGCAGGCAACCTTTGAATACATAAACAATGAGGGTGTCAATGGTGGCCTTGTCCTTATGCCAGAAGAGCCCAAAGTTCATCTTTAATATTCTTCACTCAGGATTCACCCCCCAAATCTATTGTATACAGTTGTGAAGACATAATTTCAGTGTTACACCAGGGAGAATGACCAGATTTACTCCATTTCCCACTTTAGGCTCACCTATGTGCAGCCGTGGGTAGTCTGGATCAATGCTACCCCAAATTCACCATCCAGACAGTCTCTATTTATACTGAAATTTGTTCCAGAAGGTGTGATTTTGATATCCACAGACATTGCACCATTGTATATGAGGCAACCTATAACAATATCTGCAACAAAGAAGCCATTGCCTGGCAACTTTTCAAAGCTGAGCTTTTGAAATGGTGCATTTAGTTTTCAGCTGTAGTAGTACAAGCCAAGCTTTTTCTGAACCTTTCCTTCTGTGCTCCCAAACACAGCATCATGTTTTCTGTTTGATATTGCTTCTCATAATTTGTGTTTGGTTGCTTTTTGATAGCCTGCCTTGGCTTTTGCCATATTGTTTTCCTTTTGGAACATGTGCTTTTCATATCCTGTGGAATTTGTGATTCTTACAAAATTCAATGCTTTGAAAATGTAAGCAAAGTGACTTGAGGATTCATTTCAGTGAGGAATGAATCCACTTATAAGTGCTTTCAAAAAACACTAGTCGTCGTAAAAGGAAATACAATATATGAGTTTTACAACAAGAGGATTCTGGTTAAGAACCTGATTTTAGGAAAAGATACAAGTTGTTGGATTTAGATAACAATCCCTAATTTGGAAACCAGTAATGATTATGTTTAATAAAGATGAGAAAAGGAAATATGCGTGTAGGAAAAGTCTCTATGGCTTTTCCAAAAGTGTTGGACAAAAAGTAAAGTAAAACTAAAATAGGAAACAAAGGGAAAAGGGAGTTCCGGAATTACACCATCCCCCACTTAAGAGTCAAACGTCCCTGCTTGTACCAAAGGACCTCTCTGCCATGTCAACCTCTTCTTCTACCTCCAACAGCGCAAATTTGAACTCATGTACAAGTGAATGTAAAATATCTATTTCTTTGTTTTGAATTGTTAATCTTAATAAGAATTGTGATTGATCAATGATCTTTTCAACCATATGTTTGGCTGCTGAGTCGCGGTCATGGAATTTTTGGGATGAAAAGAAAAACTCGTGGATATTCTTGCCCATGTATGGTTTAAGTCTTGACCCATTGACACATAGTTGTAAAACATGACCATTTGACGTCATCAACTGGTACATACCATTAGGATCAGAGTCTTGTACGATGAACGGGCCGTTCCACATGGCTCATCAATTCATCAGGGGAGGGAGGGCCATCACTGGGAAACAAAGACAAGCTAAATCAAAAAGATTAATGACTGTATCAATTGTCATAGGAGATTGAAAAACACTCACCTGGCTATGGCACTGGTGAATACAGCATTGGATGGCATGAGTGGGGTGTTTAAGGGCAAGATCCTACAGAAACAGAAGATTAATGAGACACGTGCATCAATTGGCAAACAAAACAAAAGAACTTGCCAGTCTCTATCCATACTGTTGTGGTATTTATTATACCACGGGCCAGTCTTTATTATGTAGTTACAACAAGTGTGTGTCAAGTACTTCTGGTCAACAAATCATGAGAGGAGATCAAGACAAATTGCAGTTAGGCAGCTTATGTAAGAAGGATTAGTTTCTTTTATGTATAGGTGTGCAGTCAGAGCGTTGAAAGTTTCTTTCTTATTTGGGAATTGGTCATAGGTGACCTGCAAGAGTGTTATGTTTTCTATTAATTCAAATCATGTGTGCTGTGAATGTTTCTTATTTAACTAAACTTGTGTGTGATTTCATTTCTTCCCTCATTGGAAAGGAAATCTTTTTACTCACAACTTGCTCTTACCGCCTAATCTTTTGCCTACATATCCTGTTGCTTTATGTACAGGTTTGTCTTTTTCTCTTTACTCTTTCTTTATTTACTTCTACTAATCTTCTTATGTGTATATCAGGTGTGTTACTTGTTTTTAGCAGCTCTTCAAAGCTTGTGTTGGCTTGTGCCATTTAGCTTATGCCACACCTGATTTCCCCAGGTGTTATCACTGTTACAAATGGCAAAGCCTCTAGCCTTCAACTTCTGCTCAACTTCTCACACACTTTGAGCTTGAGCCATGAGAGTCTGGTAGCCACAACTCCAAATTGGAGGTGATCTGAACCTATTCATTTTGGCCATTGGCAGGCCTGCAACTTCAAGGCCATATATTCAAACGAGGTATATGAGAAAATTCAAATAAGTGAAATCAGTCAAATATAAGAAAATCAATGGAATAGAGTTGTAGGAGTTAAAAATGAGGCAAATCAATAGTGGTTAAAGATACTGTGCTTGACCATATTTCAACCACATGTCTTGGTTGAAAAATTGTAACATTGGTGATTGTTGAGTTTACCATTTGGTTGTAAGGGAGGCCTTTTATAGTCTTTGGAAGGCATACTCAAGATGTGGTTGACAAAATCTATGGGTGGCCTTTGTGGAACAGAACAGAGGCTGTGGGTGATTGAATGACAGACCTAAAGATTGGGATGTCTAACTAGTGATAGAATGCATGAGTTGAGGAGAAGTGAATTGTGAAAATTTTTAGTCATGAGTTGTGTTGGTAGTGGTGAAGTTGAACTGTGCTTCCAAACAACCTGAAGGACTATTCATCTAATTTTTCTGATGTACAGCCATTCCAAGAATGGTTGATCCAGAAAAAGCTTTCATCAGTGCAGCAGACAAAACAACTGTGACTGCCGGTCTGACCAGGTTTCTGTAGAATCAATTTAACTACACCTAATGTGTGTGTTGGCCACAGAGTATCTTACCTACCAATGAGAAAGGGATGTCCTCACTGCTAGCCGCAAAAGCCAAACAATGATCACAGAGGATTTGGCACACATATTTCAAATGATCTACAGATGCACAGCCAACAAAGATGCCTTGGATTGGAAAATCCAAGGCATCCTCAGATGGCAATAGCCTTGGACGTGATGTCCAAGTAAATGATCCAAGGCAATCTTTGAGGGCAAAGAAAGCCTCAGATTGACACCTCAGACACACAGTCCAAGGGAGCATATACCTGAGGATATCTTGGATTTTACAATCCAAGGCATCTTTGCCGGAAGTGATGAATTGTGACAAGGAAACACCTTGATCTTCATGCAGGAGGATCCTCTTTGATCCACACCGCTCAATTTGTCAAAAGTAATAAGACAAAAACTACAAGTTTCACACAGGAGAGAATGTTCAAAAAACTAAATCAAACATTGTTGGAACAACTGTAGGTTAGAGCTGGGCAGGGCACTGACCAGGGGACTCTGCCCAATGGTTTCTTGAAAAAAGGCAGTCTGTGCTGCAGGGCACCAAAACAAGCTAAAAGCAATTACAAAAGCCCTGTGGCTGCCCTGGCTGCCTGACTGTCCATTTTTTGTTGCCAGGTAAACAAACAAAATGGTGTCTATTTGGGTATTTATAGTTCTTTTGACATTCTAAGTAGATGCTCATAGGTTGGATAAAAAACAATCCACTTAATCCTTTTACACCTGTTCAGATTTCCTCTTTCTGTCCCTTTTTTTAAAGTGCTTTTGATTTCACAAACTGCACCAACTATCTTAGTGTGTTTACTGTAATCAATCTACAACTTCTGATATGTCTACTATCATGACCCGGACTACTAAGCCTCCACAAAAGTCTGCTTCTTAACAATTTTACCAGACTACATATAGACAGAGAAATTACAATGGAGAAACAGGATAAAAATTGGTCATAAGATAAGAGAAAGGCAAATTGGCATAAGTGAATTAACTAATTGGGTCATTGTCTAAGTATGTTTTGAGATTGATAAATTGTCATGTGTCCTCAGTGTACTGTGCCAGATATGGGAATACCGCGGGAGTGTCTAATAGTTTCTTTTTTGAGTTTATATCTGCATTGATGTTTTCTTCTTTTAATTTTTTCCTGAAGTGTTGTGTTGTACGTTTTGCAAAATAAGGAGTGGTGTGGTGATTCTACTACTCTGCAATGTTCACACTTGTTGTCTTCCTTGGCTCCTATTCTGTGTAAGAACTTTTGGAGTGGACAATGTCCATATCTCAGTTGGAATATCAACCCTTTGTTTGCACTTGTGATTGATTCAAGGCATGCTCTGATTGACCCTGAGTGATTTCTAGGCCCCTGCGGGTCTGCTCAAGCAATGCCCCGGGGCCGCTACACCACACTCTAGGCCGGGTCACAGTGCCAAGCATACCACCTGTACAGCCCTGCACATCTTGGCTGTATTTGGGGGGTGGCGTCGAACAGAGAAAGTTTTTGACCATGAGACAAAATTGCCGAACAGAGTTTAAACTTTACAAAGTCCCGAAGAGTCGTACACTTTATTTCAACACACATCGCGTCTTTTAACCTACATGCTTAGCTCTTTGTTTCTTTCGTGATCGGATGCTGGTCGGTTTAGTGTAAAAATAAAAACCAGATCTCGTTGGTTTCTATTACAAAGATATTGATTGAGGAGATTGAAAAGTTACTATTTTTGAGAAAGATCGATTTGAATTTGAAGTTTACAAGTTTGCCCTGCAAGAAAGTCAAAGGATTCATGTGAATAAAAGCTTGATTTTAGTGACTAATTAAAAAGAGGGTAGGGTACACCTTCCTCAGTTAAGATTTTGATATAAATATACAATGATGATACCCTCGTTTTTTTGAATTTGTGAAACCAAGAGATCAGGATTGATTGATTGGCTTTAAGAAGGCTTAATAAATTTGAAGGAATCAATTCAAAAACACACAGAGCTTTGAATGAAAAAGTAGTTTATATGATATTGATTTGATGATTCGATTTACAAGAAGATTGGTTTACATGTACTACATAGATCTGATTGGATGTGATTGAGAATGATTGAAAAAAAGAGGGTAGTGAATCGGTTAAACAAGCTTGAATCCAAAACCCAATTAAAAGAGAGAGATTGCGGATTGAATAGGAGATAGAAATCAAATAAAGGGCATTCTTAAAGAAAAGGGTCAAGAAGAATGAAAGAAAAGCTTACTGAGTGAGTCTAGAAAAGAAAAGAAAAGAAAAGAAAAGAGATCGGATGGATCGACAAGAATAGATACATACATACCAGATGAGCTTGTACGTAAAGGCTGTGTAATTGAAACTTGACTATTTAAACTCGATTGGATTGGGATTCCACTTCGATTTCTTGTTGACCATTTTGAGTGTAAATCCAAAAAGAAAATGGAAAGAATCTTAACTCGATCATCAACACCTTCACTTCATCATCAAAATCAAAATCAAAATCAAAATCAAAATCAACTTGAATTACTTTTACAAGAACCTTTAACTGCTCATTCACCTTCACCTTCACCTTTATCTTCTCCTCATTTCGATTTCAATCGAATCATTCATTCTCAACAATCTTCTAAAGTTAACTCAAGAGCTCCTTCTCCTGTTTCTAGAATTCATTCTTCTAACTCTCTTCATCATCATCATCACCATCATCATCATCATTTAATCAATCGAACTTCTGCTACTTCTACTCCTTTAGGTTCTCCTAAATCTGGCTCTTCTCTAGGTGTCACTTTACCGTAAGTTTATATCGTTTTCATCTTTTCCAAACAAATATACTCATCTTTTCTCTCTTTATTTTCGATTTTCAGTCTAGTTACTAATCCAAATACAAACACTAGACCCAACACACCACATTATTTTCAATCACTCCATTATCAAAATCATCAGAATGGAACCATTGAAGAATTAGAAAGACTTAGAAGAGATCATCAAATCGAAATCGAAAGATTAAAAGAAGAATCTCAATCATTGAAGGATGAAAAGGCTTATTTGATTGCCAAGAATTTAAGATTAGAACGTGAATTGAAATCTATCACTCATTCGGTTCATAAACCTCCACAATCTCATTCTCATCATTCGATTCAACCTTTGACTCAAATCGATCAACCTGTACGTGATTTGTTGAGATTTCTTAAATCCGTTTTCGGACAGTGACTAATGTTTGGATTCTTTGGTTTGGTAGATTTTGAGAAGACCAAGTTTTAATCGATCTAAATCAAATCCAAATGTATTAGATCGAATGTCTAATCTAAGTCTTTCAACCCATCAAATCCATCATTTACATCAATTACATCGAAACGCAAGTAACGTGACGACTCCAGCCACCACTGCACCACCTTCACCTAAATCCAATTCGAAATCCCATGAAGATTGTCAAGATTATGTGACGTTAAATTCGATTCAAAGACCACATCATTCAAGAGATTCATCATTCAATATGATCCCGATCATTAATCATTCTAGATCAAGTTCTCCTAATTTAAAAAGTATTTTGAAAAAACCTTCAATGAATAATTTGGTTCATCATCAACATGGATTAGCTAGATTGGCTGGAATCGATCAGATTGGGTCTCATCATTCCATTAGTCATCATCAAAGACGTCAGAGTGAAACGTTTGGGATCTGAACGATTGAAAAGATCTTATCAATCAAATCTTATGTTTCTCATAAGACTCCATTCAAAATAACCAAAAAAACAATCACATCATAGATTTCTCTTTTTTTTTTCTTCTTTTTTTTTTCTGGTTCACAATACCTTGTTATTTTTAAGAATTATCATCATTATAGATTTCTTTACTTCTTTTGTTTTCTCTCGTCTCCTTTCTCTCGTCTTGGTTATGTCTCATCTTGGTTATCTGATCATCTTGGTTCTCTTCTCATCTTGGTTCTCTTCTCATCTTGGTTATCTCTCATCATAGATCTCTCATCCCGGTCATCCTGTTCTTCTGTTCTTTTTTTCTTTTTTTCTTCCTGATTCTGATCATCAACCAAATCCATCTTTCTTTTCTCTCTTAAAATGGCTTTCTGTTTTGTTGTAAATTGTATATATATGTATATAGATAACGAGATATATGGTGTGTTTTTTATATATATTCAAACATCAGTTATATGAATCTAGTGTTTTGTGAAATCGGTTTCTTTGTATTTTTTCTCTTCTTTTGTAATATGTTTTGAATTGAAATCAATGAAATATATTACATGAGACCCATAAAAAAAACACACACACATAAAGGAAACATGATTGAAATGATGTAGATACTAAATTCTTAAAAAAAAGTGATAATTTCAATGGGTTAGTTTTAAGGTCTTTAAAGAAGTTGATCTGCTGGTGTATGTATTTGATCAACATTTTTGGACGGCTCTGTGAAGGTTGACACTTGGATAGAAAATAAACACTAGGTTAAAAATCAAAAGCATTAAGGAAGGTCTATGGATGAATAAGCAGGATTATATAAGAAAGATTGAAGCTGTGCAGGTGATCAGATTGTGATTAGATAAGCAAACTGTTGATGTAATTGTTACTTAGTCTTCAAGATGTTTCAAAGAAATTGAGAAGTAAATTAATGGAAAACACAGATCTTGTTGTATGGTTGTACTGAAGTAGCTCAATATACAAGGATAGGTTTTCTGAGTAAAAAGAAGATTGGATAAGTAAGATTGTCTATATTAGTACATCAGATTAAGAATCTATGTGTTTCTGATCATTTGATATATTTCAAACAGATTGAGAACACAAGATGGATGGAAAGTCTAAAGAGATTTGTCAAGTTTACTGATCACACTGAATTATTTTTTTCAAGACTTGGGTTTGAAAAGTTGTAAAAAAAGTCATGTTGAGTTAGCAAAAGGAAAGATATGATGAGAAATAGTATGATACCAATGAACTAGTCACAGGACATTATCTATGTTTTAAAAATACATCATCATTGACCCTTTGATCAGAATTGGATACAGGGTTCTTGATGATTTCTGGTCTGATGTGATGGTACAGGAAAGAGTTGGTTGTTCTTATAAGTGATGATTTTCCAAGCATACATTCAACTTGTGTTATGTAGTTGAGTCAAGTTTTTTTTTTGCTTTTGATTGGTAGTTTTCTCGAGTTGTATCAAAGCCAGAATCTCTGATATCTCAATTGTAGTTTGCGGAAAGTTGAGTTCTGTTGGTATAACAATAAAATTTAAGAAAAAGCTTTGAACGATTTTTAAGATTGTTAAAATCATGGCAATATTCATGCTTTATGATTTTGAATGTGTTATAGAGAGTGATGAACATGATTGTAGGTTCTCAATTTCTTGAAGTTGTGCAAAGTTCAAGTCTAGTCTTAGGCCCCGTTTGGTTGCGATTGATTTTGGTGTCCTACAGTAAAAGTGTACCACAGGAAATGAGCAAATAATGCAGGAAAATTTCCAACTCACAATTTAATTGCAGTACAAAAATAAACAGTGGTTTTTAGGAATCATTGTTTGGCAACTCACAACCAAAGCCAAATTACAATTCTCATTATTGATTCTTCATCAATTGGGTTCATCAAATCTCTTGTTTACTCAGTCGATTTATCTATCTTGGCTTTCATTAAAACAGGTCATTAGATCATTGAAAGTTTCATGTAATTCCATTTTATTTCTACTTTATCATTCTTGAATCGAGCTCAATCCAAAAGATGATATTTGTCATGACACACAATGTTGTCATGTTTCTCATCAATCTCGTTATCCTCATCTTTCTCATTATTCTCATTAGTCGCATCATTCAAATTTCACTTCCATTGGTTGTTGACTTAAAAAGAGTGATGATATCAACAGATGATGATTTTGATAACTTGAAATTAACAAACGATGATCTGAAGACACGGTGATATTGTTGAAGCGATGATATCAAAAAGTGATGCTTTTGATGATTGACCAGGTGGAGTGATCAATGAAGTAATGAGATCGATGAGGCAATGATGCCTATAAAAGGATTTCCCGGATTGTAATCACAAGTATGGGAAGAGGTCAAAATTGGACAAGTCCCCTTCTCACGTACGTAAATAATTGGAGGTAATCAGAAATAATCGCCAAAAAGGAGTTTGTAAGATTACCACATCATTGGGTGATTATTGTCCAAATAATGTGGTATGATAATCTCTCAATTTGGGCTACCAAACGCCCAAATTTAATTTGCAATTATTTTACTGCAATGGTCCAAATACCACAGTGAAATAATCGCGACCAAACGGGGCCTTAGATGAGTTAGTGGAGGTGCCCAAGACCTGATCCAGAGAGCTGTTTTTGGCAATCAGGGCTTGTGAGAATGGTGGATTACACAGCACTTCCAACATGGGTGCCTTGGCTTGAAAAATCTGAGGTATCATCAGAGGCAAATCCTTGGGCAGACCTTGTACAAGGTTTTATTCAAGATTAGTACTGAGAATCACCTTGGATCAAACCTTGGAAAGCTTCTGTCTAAGGTTTGGAATCCAAGAATATATACCTCAGATTGAAAAATCCAAGTTTGTAAATATCTTGGTGGTACATGAAACAAAGCAATATTTTCCTGTAGGAAGACCAATCACATTTCATGCAGTTTTTGAGCCAAAACACAGAAATAATGCCAACATAATACATCTTGGCTCATCAAATTTCTTGAATACAATAGCATGGAGATTCCATTATGGTTGGTTGAAAGCTCTCCTGATCAAATTCTTATGACAAACAACACCGCTAACATATTTACCTCGGATTACAAAATCCGAGATATTCTCGGATGCAAAACCTCGGACAGAAGCTTCCCGAGGTTTTGATCCGAGGTAATTCTCAGGGCAAAAAAATACCTCGGGCAAAAACCTCGGACAAGGTCTGTCCAAGGATTTGCCTCCGATGATGCCTCGGATTTCTCAACCCGAGGCATCTATGCTGGCAGTGCAAATGGTCTGGAGCCCATTTTACAGTGTTGATGATATTCCAAGTGTGAAGAATCTGATCATGACATCAGACACACTTGATGATTAGGGGGCCCATAATTGTTCATGTGGTCATTGTGCATCATTCACATCTTTAGATCAACTTTGAACATTTCTATGATGAATTGACAGTTTTGAGAAAAAGGTTGAGACAAGTGTACAAAAATAGTTCAACATATAAGTTTGTGATTTCATAACAAATTTCTTGGATGTAAACATATCTGCTTTTTCCAACACATGCATACATCAATCATGTCCATTTGAAACCTTCCCTCATGTAATATGGTTGCTCCTCAAAAAGTTGAAGTTCAATACCTTGGAGACTACAAAACTCTTTCAAGGGCGTAAGTGTAGAAGCCACAATAGGGTCAAGTGAATGACCCACCCATGCCATAGGCATCACTATCACCTTCAGCTTAGGGAAAACATTACTGATAATAAATTCACAAAATTCAGATAGTCGATGTTTACTATAAGAGTTACGAATCTCAAGGTGCTGAAGATTTGGACACTCTGTAAAGCACTGGTAATATTCGCACAAAGGATTGCGCCATAGGATCAAATGTGTTAAAGCTGGTAGACAAAAGTGATTGATGCTTGGGTCAAATTTTGGTATGCGATATCGTCGGTCGGGATCGGGGTCTTCGAGAAAATTGAGTTCCAGATGAGTTAGGTGGGGTGCCCAATTACTGATGAGCCGTGGTGTATTTGATGACCAAGTGTTGGGATAATGGTGAAGCACAAGATTAACCAATTGAGGAGGGCCCTCGTCCCAAGAGTTCTTCATAATATCAACTTCCATTAGGATCAGGTTTTTGAGGTTTTTGAGATTAGAAAGTGCAGTCTTCAAACTATTAGGACCTCCTCTTGATTCAACAAATTTGAGTTCGAGCGATTCAAGGAGTGGGAGATAAGTGAGAGGTTTACTAATAGTCTCTGCAATGACTGATCCTGAGTGGGTACCTCTGATCTTGAGATTTTTGAGGTGTTTGTGATGTTGAAGTCTTGAAAACAATGCGGTAAGATGGTGTCCCAATTGATATAACGAACCAGGATGACTCCCGTGACCTTTACATTTGAAATCAAGCGTGGTAAGGTTTTCACATTGAGGGAGTACTTTGACGAGTTCGTTGGAATAGACTTCGTGTGGTTCGTTGAGTACAATGTCATGTTGGACTCCAATGAGGCCTTGTTGATCAGGGAGGGCGAGTTTATCAAAACGGACGGATCGATAATCATTATAGCCTTTGATGTATCTGAATTTGTCTGAATCAGACAGGTGCAATGTGAAGTGGTCTTCTTCGATGTCTCTCGAATCCCTGGGTTTGTCGGTAAGAAGTGGCTGCTGGATATACACTTCTTTGACGAGAGATCCGTGTTTTGGTAAGATCTCTCGATCCCAGAAGGACAAAGGACGGGACATTGTGGGGAAGAAGTTGAGAGACTAGACCATAGCAGTAGCGAAGGATAAGAGAAGGACAGGATCAGTACAGGATCTTGTACCTTGAATACACTTCACGGCGAATCAAATATCCAACTCACCTGCCATAGGAGAGGCCGACAGATAGAATAAATCTTACGATTAACAATGGAAAAAGATTGAAAACTACTCAAGATCGGAGATTCTGGTTTGTATTTATATAGACATAAAGACCAGTTGTCTTCAGAGTTACATTTAGTCCACTCATCATCAGAGTCGTAGTCTGATATAAGAGTAATCGTTTGATCGATCTTCTGGCTGTAACTCTCGTGACACTTTCTAGAACTACCCCGGCGATTGGAAAAGTATGATATGATGTGGAGGATGATTTCCACTGGTAGACGATCAAATGCTGATTGGGGTGGAAGAAGTCGAGGTTTTTTTCTGCTTCTATTCTCCATTTTTGATTGATTGAAGTGGTTTGAGGTCAGATTGTTTGCAAAGGCAATGATGATGAGTTTGAAGAGGTAAGCTGGAAATTAAATCAGTCTGAGACTTCAAAGTTGTAAATTCAAACCGTTGGCTCAAAATTCGATAGCGTCTTTGAACTCAACAAAGCGAAAAGCTGGGGCTCATGGAGACTTCTGCCAATTCGGGTGCATCTCGGTAAAGGCTATATCCGCTCATGAAAGTGTAGCAGCAGGGATGCTGTCTGCTTATGCAAAGCCACCCTTGCATGTGGAAGTTGATGGTCTGGAGATGTTATGAGTCTGACTCATATTTGATAGAGGTGCTCAGTTATCTCATCGGTAACTTCAAGCCAAAACCTCATGGTACCAACCTCGGAAAAGCAGCAGCTATTGATCAACCCTTACAATTGATGCAGATGATGGCGGGAAAGGGTGCTGACTTTTGTCACCGTGTAATCTTCGATGTCATGAGACGTGGTCGGGTAAGTTTGATATGTCTTCTGCCACCCCGTCTCTCAAAACATAGAATGTGATATGGTGACTAGAGCCAAAAACAACCGTCATCCTCTCCATCAATTGTAAAGTTCATTGAGTACTGAGATTCAGAAATATCAAAAGCGAAAAAGATGACAGCATCAAAGAAGTAATCACAACACAATAGACCGAGTAAATGTTGTTCCAAACAATGAATCAAACCGATTTATCTTATCACTTGCTATAAGTTATTCCAGTTGAGTAAAAACAGAGAAAAATGACCTCAACACTCTTTCATACAGAGCACATAAAATAATTCCAATGACCTAGTATTGGCAAGATAAGATGATCATGATAAAAATGATTTCAAGAGATGAAGAATACTGTCTTTCCATAAAAGCTTGTCCAAAAAGCTTTCAAGAGTTGGAGTATTATATGTAAATCTAAGAGACAATCAAGCTGATCTTGAGCACCGCCAACATATTTACCTTGGAGGGGAAAAATGCATGTGTTCCCAAAGCCTCAGAATACTCGAAGGCTTGTGCAGTCAAAGTAGCTGCTACTGTAAGCTTAAGAGCATCCACAGTGGTGGGCTCCAAATTGGGGCTCCAAATCGAGCGAATTCAAATTTGGTGGGGCCCCAAATCAATCCGGATGCAGTCGTTCGGACTTCAAAAGTGTAGATTTATGGGTTTACAGAAACTTTGAGATTGGTACGCAGTGGGCTTACGTGTGTGAGGTATGGGATTGAACAAGTGCAGGAATTTGGAGCCCGGCTTTTTGTTGCCAAATATGTACATAGCCCAAAGCGCGAAATTTGAAGCCGGCTACAAAAAAATTTGGCGATGGGAACTGCCATTGCACCAAAAAATCGGGGCTCAGTCACCAAATTTGGCAATAGCCCCGATTTGGAGCCCACCACTGTGGATGCTCTAACTAAGCCCCTCACGAGCGCGTTCGCCGCGCCCTCGAACAGGGGCTTACATCGGACTCGCGGTTACTGGTGTGTGAGCTCCAAGAATTATGTCTTCTTATGTTGTTTTCTTCGCGTCTCCGCTTCACCTCACCGTAGAAAATGCAATACTTCGAGTATGTCCTTCTTCATGAAATGGTACACAACCTCATATGAGTTTCATGAGCAAAAGACAGACCTGCACAGCTTGAGCAATGTGTTAAAAGCACCAAAAATGGCCCTTTGGTCCTCTTGTAAATGGCCTAAGACCACCTAAAACACCACGTATGAAATTTCAAAGCACCAAATCCCTAATGTTACATCACAAATTCAGAACCCTTCTTTTCAGTTTACACCAATGTGTGTGATACCAGAATATGTACCATATCCTAAAGAAAGACATACCAGAAGCTTTGCATTTTCTATGGTGACGTGAAGCAGAGAAGTAAGAAAAACAACATAAGGGGACATATATCTTGGAGCTCACATGCCAGAAATTGCAAGTCCGATGTAAGCCCCTCTTCAAGGGCGCGGCGAACACGCTTGTGAGGGGCTTAGTTAAGCTTACTGCTACTGGGTAGCAGCTACTATCTACTACGTACCCCTTTATGACACGCAGGCATTGGAAGTGTCCTACCGTGAGACCTACATCAGTGTACAGCGTGCGCGAACTCTTAAACAACCATCCACAAACAGATGTAGTCTTCCCAAGCTTTTTGTTTGACCACTCACCAATGCTCCACCCTTTCAAACTGAAAATAAGAACATCACATTCCCTGTTACAAGCGGAAGCTTTGAACAATAACACTTGCTTCACTGCTATGTTATACACCATATGTGCATTCACTCAAATGTTTTTCACATTGCTAACCAAGTTCAGGAAGAACCTATATATTTGTTGAATAGCTTTCATGGTTCCAAAAGTCTCATTGGCAAGATTGAATCTGTTACCTTAAAACTAAATCAGAAATTGACTGGTAAAGAGAGAGATGTATCTCTGAGAAAGACAATAGACTGGCCTTGGATTTCTTCATGAATATGAACTGTCTTGTCTAAATTATCTCTAACATTATCATTAGTGTGAGTTTCAGCATGAGCTTTCCAACAAAATAATTGATCTGTAGTATTTTGACTGTTTGCTTCATGAAGCTGTTTATCTCTCTTAACGTGTGCAGTGTGGGGTTTGGGGCAATGGGCAGATGTTGTCTATCCATACAAGTGGCCCTCCGTGAGGGGATCTGACCGGGTGTGGAGGATTGGTGCGGTGATTGTGGAACAAATGTGCATTGGAAGGACGGTGAGGAGTCGGATGAGCGTTCTTGACAACAAAGATGGATGGGGATGTATCTGTTTTGGTTGGGGTGGTGTGAAGTTTGAGTACATACTGTTTCCAAAAGGGGGGGTGCTGCGGATTCATTTGGGTTGGGAGTAGCAGAATTGTAGTGGGTAGCCGTAGCCGCTACAAGATTGCACAACCCTTTGGTTACTCCCCAAAGCCTGAGACGGTACTCAACAGTCCATTTCAGTGAGTAATGTGTAAGTTGTAAGGAATATGAGGTGTCACAGATATTCCAGAGAGTGACAGCTCTTGCAGGGCTTCCGTGACAATGAGAGTGGTAGCACAGAGGA
The DNA here is from genome assembly GCF_000204055.1 of Melampsora larici-populina 98AG31. Classification (NCBI taxonomy): domain Eukaryota; kingdom Fungi; phylum Basidiomycota; class Pucciniomycetes; order Pucciniales; family Melampsoraceae; genus Melampsora; species Melampsora laricis-populina. The sequence continues at coordinate 673,834 of NW_006768767.1, read as the reverse complement.
AAAATTTGCATCTCCTCTGTGTAGAATTCTACCACGTTCTCTCACCCCACAATATTTCCAATCTAGAACTTTTCTCTTGATATATCTCAACTCTCTAAGGCTTTAAGCTTTAAAAATTTTTGAGCCCACCCGCCTGCCCGGTGCTGAGAAGCCTGAGTCTACTAGATTTCTGGTCTTGCCTCTGAGGGGCGGAAATTCAAAGTTTCTAAGACTTAGACCTTGCTTTCCTCAAGGGCCCACCCCACACCACTATAGTAAATGTGTGAGCCTACTAGCTTCTGTTTGGCTAGTAGAGTCAATAAAAAAGAGACAGAAGTTTAAACAAACTTCTACTAGACTCAAGGGGGTTACAATCCACAAGTTGGAGTATTTAAGGACGTGAGCGTAGGAGCTTTACTTGTAATAAACAAGTAAAGACTCCAGTTAGATGACCTTTTAACAAAGGATTTCACGCCCAGGAATTTTGGGTAATTGTGCTTATTTGCAACAATTAAAATAGAGCCACTGACACACAGTTCTCAAGCCTAAATTGAGTCACTTCTTGTACAAAGAATGATCAATAAAGGAGGTGTTAAAGTCTGTCTTAACACCAGGAACTTTAAACTCTGACTAATAGAGGTTCCCCGTAGATTTAGAGTTTCTTATATCAGATAAATCCCTGATTTGACATAAGCCTTACTCAAGGACTACTTCCTTACACGTAATTCCACCAAATGGATATTACAAAGATAACTGATTATAGAGTCTAATCAGATAGAAACAAGGTTTGGATGCGCACACAATAAGGTCAACAAGACACAAGGTTGGAGATTCAAGGTTTGTAGAATCAAGCTTTCAAAGTTTGTAGATGTTTAGACAAAGTTTAAAAGTTCTATTAAGATGAAATGAGCAATCTGTAAAGTTTGTTGAATGTTAAAGTGATGATGTTCTTCTTCTCAATTTGGTTGGATTTCCAGGGTTTATATAGTCTAAACCTTGGAAATCTTTGGACTACAAGTGCGCACAAATTGTGGTTCTATGGTTAGGTTAATTACAGTAAGACAGTTACTATTGGATTATAAGTATATTTCACTTATTACATACATGCTACGGCTGTGATATATATGTAGCTTTGGTTTGCATCAAAGTTATGTATGTTCACACCCTTTGATGTAAGTTCTGCACATGTTACATATGCTAAATCATATGGAACTTGACTCTTGAAACTGAGCCTTGAGTTGTAATTGCTATTTTTAAGGTTTTTATTATCATATGTCACCCATTGGTACTCTGGTTTAGTACTCAGGGCTGAAAGAATGTATGTATATCACAACCAAAGTGATCAAACATCTACTGTGGTAGACCAAACTTCTGATAAACTTATGCTTATTATCTTCAAGCAGACACATAAGGTTCAAAAGAATCCTTTAACTTGTATCTTCTAAGTCCTTAAGCAACCCGAATCACACATTACAAACTGAAATGGAATCCGAGGTACCATTGGATTCCAAACCTTTCACAGAAGCTGTCTGAGGTTTTGATCTGAGGCAATTCTCAGTGCAAAAGATTACCTCAGACAAAAGCCTTGGACAAGGTCTGTCCAAGGATTTACCTCTGATGATGCCTTGGATTCCGCAACCCAAGGCATCTATTTTGGCAGTGGAGTAAGCCACACAAGGGTGCAACCTCAGTTTGTGGGCGCGCCCAGGCATGTTTTTTTGCATTTTTCTGCGCCTAGGCGCCACCTGGCGCGCCAGGGGTGTTGTTTCCAGAAAAACCTGCTGCAAGCTGAAATGCTGCTTTGCCAGCAAAGTTTATTCTACACTGCAGACTGCGTGGGCATGCCCACACCAGCTCAATTGCCAACTTACTTAAACTGTTCTAATTGTGCAGTAGATTGAGTTCAAAAACCCACAAAATACCAAAATGAAGCCACCTGGGCCAATTGTCACCACATCACCTCATATCCAGTTATTGGAATCCTTGGTTGTCATCAAGCAGCTTGTCCAATATTTTGTTGTGACAAAGAGAGGGTTGGGTTGCAATTGGGTCAAACACAAATTGTGGTAGCAAACAGTCAACTTGAAATTGAGGATGTGAAGATTATTTGTGATTTAAGTGTGATGTCGTAAAGAAAAAATTTGGGTTGCAGCCAAATGTTGTCTTTTTATATCCTAAACTGAGGACCGTAGTAATAAAGGTACTGGGTATTTTTATCAAAGGATAAGATGAATAGTTGTAGCTGGTTACAATGCATGACACTACAGAGGAAAAAAGCAAATATAAAGAAAATGGAACAAAGTGCACAGAGAGTTATCCAAAGCAAAAACAATAGCACAAAGTCAAACAAAGGATAGTACGTGAGCTACAGAGGCAATTGTGGGGTTGAATTGACCAACACAGCTGGCAAATAGACACAACACTTGCGTAATTTTTGTGTTACTTTGCAAGTATTTTCATTTCTCTCATCTTATGCCATGTAACATTTTTCCTTTTCTCTCATTGTGTGTCTAATAGAGTCTCATTTCATTTGGTTTGGAACATGTTTTGCCATTGCTTCTTTTCCTTTTGTAAATACTTTTGGTTAGTGTTTCATTTTGTTGTCAATGGAACACATCATTAGTTCAGCGTACTGTGACCTGGCAAACAGCAATATGTGGAGCAAATGAAACCACCGGCCTGCAAGCTGGACACAAAATTTGGAGCTCCCCTGATTTTCCACTACCCTGAAACCAGTTCAGAACCAGGCTTATAAGCCCAGTTTCAGCAGGGCACGTTCTACACATGTTTTTTCCCAAGCAAGCAAAACCGGTTCTTGACCAGGGGGCAGCCCTAGTTCAGGAACCGGTTTGATGGGTTTGTGGTGGTACACAAATATTGTTCTGGAAAATATAAAAATTTGATCATGCAACCAAACCAAACTTTCTTCTGCAGCTGTCCATTCTCCACATACCCCACCTAACCACCATGGATCAAGTGATCAAGGACAATACCCCCACCTCAAGCCAACCCAAGAAGATTGAGTCATCACACCATTGACTTTACAAATTCCCCCATCTGCGCTTCAGGCCTTTGTGTTGACTTTCAATTTGAACTCCGGATCACCAAACTTCTACACGCAACCCATTTCAGGTATCAAGAATTTTTTATCCACTTCAAATTGCACTTGCTCCAAAGTCTTAAATGTCTTCTCAAAGAAATTGAGATGTCTCATTCACCATGAATCAATCAATACATGGACACAAATCTTTCACTGCAATTTGATTGATATACAGAGGTCCTTTTAGTCTCATGATTTTCATCCATTTTCTCCAGGTTTTCAAGCACAAAAATCAATCAATGCAGGGATTCATTTCATAATTGTGTTGAGAATCTTTCTTAAGTCTCAATTTGTACTCTTTGTTAAGTTTCAGGATTCTCCAAGTCTCCCTTTGTACTTGTTGTTGGGTTTGAAGGGTTTCTTAAAAGCAATCAAGATGTGTCATCAATTTGATTCCCTCTGGTTTCTTACCTATATTGTTGTCTGTTTGATGAAAAAACCACCCTGTTTGATTTCTTTTGTTGCTTTGAAATTGATCACCAGCTCATGGTCTTTGAGTTTGTTTCTAACAAGCGAGCAAATTTGGTACTTGTTTCCACAGAAGTTTGATAAAAAAACCTCACTATGTGAATGGATTTTTTGGTATGCATCAGGCAGGAGTCTCTTTGAAAGATGCATGTTTTATTTTGTTTATTCATCTCAAAAAAAAGTGAAAAAAATCTGGTCCAAAAAAATGTATTTCAAGTGTATATACTTTACAAAAGCTTTGAGTTAGAAAACCAAGTGGAAGTAAACCAGAAAAAAATCAAAAGTTTGAAAACCAGTGAAACAGAGATACTAAGACAAAAACAAAATGATTATCATTCCCAAGCCTAAATTTGTGTGAAGACGTTAGAGTGATTATAGAGTTTGTTTTTGTTCAGGTCCATGTCAAACACTTCAAGTTGCAACAAATTCAGCAAAAAGAGCATCTTGCCAGGTAGTATCATGGCCAAATTCAAAAACCTCAGTTGTTTTGTGCAGGAGGTTTTTTGCAAGGAGGCCTTAATGTCCTGCCAATTGAAACAGGAATTCTTCAATTGTTCCAAGCTCGGCGGGCCAATCTTCCCCATCTGCTTTGAGAAATTATGTAATATTATACATATGTGAATCTTTCAGAAGTTGAGGTTGAGTTTTTTGAGCCATTGTGGGCGGAATGGTGTGTAGAGTGGAATTGAGATGTGAGCATGGAAGTGATGAGAGCAATATGAGATTTGGTGTCCCAGGGGATGAGGGGAGTGCCAGCGGAGACATAGGTGGCGGTTTGGCTCATGTAGTGTACTCAGGCTTCTGGACTTCTGGAGTGTGGGGCATTCACAGTTGCAGAACACCAGAACACCAGAACACACCACAAAAAAACTTCTGGTGTTCTGGAAAAAGTGTTCTGGAAATTTCCAGAACAATATTTGTGTACCACAAATGTGCTTTGCTTTGCTCTACAGCCTTGCATTCCTGGTTTTTGAATCACCTGAATGGTTCTAGCTCAAAAAGTCCTTCAGGGATCAAAGTTGGAAATGTTTTAGATTGCTCTGGCCCCAAAATTCAAGCTTTGGTGTGAAATCTACATACCATGTTATCTGTATATTATGGAATACATATGAACTCATACCAACTTATAAACAGCACATCAGTTACACATGACATTTTTTCATCTCATGTGCAATCAAAATTCACTTCTGAGCCAAAAATTGTCCAACATGACTCATACCAAAACCCATTGACATGGATTTTTACTTCCCAAAAACTGTGTCCTTAAGTGAGTCATCTTGTACAACATGCCATACAGGGAGTGTCACTGTGTCACACAGCCAACAAAGATACCTCAGATTCAAACATCCAGGGTATCTTTGGATACATATACGCTTGGACTCTGGGTCCAAGGAAATGTTCCATGGCTTCTTTGAGGCTCAAAAGAAGCCTTGGATCAACTACTTGGATGCCTTGTCTGAGGTTATTGCCAACTGATCATAGCTTGGATATGAAGATCCAAGGCATCTTTGTTGGTGGTGTCACCATATGACTTCAAATGCATTTTTTTGTAATATTGCAAGTGAGTGTACATCATGTAAGGTCAAAATTACACCCGACCTACTCAAAAAAAGAACTGGGCACTCCAATCTTGGGAATCAACCATCAACACATCCAGATGTTACTTCAATAACACTCACTGTGTCAATATTTGTGTAGCACACCAATTTACACACACAGAGAGTTTTGAAACAAATCCCGAAGTCTTTTGGTTGGATTTAGACTAAGATTGTTGTTGAGCGCCCTTTGTGAATAGTGGTTTATACATAGGATTTGCAGAATCCTTTGTCATCAGCTGGGGTCAACTGACTCTCAATGTCCCAGTTGATAAGGGCAAGATGCACCTGTGTGGCACCTCTTTGATGGGTCTTTATACAAGGATATTTACATGGTGACTGCTAGTGCTTCATTCAAGACTGAATCTATTAAAACCCCATCAGTATGTTAAACAGACAGTATGGGTTAATTCATGTACCCACTAAATACATAAAGCTTCAAATTGAAGATCAACACCCTAACATACATAGTTTTTTTTACCTACAAACCTTATTGGTTTCCATCAGTTTCAGATAACACCATGCCCACCTTGAATGTCAGCCATGTGCCCTGTGTACAGGACCCTGGACTAACAAACACACAGGTAAATATATGTAACTTGTCTAAAACCATAATCAACGCTGAGACAGCTACACTACATCACGCTACCATACATTTTGTGTGTAGCCTAGCTGTATGCAGTTAACAAGAATCTGACCTTGATGATAGTGTAGCTTGTCAAGTCACGTTAAACTAAAAGCTACTGTAGCTGATCTTTGTGCCTCTGCACTACGCTACAGAGCCAAAGTTTGGTTAGCTGGAGATTTCCTGGGACTCTGCATAGAGTAGCTGGAACTGATTCATGCTGGTTCATGTTAGCTGTAGCTTAGCGGCTAATTTTTAGCCATGGGTAGATTAACTGTCTCAGCATTGCCATAATGATTACAACTCATGGCTCAGTATCAAGAGTCACTTATGCAATAAGACTTACCCATAATCTAAATAGTAAAGTTAAACCCTAACCCAAGGACAATAAAACCTAAGTGCCAACCACAAGTTGACACCTAGTTCTTGGGATATATAAACCCCTCCTCTTCCCACTTTGCAAGAGAAACCAACTTCGTATCACTCCACAACATAACTTCACAGCTCACTTATTCTTCACCAAGAATATTGAGTAAAGTGATACTGTTATGTTTGATTATCATAGTTCCTTTCTTTTTTCAGGTTATTGTAAAACCTGAAGTGGTGTTCTGAGCTGGTGGGATTAATAGCTAACAGAACAAGCTTGAAATTTACAAAGGGCACCTCATAACAAGTCTAAAGTACCCCACGGCACCTCTGAATCCTCAGAGTATAAAGTACTGCAGGCTCCAGAGTTGTAAGATCAACCAGAGCTCAGAGCCAGATGCATAGGAGGACAGCTCAGCCATCCCTCTAGCAGCAAATACTCTTTTAGAGTTCAACTAACTGTAGTATTCACTTGAGTGTACCAAGTGAAAACTTTTGTTACTATTCTCACTTTGGCCTTTTGGTGAAGTTTCAGCCCAATAGTTGCTGACCCCTCTCACTGAATATATTGCACAAGAACCTCAAGTACTCTCAAAATAAGAGTCTGAGAGAATCAGACATTGCTTAGGGCCCGTTCGGACCGTTTTCAGATATTATCTGACCTGACCACCGGATTTCAGTTTGCCCCTATCTCAAGGGGCACATTGAGATTGTCTTATATTGCATTTAGAGATCACCGAACAGCTATTCAAAAAAGGTCAACAGACGTCACTTGAGCTCATCATGATCAGTTTGCTGTTTGGTGATCACGATATCAAGTTGTATCTAGACACTTTTTGTTCAATTGAATCTTCTAAGCATCACAGCATATCCACCTCCACTCAATTCAAGTAAAGCACCGTTGTTTCCTTGTTTTGATACCGTTTGATCCTCATGACCACACTCAAAACAGGAAATCATTAAAATGAAAATCAAACAAACAAGTTCTTTCAATTCAGAACTTGATTGACTACCAAAGTAGATTTAATCCTTGGAAAAGAGTGAATTGATAACAAGAGAATTGAGATAACAGACTGCATAGTACATAGGAAAACTAGATCAAATAAACAACTTGAGCAAATGAAAAGTGTTTGATAGTCTTGATGGAAGGCTGAGTATGAAGAGAACAAGACGAGATACAAGAAGCCAAAGGATGAGTTTGTGAGGATGGCTGAGTGAGGGAGCCGATGTGAGCATTGAGAAGGTAATATCGGGAAGTCCGAAGGGGTGTGGTGTGTGAGCAATGAGAAAACAAGAAAGAAATGGAGGATGGATGGGGATTGGGGTTGGGGCACATTGAGATATAAAAATGTACTTAGAGTCTTGGAAATCGGATCTGATAGCATGTGCTAAAGCACTGATAAGCAACCTCTCGAACAACAACTTTAAGAATGATAACTCTGACCTGATAGCATGTGCTAAAGCACTGATAAGCAACCTCTCGAACAACAACTTTAAGAATGATAACTCTGACCTGATAGCATGTGCTAAAGCACTGATAAGCAACCTCTCGAACAACAACTTTAAGAATGATAACTCTGACCTAAAACCACAATAATCTGATCAGAACTAATGTAAGGTGAAAGTGAATAGGATGAAAAACAATTAGTACCTAATTAGGATTCAGATAAAGTATTAGTTATAAGTTCTCGCTGATGATAACTGATCTTCAGATTCTATAAGAGATAGATGTCTATTAAAATAGAGACAACAGATTTGAAGAATGAATAGTAAACAACATTAATATAAGTTCACATTTAAAGAGAAAAATAAAAGATGCAAATGAACTTACTTCTCTTCCCAAAGATGGGGAAAGAGAAGTAATTTGAGTTAGGCAATGGTTGTTATAAGTAGTATGATGTCATATTACACATTTCACAATGACGTCAAATGGTTAATCCTTCTTTATCAATTCACAAATCTTTTCACTTGTCATATGTAACATTTTCTTATTCCCGTCGATTGAACAATTCAACAAGATATTGGCTTGAGATACAGCCTTTTGGCTGTATCTCAATATGGACCAATATCTCGATCTTGACGACCAGATATTGACGTCAAATATTCAAACCACACGGCAATCAGATTTTGAATATCTGGTTGAGTTTGGACCGAGATACTATCTGGCGCTATGTAGCACTTTTGGTGTGAAATTTCGTCAGATAGTATCTCATCGCGGTGTCCGATGTAGTATTTAAAGCTCAACAAGAGCTTTACAACACCTAAGAAGGGATAATCTACTATGTGTAATATAGTAGAAGTTGCCTAAAGACTGCCTTCTTCAAAGAAACCAGCACAAGGGCACTTGCTGACCACTTTGTGATAACAGAGAAATAGATAAAGCACCAGAGAAAATAAAGCAATACTGTTGTGTAGTATTATTCCCAAATTTTAAGCGCAAAAAAGTCACACACTATGTTTATTACTAGCACTACTGTTGTAAGTATTATTCCCAATTTGACTTGTAGTCTTTAACACACGTAAATAAATTTCTCCTTGCTTTGAAGGGGCGGATTTAAGTGATCTTAGTACAAATATAGTAAATAAATGATGATTTAGAACACTACAACAAAGGTATAAGATGCAGAAAAAGGCGCTACAATCCTAAAATCATCAAGGAGTACTTATATCCACATGTAACAACTTTTAAAACAGTCAACAGCTTCAAAAACCAATCAAATCCGCCTAAATAACCCTAAAAACCATGTAATGACGCAATGTAATGATCTTGTTACTAATGTATGATGTAATTTTCACAGCCAAAAGTGATCAATGACGCAATAATATGATGTACAGCACTTCTTAAGATGAACACAGGTGATTTTTTCCTTGTAAACTAGCTGAAACCCAATTTTTGAGATTACGAATTTTTTTCAGATGTGCTCCAATTTTTGATTACTAAAGTGCATCTTGTAGCCCACGTGTTACTGATCATTTCTGACACCTACATGACCTACTTCTGATGAGTGATGAGTAAGATATTGAGTTGTGAAGTTAAGGTTTTTGGTGTTACATGTTGACTTGTGACTGTAAATTCGAGATTCACACCAATTTCTTATTTGCCTTATAACTTTTTACATACACCTCCGTTACTAATGATTTAAAGGTTGTACATTATGTAATCCACTCTTTTGCGTTGAATGAGCCATCTACCAACTTTATCTGACGTCATTTGACATATGTAATTAGCTGAAAACCTCCATTTTCCACGAATTTTACCCATTTTCTTCACTTTTCACAGCTGCTACTCTCTTTTTCTTGCTCATGTAATATGACATCATCTTCTATAACCTTAAAAATCCCGGAAAATCCTCTTGGCAACCTTAATTTCCACTACTACCACCATTACATATGTAAACTACACGCATAACCCTTGTTTACCAACTTCGAAAAAGTACCTTTGTGCTAATAACTTCTGTTTTCCCTTATCAACCTTGAAGATTAAAATTGTTACTGTATAATAAACTGTTGTTCTTTCATATTTTAACCTCATAAAACCCATAACTTAATTATAAATAAGCTAAAAACCATTTTCCAACTTTTACACCTATATTTTCGAATTTTTTCTTATCTTTTCTTTTTCTGTCTTTTTGTAATAACTTTGTAAGTAAACTATGTTGATCTTAATAATAATTTTGAAATAAGATGACATAATAATGAGCTAATAAGTATACATAAGCCTCTAAGAGCTTCAATTGATCTGAAAACCTGAATTTTGAATTCTCTGCTATATTGAAGTTTGCTAATAAATTGGTAAAGTAAAAGATGATTAATTTTCTTGCTTGATATCATAAATAGATCACCACACCGAACAGGCCCTTATGTGGCAGCTCTATTTGAAAAGATGTAGAGAAATGAGTAACATAATCTGGGAATGTTTAAGAATGTCTTGGAATGTAGGATCAATGATCTGATAGTGTGTGCTTCAGCACAAAGATCACAACAACTGACAAGGACTTCTAAGATAAAAACTTCTGACCTATATAAAGGTTCAGATTGTATAGATGATTAGTTAAGTAATCTATTTGATAACCGATCTCTGGAGAAAAACAAAAGAGAATGATATTTCTCTTCCCAAAGACAACTTGTATTCACCTGATAGCGTGCACTTCAGCACAAAGATCACAACAACTGACAAGGACTTCTAAGATAAAAGCTTCTGACCTATAACAACAACAACCTGATTGGAAATGATAGAGATTTAATTTGACTGATTCAGAAAACAGTTAGTACCTATATAAAGGTTCAGATTGTATAGATGATTAGTTAAGTTATCTCTTTGATAACTGATATCTGGAGCAAAACAAAAGAGAATGATATCTATTCAATATCCAAAAACAGAAAAGTAAAGGAAATAAACATGTAATTAACTATCCTATATTGTGATGAAAAAGATAAAGATTACTCACTTCTCTTCCCAAATATGGGAAAGAGAAGTATATTGAACTAAGCTATGATTGTTATAAGGGATTTGTTAGCTCAATTACATTGGGGTTTTATGATGTAATGATCCTTTTTTCTCTTTAAAAACATCTCTGGTTTATCAATTACTGCATTACTTGTATCTCCTCTTCACATAAGTTTCAATTCTTGTCTAAGTAAATTGAGCACTTCAACAATGTTTTCTGCCACTTATGCGGCAGCTCAACCTCATTATCAAAGGGTATAAATTCAAGCATAAATCTGAGAAAGGAAGAATACAAGAAGAAAAATAAGAGCAGAAACATCCTTGCTGATTGTTTTAAACAATTAATCAATGAAACAATCAATTGATTGTTTTTTTTGAGCAATTTATGAACCAATTGATTAATCATCTTAAACAATTAATCAATCAGATAATTGATGAAGTGATTGTTTCAAACAGTTATCAGTCAATTGATCAAGTAATTGTTGAAGGCAGTTATTGGTCAATTGATTGATTGATTGTTCAAGAAGTAATCAATCAATTTTAGTCATGGGCTGGTTGGAGAGGTGGGTGTTTGTAGAAGGTTGATGGTGAGGATCCAGAAAGCCTATAATCCCAAAAGAAAAACAAACGAATCAAAGAAAAAATCAAAGAGATCAGCTTCTCAGCAAGGACAGACAAACATGGATCAAAAAAATTAGTAATGAGCTGGGTGATTGGGTTTGGGAAGGGAGCTCATGATGTGCTTGCTTGTGTCTCATTATAGCATCAGAACCTATACCAATATAGCCCTTAAATAGAAAAAGATGAATGGAAGGAAAAAACTGAGAGAGTCCAGCTTCTAATTTATATAAAATATGGATTAAAAATAACAATTACCTCTGATCAAAGTAATTCACAGATGAAGATGATTGATAACAATTATGGTGGATTGCATCAGATCAGATCAGAAAAGTAGTGATTGATGAAGTGGGCTGACTACAAAAAAGATGATGATTGGGATTTGAAAAGGAGTTTGGTGTCATGTTATTTGTTGGTATATGTCACTTGATGGTCTTCAGACTGTTCACCATGACTCATGTCACAACATGGTGTCTGGACAGCAAAAATCCATGTCAATGTGTGTCAGTATGAGTTGTGTCAGACCATTTTTGGCTTGGAAGTGAATTTTGATTACACATGAAATGGAAAAACACAACATGTAAGGGCCCATTTGGGTTGTTTTCAAATATTATCTGACCTGACAACCAAATTTCAGTTTGCCCCTATCTCAAGGGGCACATTGAGATTGTCTTATATCACATGTAGAGATCACCAAACAGCAATCCAAAAGAGTTCAACAGATGTCTGTTGACCTTCTCATGATAGTTCAGTGTTTGGTGATTGCAATATCAACACAATATCCAGTTGTATCTACACACTTTCTATTTGAAAAATCTTCTAAAAGGGTCATTGTTGAACTTCACCCTCCATTGCTGTTCCTCACATCCACACATATCTTGTGATATGAGCACATCATATCTGCTCAATTCAAATTGAGCACCATCTTGTCCATGTTTTGATACCATTTGATCCTCATGACCACACCCAAAACAAGAAATCATTGAAATCAAAATCAAACAAACAAGCTCATTCACTTCAGAACTATGTTGAGTACAAAAGTAGATTGAATCCTGAGGAAACAGAAAATAGATAAAAATAAAATTGAGATAAAAGCCTAGTACATAGATAGAAAACTAGATCAAATGAACAACTTGAGCAACTGAAATTGATATGATGGTCTGGAGGGATGGCTGAGTTGAAAGAGAACAAAACAAGATGGGAGCTTCGGGAAGGTAATATTGAGAAGGAGTGTGGTGTGTGGGTAATGATAAAAGGAGAAAGAAATGAAGGATGAAGATGGAGTGAGACACCAACGGGACTTTGGAGATGCTCTGATCCAGAGCTTCCCAAAACTAGCTTTGGAGCCTATATTTGGTGAAATTGATTGCTCTTAAGTTTCCAGAAAGATACAAAGGAGCTTGCAATTGGAGCATATGTAATGAGATCTGAATGTTATTTTTTTTTGAATCAAATATTGTTTCTTGTGGGATAAAAAAAACAAACCAATGTAGAGGTTTTAGAGCCAATACAGGCTACTTCTCAGGCCATGATTTTCTTTTTAGCAGTAAGTCCCTTGCTCACACCACGGGAATGAATTAGTTCAAACCCTGATTGAGGAAAGTTGTGGTGTCCAAGTCTGCAACTTCCTTCAACTGTGAATTTTGTTCACAATACATTCACAATGGGTTCACAGGTTACCCTCAAGTTGCCCTATCTATTTGATGTATGTACTTATAAAGCAACATAGCCAATACTCTTTGAGAGTATCAGTTATCATCGATCTCATTCATATCTTGGGGTCCAAGCTCACTGGCAGAGCTGGAAGAATGGTTGCATCAAAGCAATCCAAGGTGAGTGGTTGCTCTACAATGTGGCATGTTGTGTATGGTATAGCTCAAGGGTAACATGTGAACCTAATGTGAACGTTTTTTTAACCGTTTTTTTTTTCAAGTGCATTTGGCTTAATTGCATAAAACACTAACTAAACAAGTTACATTGAAAAAGGACTAGTGTACCTTGGAGGATTCGGCCTTCTAGTTGGAGCAAGGGATTTTGTTGACATTTGATGTTCTAGAGCATCCACAGCCGTGCCGTAAATCGGTATCGTACGGAGGGTCGCACGGATCGTTTAGGGAAGTGTTTGAGGCATGATTTTTAACTGATGCACAGCCATGATTCCGTACAGTCGGCTTGAAGCATATTTGGCAAGGTGAGTTATGGGTTATTGATCATCAAGGGGGATGACTGCAGGCAGGGATGCAGCAGTGAGTAGACTCCGACTCACTGACTCGGGTCCCCGCACCGGATACTCCAACATTGTACTCGAACTGTAAGTTACAGTTCAAGTACAAAACTCAAATGATTTTGGGTTTTGAAAACCGCGTGAACCTGTTACTCAAAATGGCCCCGGGGTCAAGTACTATGCGCAGTGGGTCTACTCACTCAGAGTAGACTCATGTGCTATATGTAATGAGTTTACTCATTACTCATTGAGTACGCTCACTGATAAGGGCATTAGGCACAAGTTGATTTAAATTGCAAAAAAGGCTTGGTTGTGCAGATTTCAAAGCAGACATGGATTTTGTTGATTTGATTGCGAGTAGGGATGAATCATGTTTTCAATTTAAACAACCGATCAGGATACACATGTGTATTTCAGTAAGCCAATATAAGAAAAGAAAAAACTATTCATTTGGTAATGCGATGGTCTCAACTGGAACCGTCGCGTTAGTGAGCCAGTGTCTCACCAGAACGAGGTGGCAAATGACCTCAGGCTCTAGGCGGCCTCGGGATGGAACAGCAATGTTTCCCGAGATAGAGAACACTCTCTTGACCGAGGCGCCTGATGCCGCGATTGTGAGGTGTTGAAGGGCAATTTGGGACAGGACAGGAAGGCCACCGGGTTTAGACATACACTGGAAATAATAGCCACATCAGGATATGTTGGTAGTCGAAGCGAAACATGAGGGAAAAAAAGTTACGGTCCAATATTCCCCAATACTCTCATTGGGGAGGACCGGTTCTTCACCTCGCAGGTATCGAGTAACCTCATCTGCCTCATGTTGGTTTTGGTTTGGCGGGTATATACTAGCGGTGCCCAAAAGTGAGTATATGTCTCGGAGGTGTTTGCTTCCAGGAGGTGAAGGTTCATCGTCAGGTGGCGGGGTGTCATCACCGCTCTCAGTAGGACCAGGTTTCCAAAGGTCGTATTCATCTCGCAAACAACGTTTGGCCACGACCTCAACCTTGACATGTTTTCGAAAATCAGTATCACGACGGCCTGGGTCAAGTAGTGTGGCCACCAAGGTCTGGTGGTTGCCGACTTCACGTGTGAGGTACTTCACCAACTTGTCCTCAGCTCGTTTGCAAGCACGGCCCCAAGCCCCAGGTACCTTCTGGTGAGTTTGCAAAACTTTTTGAAGCGCCCAAAGAACTGGTAGAACGTGTTGCTTGGTGGTGTCGTTCGATTGGAAGATCTGGGTGGTGGTTTCGAACATGTCAAGTATGGGCATCATATGCTTGATATGAGCCCAATCGACGTCGGAGATGGCCAGTTTTGTTCGTTTCGGGTCAGAAGTGTAAAGGTCAAGGGATATCTTCAGCTGCAGCGTCCGTTTGATCTGTTTCGGTTAGTGCAAGGTTAGTTTATGCGGTTCATGTGTCATGAGATCGAGTGAAATGACTCGAGGAATTACTTACAACATAGTAAAAGTAATTCCATCGAGTTGGAGGACAGCTGAGGGGCAGGAGGAGCGGGTCTTGAACACTGTTACGGATTTTGATAAAAGCCTCCAGCTCTTGAGGGCTTTTCCGTATATGGGTGTCCAATGCACGTATACGGCTGACTACTGTGGAGTTCTTCTTACGTGAGCCGTTCACCGTGGTCGAGGTCTCAGGAATTTCGGAAGCATTCACCATGTCGTCAAAGGAGGCTTGAGTGAGGTCGAAGTCATTTTGGGTGGCTACATGGGCTTCATGAGAATTGTGAGCTTCGGTCTCGCGTTGGGTACTAGACTCCAGCAGAAAGTCATTGTTGGCGTCAGTGAGCGGTAGCTCTTCCGGTTCAAAAGTGGTTTGGGGGTCTGCGAGTCCAGAAGTTTCAAAAGCCTCAAGGTCCGCGTCGCTCAACTCACCCATGCCATCAAGGAAGTCTTTAGCGACTAAGTTGATGACATGACACATACAACCATGAAAACGTGACTCGAAGGGCCAATGGATGCCGATGGTTGCATATCGGTCCGAAAGAAGCTTGACCATTGACCGATTGGAGGACGCATTGTCGCCAGTCACCGAAAAATGATTCCGTACCACGCCCACATGATCCAACACTTTCCAGTAGACTTTTGCAAGGTTTTCACCCAAGTGTTTACCTTCGAGGACCTAAGGTAAAGAAAGTTTGAGATGAGATCAATGTGATGATCTCAAACTGAAGGATGCAACAGGGGCCAGAAAGGCCCGTGAAAAAAACATATTCTACTCACCTTGAAAGCAAGGAGGCGTTGGCAAAACTGGCCGCTGGAGTTGAAAAAAAAACCGTTAATTGCCATATAGGTGTGAGAGAAATCGGCGCTGGTCCAGCAATCCGTCGCAGTTGTGATCGATCCGGGAACTCGGGAGATTTCATCGATGAGCTTCTGTTCCAAGTCTAGGAACAGAGCCTCAGAGTTGGCCTTCACCGCCATTCGACCGGGCCAGTAGAAAGACGGGCATATGGTTTGCAGGGCTCTCTGCATGATATCTCCTTCGAAGATGGAGAAAGGAAGATTTTTGCTGATGATAGCGCCAACAAGCAGGTTTTGCAGTGCCTTCTTGCGTGCCGCAGTCGCAATAGGGTCCTCTTTGGGGGTGATGCTTCCCGGGGCGTGATTGAACCAGGCCAAAGCTAAGCCGGGGCATCTTTGTCAATGTTTGTGCAAGTTCGAATTTGGACGTCCGGTTATTGAGAGCACCACACTGTAATCCCAAAGAACGAAGAGATCAGCATATCTTCAGCTAATAGGAGACTTAGTGGCACTTACCCGCAGTGAAGGCAAGGGTAGCACTTCGTGTCATCACCCTTGCTAAGGTCGGTTGATGGAAGCGGCTCCTGTTAGCACGTGTACATTCAAGGGAGGCAGTGTCAGTTGTCAGATGGTACGTTGTATTCTCAGCGGAAATACCCAACTCACATCAAAGTAGAGGTATACATCCGAGCGATGACGATTGGCTCGACTCATGGTGTCTTCACCATTGACCGAAGTTGTATTGGGTACAATTTGAGAATTAGGTCGAGATTGAACGGGTGAATCGGCTGGGGTGGGAGGAACACGGCCGGACGAGACGTTTCGAGAAGCAGACCCAACTCAAGCAGTTGAATTCGCGGTTAGACGAATCATTGAGGACACGCAAGGGGTCAGACCAGCTGGAGTTACACTACCACGCCGGGCGTAGGGAGATGTGGGAGTAGAGGTAGGAGATTTATGGATCTGGAGATGACGGGGCATGATGTGGTCGAGGTACTCGGCAGGACTTTTGAACAAAATATACGAAGTGATTAGTGAACTTTGATCATTGGAGAGCAAGGATTCGAGGAAGAGCACACAGAAAAAGACCCAGAAATGTGAAGGCAAGGGGTGAAAAAAGAAAGGCTGAAAAGGCATTCAAAGATATATCTGGTGAGCTTACCGGATATCAAATGACCATTCCAAAGTTTTTGCTGACGCCTCCATCTCTGAATTAACCAATGCCAAACCCGGTAGCCATAACTCCAAGTGGCGACCAGAAGAATCAGGACCCATGTGGATAGATCAATTAACAAGGAAGCAGATTAATGTGGATTGTACAATATTAAGAAGGCCAAATCGAAGGTCGGATGGGGAGAAATCAAAAGGTGGACAAGCGGCTTAGATAAATAACGTCGTTGGTGGCGGTATCCTAAGAGGTATCATGACGAGATAACAATGTCCTGGCGCGTGGTGAACGAGATTTGAGATATCGTAGTTTGATAACAATCGATATTTGATATTGTATCTTGACAAGTTGTTTGGCAGGTATTTGGTTGTTTGGATGAGTATTCGATGAGTGGAGGACTCATCCAAACAACCTGGGCGGTGAGAAACGGGGTTTGGGTGTTTGGCGCGGAGAGGGGGCACACTAGAGTACCGCGTAATCAGCTTATGCATGCAAGTGGGTAATCCGATGTGGAGTATTACTCTTACTGTCCACATCGGGAGTACATGTACTGCCTTGCGGGGCCGCAACCCGTTCTGAGTGAGTATGAGCTGAGTACACTCATACTCACTGGTGCATCCCTGACTGCAGGGAGTGTCGGCGAGGAAGTGGGAGTTTTATGGGAAAAGCGAGGTACGGATGAATTTAGGGAGCAAGCCAAAATAGAACAAATTTCTTCTATTTTGGCTCGCACGGAGGAAATGCCCTTAGCTACGTGACAATTTAGGGCATCGGCTGTGGATGTTTTTGCCCTAAATTTCCGTACGACACGGTTTACGCCACACGGCTGTGGATGCTCTTAGATCACTTCATCTTTTATCGTACTCTGTTTTTTTTAAAAAATCTGCGAATGTGGAGATGAAATTAATCTCTTTGCCACTGTGAGAGCATGAGCTATTTGGGTTTATTTGATTTGTGTTAAAGACAACAAAAGTTGAGCTTTGGTTAAACTGTCATGACGGTAGGGTCCGCCAAACTCTGTAACGAGATTAAACAGTACGCCTTTCTGATGTTTTTCAATCCATCCCATTTTTAACCGTATGGTGAACAAGATTAGCAATTGAGGGAAGTTGCGGACTCGGACACCGCAACTTTCCTCAATCGGGTTTTGGACTATTTCATTCCCGCGGTGTCAAGCCTCGGGCCTTTGGCGGGGGACTTTGATAAGTTCGCTCACCACAGGCCCGAGGTGAAAGATATATGCTTATAGCGAGTGGTCCCACGTCGCGGAGACTCGAGAGTCCAGAGTGGTGACGAAGTGAAAATATCAATTTTCAACCTCAACGTCTCCCACACGCACACAAGCACATACTCCTCAGCACAACTCGGTTTCGCTACTAGATTCGGAGGACATATATCTTGATCATTTCAAAATACCACCCGCCCGCCCAGGATTGCCAAATGCAAAGTTTTTCTCATCCGCGCAATCCAGGCGAGCCGCCGGCGCCGCCTCTCCCGTACGGCTTGGGCCTTAGAAATATCATACCATGTATGCTAGTGCCAAGTCAGATTGGCAATTAAGGTGTGATATACATCGATCTCACAAACTCCAACAGGAATGGACTATAGCAACCTTGGATATACCTGAATTTGTTCAATTCAGAAGGTTGCCGAGTGAAGTGGATTTGATCGATCTCTTTCGAGTCTTTGGTTTGCTCAATATGAAGAACTTTCTTCACATAAGAACTTTCTTCACATACACTTCTTTGAGAAGAGATCCGTGTTTGGGTAACATCTCTTGATCCCACAAGGACAGTGGACGGGCCAATGCCATAGGACTAGAGCAGGACAGAATCGGTACAACTTATGAATGTGTCTCAAGCAGCTTTAAGGTGAACCAAAATGTAACTCACCTGTCATAAAAGAGGCCGACAGAAAGAATAAATCTTCCGACTGACAATGGAAAAGGATTGGATGCTATTCAAGATTAGGAACTCCGATGTGTATATGTAGATACATATGACCAGGTGACCACATAGCCCGAATCAGCACATCCATCCTCGGGATGGCAGTCCGATCAAAAGTAATCGACTGATCGATCATCTGTCCGTGCGCTTGGTTGGACTTCCCAGGTCTACTCTCGCCATAGATAAGTATCCTATAATCTTGAGAAGGATTTCATTCGGTATGCGGTCGAATGCTGTTTGAGTTTAACTTTGGCTATCTACTCCGCGTTGATTCTCCATTTTGATGGATTGGTGTGGGGTGAGACGTGCTTACTTCTCAAAGGTGATGCACGGCGCGTTTGAAGAGATAAAGTAGAAAAGGAAGGATAATCTCGAGTCTGAGACTTTGAAGTTGCAAATCCAAAGGCTTGATTGTGACTGAAAAATCGAAAGAGTTGTCTTGAACAACAAAACCAGAAGTTTAGTCTAATGATAACTTCATCTAATCCGAGTGCATCTTGATAAATCCCATACCGTTTGGCAGCAGCATGTGTATACCTGTCTACGCCACAACACCCTTGCTTGTGAAAATACTATAGCCAGCTCTAGCCATTCGAGCTCTGGAGATGTTGTGTTATGCCCGAAAGTCGCTAGGTCTGGTTCAGCGCTCAGCACACTTGAGCGTTCAAAAGACATCAATTCTTTTCAACAAATCCTGACCCCTATTGGCGTGAATCCCGTTGTGCGAGACCAAAAATCTTCTGGGTGTGAAGACTTTGGATATGCGATCAGAAAAACTTGATGATTTTTCAGGTGGGCATTGTACATGATTCGTATCTTGAAGTCAACTTGGAAGCTGATAATTCGCTTTCCATTAGGGGTCGTTGGCTATTTCGATCTGCGTGCAATCGAAATGTTTCTTGTGCATAGATACAGGCCTCTGACTGTTGAGTCACTTATTCAAATTCGATCCTGCGATGAATGCACAAACCGAAAATCAAAGACTAGGATTGTGTCGGCTATGAGAGCTACTTGACATCATCGACTGACGATCACTGTAGATCCATCCCCGCGATGAAGAATCAGCGGCGTATCATGTTCTCCACCATAGATAGGAAGTCCTCAGCGGAGGCGCTTTTGATGTTACCCTGCTGAGGCATGCTGGTCCTTCTTTATTAAAAGCCAGCCCTTCAAGATTCTCTTTCATCGAATCTGCTAGATTGCACTTATCGATTGTCTAGTTAAGAGTATCATCACAAAGCACCTTCAAACACATTTAACATGATGTTTGTTGAATCTGTCGCCGTAAACTCCGAGCCATATGAGCTCAATATTCTCAAGGTCGGTTTGAGTCTAATCATATTCTTCGTGCCATTTTTTCAATACATTCAATTCGCTGGTTCATGGAAAGCCAAAGCTCAGTGGCTTTCGCCTCCTCGAGTCCCATTATTTGGATCGTTGCCATTCTTCACTTGCGCTGATCTCTCTCAGCAGTTTTCAAACTGGAAAGAGAAGTATGGGTGCGTATGGGGGAGACATCTCAGTATTAATTTCGATATTTGATTCAAAACTGCTCTTTGAAGTTCTGATGAGACTAAATATCTTAATTCTGTCCGTGCTTGAAAATTCGAACAGGTCGACATTCTTGCTCAAGTTGGGAACTTCTGATGAAATCTTGGTGATCACTGGATTTGAAATGGCTAGAGAGGTCTTGCTGATCAACGGTACAAGTTTTTCCATCGAAAAGCCATCCATGTTCAATGATGAGCTCGAACTGAAAGAATACTTTGTGAGTTTGTGTAGTTCCCTGAAGGAAATATCACTGAACGATGAGATTGAACCACACAAACTTTGTCTTTTGATGAATTAACCGCTATGTAGAGCACCTCTCGGTCGACCGCTTTGAATACCTACCAGACCCGAAGGCAATTGATACACCAAATAACCAAAATGATGTTGCAGTTCAAGAGAAGAGATTACATTGACAGGGCATCTTGTAATCTGATAACACATATTCAAGAACAGCTTACTATTTCCCCCAAAGAACCTATCAACATCAAAGCTTCGATCACTCGAGCCGTAGCACTGGTCTCAGTCAACCTCGGTTTCGGCTTACGTTGGTCAACTCAAGATCTATTATCAAAGCAAGAGGGGCGAAGAATCATTCGAGCTATCGAAATTATATTCAGCAAGTTTCAAGTTAGCCATTTGTTTATTCAAAAATTTTGGATTCATAGCCAAAATTGAAGTCTGTCTATGAATTCACGCATGCTGATTTCCGGCAAAATATGACCAAAACTAGACTTCAGATATACCGACCTTAGTCTTCCAATCCCTTGCCGACCTCCTTCCGGAGGGAATGATGAGACAAAAAGAACAGGCAACGGAAGTGACTGAAGAATTGCTTCAGTCACATCGTAGTATTTGGCGACTGGCGAGAGATACATTGGAAAAAGGAGATAAAGACACTTTAGAACCTTCGATAGTTCAGGTTTTGCTTACCGATGAGAAATATAAAACTTTGTCTGAATTTGAAATGTATTGTGAGTTCAATGCTATCACATTTTTACTCGCCTACAAAGACCTTCATTTCCAACATAATTAACACTGTAGTACCATCTTCTTGAAATAGGTTTGACTGTCACAACAATTGCATCAGCATTCAGCTCTATAGTTTACACCCTTCATACAGCTTTAAGATGTGCCGCAGCGCTACCAGATTGGCAACAGAAACTTCAGGTTGAGATTGATAGATACCTTGTTGCAATGGCTGGAAAAAAAGAGACACATTTTTTGCAAGAATATGGAAAGGGAGGTACGACAAAGAAAATGCCACTGTTGGGAGCCTTTTTGGATGAAGTATTGAGACTTTTTCCTCCTATCAAGTTCTGTAGGTAGAGATTCTTCTGG
Organism: Melampsora larici-populina 98AG31; assembly: GCF_000204055.1. Classification (NCBI taxonomy): domain Eukaryota; kingdom Fungi; phylum Basidiomycota; class Pucciniomycetes; order Pucciniales; family Melampsoraceae; genus Melampsora; species Melampsora laricis-populina. The sequence continues at coordinate 652,149 of NW_006768767.1, read as the reverse complement.
GTCCTGATAGAAAGTTTTTTGCAATCAGAAAAAGACAAAGTAACAATTGTGCTTATCTAACATATTCTTGATGTCTTTAATCCAAAGTGACACGAACCGCAATTAGGGATGTACCATTATCAGATGGAAAAACCATTAGAGAAGGACAAAGGACTGTAATTGCTTTGCAGAACTTGAATAGGGATCCGATTTTGTTCAAGAATCCCGATGAATTTGATCCATATAGATTTTTGACGGGTGGCAAGTTGAATGAAACAAAAGCAATGTGGCCAAAATATGGTCATACAACGTTTGGAGGAGGAAGGTACTTAGTTTACATTTTATTTTGGGCTATTGAAATTGCTTTCTCATTTTTGCTGTGGATCATGTTTTTTAGACAAGTTTGTCCCGGAGCAGACATGGCACGATATCAGGTCATGTATTTTTTGTCGCGATTGATCGAAAAATTCGAGTTCAAGATGCACAATAGTCAAAGCGGATTACAATACTTGAAAGGTCCTCAATCAGGTGGGAGCGCTTTCCCGGATTTCTCGTCCATCATTATCACGGGAAGAAGACATAATGATTAAAGATTTTCTAAAACGTGACCTCAACTGTAATAAACGTCGTATAATATTGCTCTCGGAGCTACTTTAAAAACATCTGAGTTCTCCTTGACGTAACTTGCTGTTCTTGAGGCTTTAAAAACTGCCAAATTGTGATACACCTAGTACTAGTAGAAAGCTTTGATTTTTCAAAAATACAACCAGTGGAAGCCTTTTTCTCGGCGGATCACCCTGTGGATAGGGATGAGGGTGCAAAAAGAGATGAAAATGTAAAATCTTACAGAGAAACAAGGCAACAAGGTGAGATAAGAATAAAAAGAGCCATGACATGACTTTGAAAGGCTTTTAGAAACTGATCATGTTAGAGTACCGGGTAAGAGTTTCTAAGAACCAAGAGGCCACGTGCCACATAATCAGTTAGTAAAACAATATACACCCACCTTCATGTGTTTACCAAGATAATAAAAAATGAGAATATGTCAGGCCTATATACAAAAAAACACGTGTACAACACCAATTTTAAAACTTTATCCGGAGTTTTGGTGGAGTAGTTGACAAAATCATGGTCAAGATCAGACCTAAAATTGGAGAAAGAAAGCAAGGAACTTTAAGGTTTTGACTGAGTACTTGCCTGAGGAGAAATGAGATGGAAGGAAATGAGATAAGGCCTTCCTTGTAAGTGGTAGGGGCCGGGCACAGGGATAATCTTAAGAAGTATAAAGATCTGGAAATTAAATTCAAGCCAAATTTGGACAAGACACGCGCAAAACTTGTTGAGCCTAGCCTCTAGTAAAGTGCATGAAGAGGTTATGTTTAATCTACATCAGCTGAAATCCTTGGAGAATTCCCTAGATGATCACAACATGGTATTTCTGGGCTTTGCACCAGTGAGTACTTGGATGAAGGGATTGTTTGAGCTCATCCATTCTTTGTAGTATACACACATTTTCGTATAGAAGCAACCTGCATTTTCTTCAAGATCACTGCAGGTACATAAAGACTGCCACTTTTTTCCCTCACCTGTGGCGAGATGGCTATCCCCAACATAGGCCAACCTAGGCCAAGGTACTTTCACACAAATAAGGTTTGGTGGTGTACGTACTGATAAAATTCTCTGTATAGCCCTGTTTGAATCAACTTGGAAGGCCTTCTTAGCTTAACACAAGCCCTCTCTGCGCGGCCACGAGGGCTTGTGTTCAGCTAAGAAGGCCTACCGGAACCAGTGACGCTGTGCTCATGCCATCACAACCAAGGCTCCGAAACCTTTCATATGTACATGTTAGCATTCGGTGCCCAAGTTCATCCGACTATGGCGCATACTTTGTACATACCTAGAGTCGCGATGGTGGTGTATGGGTATTTGAAGCTTCTACATTGTACGTACTACTGGAGGATGACGCAAGTAATCACGGTGTTCGTTGTCAAAAGTGGAGGAAAGCTGAAAGTACATAAAAGCTTGAAACATCATTTCCTGTGACTATGCATACAGCTTGATCCACAACCCTCGACCACACCAGATCTCCGCGGTTTCAGCTTAAAGTTTCTCTTGCGCGGCCGCGTCCGCAAACAGAGACTTTGTCATGTGAAGCTCTTTTGCGCGATGATAAAAATCACTCCGCAACCTTTGGTTCGTGACGTGGGACGTGAGGACAAGTTAAGACTCCTTCGCAGGGTTTGTTTTGATCTGTGAAACGTGGTGGCCGGGGCGAGGGGCGAGGGCAGGTTGGACTGATAGTGTCCTTGTAATCGCAACCTATGGCACATGCCCAATGTGTAACCTGCCTTAGTTTCCGTTCAGAAGCTGGACTTGTCAGACTTGTTTGTTGACTTTGACTCCAATCCTCACATACGGCCTTCGAACTAGTCAGTATGTACGCTGATGACGCACAGGGAGACAAGCCGGTAGTCATCAATAAGAACCCCCGGGGTTATCACAGCCCACGTGGCAAGATTTTCTGCGCTTCCATCTGTTTTCATAACTCCGTGACCTTCACAAGGCTTTGTAAGTAGGTCGGTTTGTTGAAAGCTACCCAATGTCTGTGGACTCAGCTACATAGTATTAGCACTACCTGGACGATCAAAGTCGCGAATGAAAGGTTGTAATCGATGCTTGTAATCAAGTCGGAACGCAATCCTTGAGGAGATCCTTCCTGATGTCTCTCCCTTGTATCTTCCATCGCACTCCTTTTTGTCAGCTAGGTACCACTCACCATACCAATCCCCTGAAAGGTTCTTGGTGTACTCTTTTCCCCTCACTTTTTCGATGCTCATCTGGTTTCAAGTGCCGAGACCCTCTTCCTTCCTAAACAGTCAGTTTCGGGTATATCTGTCTTATTTCTATTTTGCTCCATGCCCCAAGCTCCTTCACGATTGGCATATTTAGCCTTTATTCACCCCATGTGTCTCCAGCTCATCAAAAGTGTACACATGAGCGGTTTGTTGCTGATCTATGCTGCATTTTGTCTGGGAGATCGGAAAGGATAGATCCCCCACCTTATATATCATTTTTACGCTCCGAGAAGACGGGCATGAGCTAATATCTTCCGAGCGAAAGTTGTAACCCCTCCTCCCCTTTCTCCATCAACTGACTAATTTAAGTCTCGATTTCTTGAATTTGATTATTTGATGGCTATCTCCATGACCTAAGACCTGAGCGAATTTGCTGTCCAAACCAATCATCACCCCTCCGCCTCCTCTACCTCGACGAATCGAAAGTGCTGAACAATTCTTCTTGCTCTTCTGTTCATCTTCATCCTTCTCTTTTGTTGGAGGATATACTATTCGAATCGTTTCTGCGTCTCAACACTTCTTCCGGGTCTCTACAGTCAATCCGTCCTCTAGCCGATCGAGCAGCTATTTGCGAAATCTTCATAAAAAAATCAATCATGCATGCGGATGAGCCTGGGACGTCAAGACTGGCGAAGATGTACCGGTTTATACATAAGATTGGAAGTGGTGCATTTGGTGAGTGATCCCCAGTTTTGAGACCCCACACCGTTGCCCCAGGGTATTGAGGCTATGTGTACTGCGTGTAAGGGGAGGCTGATGGAATCAATCGCTTACGACGTCCCAATGTGGCTTCCTCTTCTCTTGACATGCGATGCTTTCGACTTAGGTGATGTTTATCTTGGATTGGACATCAAAACTGGAGACTACGTGGCTATCAAGGTCGAGAGTACGGAGTGTGCAGATCCTCAACTTCGACACGAGGCAAGAGTGTATCAACTGCTACAAGGCGGGAGAGGGGTTCCGTGAGAGCATCTTGATCCTCTTCAGCTTTTCAAAACCTTTCGTGCTCATGCTGTGTTGGTTTTCTTCGTTGGCCTGCTGTTTTGATGAGGATATTAGATCGTTGAAATGGCTAGGGACTGGACGAAACTATGTAGCGATGGTCACCGACTTGTTGGGACATAGCCTCGACCATATCTTTTTAAGACGTAGAAAGTTTAGCCTCAAGACAGTCTTACTTCTCGCTGATCAAATGGTAGGCAAACCACGCTCTTGTGTCAATCTCTTCAACCACTTCCGTCCAAACTCTTGACTTGAAAGTTGCAAAAACTCCATCCCGTAGATTAGCAGAATCGAATTCCTTCACTCCCGTGGGTTCATTCATCGAGATATCAAACCAGGAAACTTTCTCATGGGACGTGGACTCCAATGTAACGAAATCCACTTAATTGACTACGGTCTCGCTCGTCTCTACCGCTCTCCTCAAACCGGAGTACACATGAGTCCAGTGACTGGAAGGCCGCTGGTTGGCACTGCCTACTACTCCTCTATCGCTACTCATCTTGGAATTGAGCAAACCCGCAGAGATGACCTAGAAGCGCTTGGATATATGTTGGTGTCTTTCTTACTCGGAGCTTTACCGTGGCTTGGACCAGAAACTCAAAATCGTCAAGAAAGACACGCACGTATCCTGCAAGGAAAACTCGACTGTCCACCTGACAAACTTTGTCGTGGACTACCTCAACAATTTGCACAATACTTACAATATTGTCGTTCACTCGGGTTTTCAGAATTACCTGATTATCATTACCTTCAAAGATTATTCAGGAATTTGGCCCTCCAACAGAGAATTGTTTATGACTATGTATACGATTGGACTCCAGTATCTGGTCACGGTGTGGTTCGAACGGTTATATCTTCGAGTACCAATAATCGACGGAACTCGTTCAGTAGCATAGACCCCAGACTGCTGAGACCCTGATCCAAGCCCAGAGAGTGGAGTCACTTCACTCCCACACTTTTTTCAATCCTTGCCTTTTTGGTTTTCAATTGCTATACGTTTTTGTGACTATCTCTTGATGTTTTAGCTCTTCATTAATTTCATTTTTCTCAATCTGCTTCGGTTTCGGACATTGCTAGTTTAAACTGTGTTCTTTGCGACTTTTGCTTTTACCTTTGCTTTTGAATATCTTGACTATTTTTCTCTGATGGACTTGATAATGCGATAATTAATTCGAATCCTATTGCATGCCGTTTATCTGATCCTTCCCGATCCGTCCGAGGATTTGCATCAGACGATGCCTCGGATCGGGAGATCCGAGGTATCTATGTTGGCGGTGATTGCATGCAGTCCTCGACGACAAAATTGAGGTCAAGGACTCTGCCAATACCGGTAATCCCCACTTTGTCGACCAGGCTATCAGGAAAGTCATCGAGGGTGCCAACGCAGAGTTTATCTGCGCCCTCAAAGAACACCTCGCAAGTCTCTGTGTTTTCGGTGTTGTTGGGGAAAAAAGAACCACACAGGAAGTATAGCTGATCGGGAATGAGTTTCATTGATTTGGTACTGAAACCAGTGGCACGAATTTTGTAGTGAAGTTCCTGGGTGTGATTCGCACCAGCACAGCCAATCAATACAGAGTAACTTCGGAATTCCACCTTGAAGTGTTTGTCTTGAGGTAGCTACGTTCAGTCAGGAAGTTGTGAGTTGGTGGTTCAATTGGCTGATTCAGCGGGAATCCGACAAACCTGCTCCTCAACGTTGAAAATGCCGGAAAGGTATAAACCGTGGCCGGTGCAGGGATTGGGCTCAGACATAGCAGCCCCAGTTCCTTGACGCTGGTGGACTGGTAGGAGAGATTCAGAAGGAAGCAATGATTTACCACTAAGCAAAGAGTAAAATTGAGTCCTTGACAAAATAAAGACAATGGATTCTAGAACATGTACATACAACTGAACCGGGCGCAAAGACGACTATGTGTTGGATGCCAAAGGAGCACGTCTGGAGGAGTTGATGAAGCAGTGCAGAAGAGTTGACTCGGTTTTATATTGCAGAAAGCCGTGCAGGAAAGTGAATAAGCCAGCGCTACCCAGGGGCAGGAAAGGCTTTGAGCGCGAGATTTCAGTGGAAAGGGCATCTTGCCAGTGAGCTTTCTGTGAATGCTTATGCCGGAACTTGCTCCGCAACTATCGGATAGCCAGCAAAATCAAATGAAGGTGTTCATTTTTGCAGCAAGCGGACATGAAGATGCTTGCCTCAAGCAGACTATGGCCCCGTTGTAGTATTTAAAGCTCAACAAGAGCTTTACAACACCTAAGAAGGGATAACCTACTACGTGTAATATAGTAGAAGTTTCCTAAAGACTGCCTTCTTCAAAGAAACCAGCACAAGGGCACTTGCTGACCACTTTGTGATAACAGAGAAATAGATAAAGGCACCAGAGAAATGTTCTCAATACTGTTGTAAGTATTATTCCAGATTTTAAGCGCAAGAAAGTCCACAAACAATGTTTAGTACTAGCAATACTGTGGTAAGTATTATTCCCAAAGAGACTTACAGTCTTTAACACACGCCCATAAATTTCTCCTTGCTTTGAAGGGGCGGATTTAAGTGATCTTGGTACAAATAGGGCGGTTCAAGAAGAGCTTTTACACCCCTTTTGAAATTTTATGTTTTGTTTGGGTGCTTTAAATTTTAAGTGTAATTATAAGTTCGCAAACCACCTCTAGAGGTGGTTCACAGTTTTGCGATCACTCGATTTCGCTTAAATTTCTTATGACTGTCAGGTCCGAATGATGAAAAAAAGATCATCTTCCATTTTTTTTGTTTTTTGGTGTACCTGGATGTGAGAGTTTTTTCTCATTAGCTATGGATTCTTTCACAAAAAACTCCATAATTGACTGCTAAAACAAGCCGTTGAACTTCACCAAGGCAAGTAGAAACAGGGCAGAGGACTAAAGAAGAACCGTTGGGCACAGAAAAAAAAGGAGGTATGAGCGTCGGAATACGTTGGCCCTTTTTTTAAAAGGCCTTAAAACTTAGTTTTAGAGCGTTTGTGACTGAGCGATCAAGAATTTTAAGGAGTGAGCAACCGTAAAAAACTTGATTGCGACTCTGCATCACGTTGCTCGCATTTCTCAACTTGAACCGCCCTAATGTAGTAAATAAATGATGATTTATAACACTACTACAAATGTATAAGATGTAGAAAAGGGAACAACAATCCCAAAAACATCAAGGAGTACTTATATCCACATGTAACAACCACTACAACGTTCAACAGCCTCAAAAACCAGCCAAATCCGCCTAAAGAACCCTATGATGATGCAATGTAACGATCATGTTACTAATGTATGATGTATTTTTCACAGCCAAAAGTGATCAATGAAGCAATGATTTAATGTACAGCACTTCTTATGATGAATTCAGGTGATTTCTCCTCGTAAACTAGCTGCAAACCAATTTTTGAGATTACGAATTTTTTCAGATGGGGTCCAATTTTGGATTACTAAAGTGCATCTTGTAGAGCTCGTGATACTGATCAAGAAATGGCGCCATATCAAGTATCTCTGATGAGTGATGAATGAGTTATTGAGTTGTGAAGTTAAGGTTTTTGGTGTTACATGTGTACTTGTGACTGTAAATTCAAAGTTCACACCAATTTCTTATTTCCCTTGTAAGTTTTTTCACACACCTCTGCTACTAGTGATTTAAAGTTTGTACATTATGTAATCCACTCTTCTGCGTTGAATGAGCTATTTACCATTACAATCTGACGTCAATTAACATATGTAAGTAGCTGAAAACCTTCATTGTCAACAAAATTCACCCATTTTTACTACTTTCCACAGCTGTTACTGCTTTTTTCTTGCTTATGTAAAATGACATCATCGTCTATAACCTTCAAAATCCCGCAAAATCCTCTTAGCAACCTTAAATCTTGCTACTACCACCTTTACATATGTAATTTACACATCTAACCCTTGTTTACCATCCTTGAAAATGTACCTTTCTCCTAATAACTTCTGTTTCTCCTTATCAACCTTCAAGATTACAATTGTTAAAGTATAATATAATGTTGTTCTTTCATATTCTAACCTCATAAAACCCATAAACTTAATATTACTACCCTAAAAACCATTTTCCAACCTATATACCTATATTTTTGAATTTTTCTCATCTTTTTCTTTTCTGTCTTTTTGTAATAACTTTGTAAGTAAACTATAATTATCTTAAGAATTTGTTTGAAATGTGATGACATAATCTTGACCCAATAACCACACATAAGCCTATAATTGAGAGCTTCAATTGATCTAAAAACCCCATTTCAAATTTCCTGCTACACTGAAGTTTTCTAATAACTTGGTAAACTAATAATGATTAATTTTTTTGATTGATCCCATAAATAAATCACCACACCGTGCAGGATCAATCTGTATGCAATCATGTGATGAGAGAAGGAGGTACAAACAACTCACACATTCATGAAATAGAGGAGGTCATGCTTAAATGAATGGGCCTGCTCAGAGGCTGAAATCACAGGGGCCAAAATAGATACTCACATACATGTGAGCGTTGTAGACTTTTTGGAATTCTCCAAAAAAGATTCATTTTCTTTCAGATTGATTCAATTCACAATCTTGTTTGTGTTCAGGTGATCATCCTGTGGTTCTCATATTTTACTTGACATTTATTGAGAAGGCTCATTTCCATCTTGGATGAGCAATAACTGATTCCCGATGAGTACTCAGGATCAGCTCATGAGGCACTGAATACTCAGCAATTTGTTCAAAATGAAGATGAGCACATGAACTATACCTTCCTGAGGCTTCATTTTTCAGTGAAGAAGCCTGCCCAGGGGCGTCCCATTTGAGCTGCTCAGCAAATACTCAGTAGCATCCCCTGACTGGATCACTGATGGGCCGGACTTTTCTCAGACTTCCTTGCTAAGGAATGAAGCCTGATAAAAGCGTCATCCCATCTGCTCATTGCTCAGCTAATCCTCAGTGATATCCCCGGATAAAGTTTTTCACACTGAGGGGCTGAGATCAACTGAGCAGCCCCTCAGCCAATACTCAGTGACATCCTTTGGATCCTTCTGATCCGGCCAGGAATGCCCCTGAGGACTAGCTGAGCAGGCCCTCATCCAATGAGCAGTGAAATCCTCCGGATCCTCCTGATCTCAGGGATGCCCCTGAGGAATAACTGAGCAGCTCAGTTGAACAAGCAGACGGGCCTCAGGCTTCATTCCGGAGCCATGAAGCTTGAGGCAAGCTTGGCGCTCTGTGATCCATCTGGGGGATACTTCAGAGACTTAGCTAAGGGAATACTCAGTTCAGCTCAGCCCCTAAGCTATACATTGGTGGCATCCCTTGGAGCTTACTGAACCAGGGAATGCCGCTCAGGATCAGCTGAGCAGATGGATCATCCCTTCCTCAGACTTCTTTGCTCAGGAATAAATGCTGAGGAAGGCTTAGTTTGTCTGCTCAGTTCCTGATGATCACGTAATCAGCTGAGAAACAGAAAGAAAAGGGAAACAAATGGGAAACAAATGGGAAACAAATGGGAAACAAATTGGAAACAAATGGGAAACAAATGGGAACAAAACAGGAAAATTTCAACGCTCACATAGTTGTGAGCATCAATTTTTGCCCCTGTGAATGTTGACACTGTCGTGAGATATTGGAGCCAATTGGAAGTTTGCGCGTAGGTAACGGGAAGTATTCCAGTTGCAGTGGTGTGTAGGGATTAAAAAAAGAAGGCTTTGAGGGAATGGGCAGTAAGGAACCAGAGCATAAGTGGAGAAGATTGGTCATGGTGTCAGTGGTGTTTAAGTTTAGTGTCGATGGGCCAAGGATAAGTGTGTTGAATATTGTAGTGTGTAGGCTGGAAGGCACAATGTCGTATTGCGATTATGAACAGAAAAGTTTTTTGACGGCAGGTAGCAAGGATTGGAAGTGTGGGCCAAGGAAATCTGTTGCAATGTTGGGTGTGTAGGTTTTGGTTTTGATAAAGCAATGATGAGCCTGTCGGCTGATTAGCAAGCTGGGTAACTTGCACGGGACTGGAGGTGAAAGCCATCCCATCTGGAATTGGTGTGACAGGGACAGATAAGGAGAGCAAGGCAGGGTGACAGAACAAGGAGCAGGGTTGATCACATTTGTAGAATGTGAAATCATGTGGCATCAGCGGTGTGTTAACTTAATGTGAATTGCCTGGTGAGGGTGACTTGTGAGCATTGCGTATGGAGATAGTGTGAAGATATGACGGAAGATGGACTGAGGTACATTAGGATTGTGTATGGGAAATAATGTTGGGGTGGAACACAGTCAAGTCTTGTTGCTTACATGACTCTTGATACTGAACCCTGAGGTGTAATTTTTATGGTTTTACACAACTTACATATACTTACAGATGAATTACATAAATTTACAGGTGAGTTTCTTAGTATGTGGTCCTGTACACAGGGCTCAGGGCTGACATCTTCCAAATGGTTGATGGTTCTTCTTCACCTCTATTCAGCATCAGCTGTTCTTCTACTCTTTTGGCTGCCTTGAGTATGGCTTTGATAATCATTTAGTTTAATTCCATTGGTTTTAGATGAGTCCCCATTTGCCATGCTTTTAACCACTTCCAGAATCAAAGAGGTTACCAGATGGGAACATGTGTCCTAGGGACCAGATTCCCCTATTATTATTGTTAAACAGATTCATGAATATTTCTCAAGTAGCCATTGTGATATTTGTTGTCAATTCTTTGTAAGGCTTGTCTCAATCTCAATCACATGTTAAAGAATGTATAACATGTGATTTGATTTGTCAGATGAGCATATAAGTGAGCAAACCAGTATGTAGCTGCCAGCTCAGGATTTTCTTAGATTTTTGCACTTACGTATATGCAAGTTGTGATGTGAAATGACCACCATGGTTTTTTTCAAACTTTGGTTTTTGGTTTTTGGTTTTCAGCTTGTCATCTTTTCAGTCTTTTTGATTTCCAATCATGCATTTGCATTTCCACCCCTGTATATATGAGACTAATATGTGCCCTTTGTAAGACTCAGAGGCTATCATTTGTGTGGTCCAAAAGTGTCTCCTTGCCTTGGGCCTTTCTGACAATCCTATGAAGTTCAAGATGTGATGTTCACTTCATGCATTCTCCTTCCTTCATCCAACCTGGCCAAAGAACTTTCATGAATATTTCAATTATCAATATTTCAATCACTCTTCCATAATCTAACCATCACAAACTATTGGTGATGGATGATACTTTAGAATGTGAACGCTGTAGCAAACACTTTCCAAGAAATTGAATGACAACACCAATTTGTGGTCGATGTCAGAGGATGGAGAAGGACCCTAGGTCTGCGTGCACATTACCTCAGTGCTAGGAGTGTGGCAAATTTCATTGCTTCCTCACCAGCTCCAAATGTCAATCATGCAAGCCAAGTAGTCACATCCCCCAATCACAGGTCACTGGCAGGCCAGTGCAACCCAGTGACATTGGGGAAATATGAGATTTATATGAAACAAATGTGATGTATTTGTTAAACTAATGGTAGATGTTTATTAGACAGATGTCAACTGTTAATCAGTAAAGTATCAACCAGTCACTCCAACACTACAAATTCATTAAGTGAGTATCAGTTCAAGATTACATTCATGATAGGTGGAAAGTATTGAAGAAAAAATTGGGCATGTTGTCCAGGCTCATAGGAGTCCCCTGAATGAGCTACAGCGAGATCATCATCAATTGTACTTGTGTTTTCAACCAAGATCAAAACCGTGTACAATCAAATTTTGGGTCTTGGGTAAACTATCTTTCATCCATATTCATGACATCATCAATTGCTTGTACAAATCCATGAATGAATCACAAAAATCAGTATACATCAAAAACTCATCCTTGACAAAGACACACCAGAGTCATCAATTCCACTGTTGAGATTGTTGTGTGTTGAATATCAAAAGTTCCTGTTTTGTTCTTGATGACAACTAGCTGCCCAATGACCTTGTTGAAATGAAATGATGCGGATTGAAAATCAACGCGTACAACCTGGACAGAACAGGTTGGTTATGAGTTTATAAGAACTCTAAAAGAAAAAGAACGGCAGAGTGAAATCAACACCTTACCTGGACAGAACAGGTTGGTTATGAGTTTATAACAACTCAAAAAGAAAAAGAACGGCGGAGTGAAATCAAAACCTTACCTGGACAGAACAGGTTGGTTATGAGTTTATAAGAACTCAAAAAGAAAAAGAACAGTGGAGACAAATTGACGCCTTACCTGGACAGAACAGGTTGGTTATAAGTCTATAAGAACTCAAAAAGAAAAAGAACGGCGGAGTGAAATCAACACCTTACCTACAACAGAGCTGGTTACAGTGGTAGGGAAGAAGTAAAGAATCTTAAGCTTCCAGTTCCACATGGTGTTTATTTCAAACATACTAAAGTAGTAAAAAGAGAAAAATAGAAAAGCTTTTAAAAGATCCATTTATCTGGACAGAACAGGTTGGTTATGAGATTATAAGAACTCAAAAAGAAAAAGAACGGTGGAGTGAAATCAACGCCTTACCTGCAACAGAGCAGGTTATGGTGGTAGGGAAGAAGTAAAGAACTACCACACACAATTTGATGAGTACTGTCCAGGTTAAAGATGAATAGAGAAAAATTGAAATGACATACTCTTAAGCTTCCAGTTCCACATGGTGAGGGAGGGAACTGGAGCTTGAGAGAGTGTGTGTATATAAGATATTCTGACACACACAAATAATCAATCAATGTACCAATCCATCAGATCTCTAGCTTGCTTAACTTGTTACAAAGGGATAGCTGCATCATACATTCTTGAACTAATCAAAACACACGCATGCTCAAAAAGGAAAATGATAGAGAAAAGAAAAACAAGAGATCATAAGTCGTGATGGACTTGACCATTTCATCACAACACTTGTCAGATTCAATGACATGATATCATACATGCTTGTCATATAGCACTGAGGCTTTCAAAAAGTCTGGCAGCAAATCATTGGGTTATTATGTGTGTCATCATCATTGAGAGGTATCAATGAATTGACAACAAGGAGTGGATGATCCAAACCAAGAAGCTTGATAATGTCCATGATACAGCCCTTTCATTTACAAGAGTTGTGGGAGTATGATATGTAGCTATTTCCAGGTGTCTTCTTGTAAGTGCTGTGTGGCTGGGTTGAAATGAGAATTCTTGTGGCAACATCAAATTTTTAGTGTGCAGTGTACTCTGCCCCTATATAACCATCCTTTTGAAGTGTCTTAAAGGTGATCAGAATGAGTTTTATTTCTATCCACTTTGTTGGGGGCTTCCCGAAGATGTATTCTCCAATTTCTGGCTCATTTAAACACTGTGTGATTGTCATTCATCATGGCTTGGAAGAAGCCAAACCTGGAATAGTACTGAAGTAATGAATTGCCCTCCCGTTCTGGTCATGGAAAAAGAAGTTCAGCTGATTGTTTAGAGGTCTAATATTGAAACAGGGACTGACTCTGATTTCCATTTTTGTGTATAGCAACTAGGCTTCCAATGATCTGCTCCCCTTCCCATGGAGCCTATGTGTTCAGCAAAATGCAAGTTTGAATTTACTTGAGAAGGACTTGGTAATTACTTTTGGTGAGTTTATGCTAAATGGAAAATATGACTTTAATGAACTGCTCATAGAATGATGATAATGTGAGTAATATTTGCCTAAAAGGTCTCTGATATTTGTCCAATAACTAAATGGTAATTGTCTAATATATTGTCTATAATCATCTGATAATATACTGATGTAGGTGGCAGCCCTGGCCTGCCAGTGACCTATGATTGGGGGCTGTGAGTACTGCTATGGAGTCATTAATGAGCAAGCAGTGGTGAGATCAAATTGTTGGAGAATTTGCTGCAGTGTTTGCAAAATTGTGTGAATATTATGATCATTGAGAAGGCAGATGATCATTGCGCCCTGGCTGAGACCTTCCTCACAATAGCCAAGAAGGATAGGCTGAAGTACTTCTTCTTGAATTTCATTTATTTGTGGCATGTTGTTTGTAGCGGATCAATTACAAGGTAGTGAGTCAAAAGATACAGTTGAGTGATTGTTGAATTTTCAACAGAGACAAGTGTGGGAATTGCAAAAAGCACTTGTGGTGATGGAAGTTGCTGGTGGTGATGATGGTAGGTGTTGTGGTGTTGAAAATCCGGCTTCTGGGGTGGTGTGAGGTGGTAAATCCGGAGGCAGAGATCAAAAATCAAAAATCAAAAATCAAAAATCAAAAATCAGAAATCAAATCCAAAAACCAAAAACCAAAATTTGAAAAGCACCATGGCCATCATTTCATGTCACGGCTTCCGTATATGTAGCATATGCTTTATCGCTCAGATTTGTAGTGCAAGATGGTTTGATGACAAATTCTATTCTCAATCATTTTCCCAGCATGGGGTTTGTTCCCACCAGGGAACCTATTCAATTCCAGCAGTAAATCCAGCTAAGTATTTCCCTGTTGGCTTATCTTGCACTATCCTCTTTGCTGACAAGTATTTCTTTGAGGGTGAAGCTCTTGCCCATATCAGAAAACTGTACATGTCTTCTGCAATTAGAGGAATCACCTTTCTCAAGTCTCTTCCCCAACTCTTGATGTACTCTCTAAAGTTGGTTACTGCACTCCTATAGCATTGAAATGTTGATTCCGCCTATGTTCCACCAATCATAAGCTTTGGAATTTGTGAGGTCTTCTTGTCTTCAATTTCATTGTTGATATCTGCAAAATCAACTTTTTCTACCCTATTCTTCTTTCTTTGTGCCTTGTCTGACGTTCTTCTAAACTCTCTTCTAGTAAACCTACTTGTTCAGAAGTCCTATCACTGCCAGCAAAGATCATTTAGAGTTGCTGTAGTGCCCGCAGGCAAGTTTTCCCAGGTTCAAGTCTAGGAAAGCGTCAACACAGACATAGCAACATTGTCCTTTGGAAACTGAAGAGCAAGGTTGGATGTGATCAAATTAACTCTGGATCAAGTTCCATTTTCTATTATGTGTCCTTTTAGTCTTTACTCAACCCTTGTTGGATACTATTACTGACCAAGGATGAAGTGTAAAATGGGCTAATCCCTAACAAGAACCTCTTCTGACCATCATTCTGGCAGTGGCAACCTAAGACTGGTATTTGAATGAAGTCTACAAACATCAAGAGCAATTATCAAAAAGATGATTAAAGATCTTCCATTCATCAGGGAGCTTTCTCTCATTGAAGTTTTCCCTGGCATGTACATATATAATTCAGATCAAACTGACTTGGCACAAATATGTGCAATGGACATCTTTGCGGGTTTGTCTTTTTATCTTTCCTAAAGACCATCCACAATGCACTCTGTAGAGAGTGAATGACTTTAACAAACCAAAACAGCCGGAACCAAAATTTCGCAATTGGTCACGTGACTCCCTCCGTGACTGCGCAAGTAGCCATCCACAGATTTTCGCTTCATTCTCCTAAACCTTTTTCCAAACCTTCTTCATCCTCTCAAACCACTTTCTCTCTCTATTTCTTCCTTCTTCCTTCATACCCGGAACCCGTATGGACGACAGTATGGCAGAAGGCCCGCCCGATCCTGATCAACAGGTCGCAGCGACCCTCACGGATGATCTGTCCATGAACGACGACGCGGCAATCGATCTGGTCCCAATGGGACAACAAGAGTCTCTGACCCTTGCTCAACGTCCACCAACTGGTCTACAGCAGGCAGACATAACCCCAGGGGTTTTGATTGGCCCCATATCGGCCAATTCGACTCCAGCAGAGAAGTCGAGGAAAAGAACTCGCACTGCTCCTCCAGCCCCCAGCACCTTAGACGAGGTTGATGAAATCACCAGCACCCCCCGATCGGCCCGTATCGCCAAACTCTTCCCAGGAGGCTCAGATGTGGTCTCCAAGCCCATCAGTGTCCTCATCGATAGGCTCATCGAAGTTCAGAAGGCTACGCTGATTCCAAAACTCAAGACCAGTAAATCGGTCAAGGTAGATGTTGAATCAGCGGCCGACATTCTACTTTTGTCGGGCCTGATCCAAGAACAAGCGAGCCTCAACGAGGCTCGACGGGTCGTCTTCGAACCAGGTAGACAGACCATCCCCAACCCATCCATCTCTCCCAACGCCCAATTCGACTTTCGAGTCTCCACCATCTCCGACAAACTGGATATGGTGGTCGAACACCTGGCTAAGCTGGGACCAATATCAAAAGGTCCCACGCCTAAGACCCAGGCGCAACCTGGCAAATCATATGCCCTAGCTGCATCAAAACACGCCCCAGAGGCACCCCAACAACAACAAAAACAGTCGGCTCGGGCCAAGCCCAGAGTTCAACCGACGCCCACCCCAAAACACAAGCCCGATCACACCATCACGCTCAACCAGCTTGACCCAGCAAATATAGCTGGTCGTGAGAAAACGATTCCTGAGCTGATTAAATACTTTAACGCTCAATTCAAAGCGTACAAAGTGAAAGTCAAGCCAGATGACACGGCTGAAATCGAAATAAGGAACATCCACCGTCACCCCTCGGGTGACCTTGTCCTTTATCTAGACAACCCCAAACTCGCCCAAGCCTTGAGAGCACATGTTGACTTCTGGCTCCCAAAGATCTCACCCAGACTATCCATGAAACAGGAAGTCTACTCCATTATAGTTCATGGTATACCCACAACCTTTAACCCAACACGCCAGGAGGATATTGATCTCCTCAAAACGTGCAATGGTTCCCTCCTAGATGGAGCCACCTTTGTACGATGGCTGAAAAAAGACACAGCCGAAGACGCCTCAAAGAGACATTCGTCTCTATTGATTGGCTTCAGTTCGCTGGCCCAGGCCACTCTGGCTGCTCGTACGAAAGTATGGCAGGGCAGAGGTAGACACCGCACCGAGCTGAGTGGGCCTCCACCCACGAAATGCTACAACTGCCAAGGTGTAGGGCACACAGCACCAGCGTGCCCCGTCCCACCAATGTGTCCTACGTGCGCAGGACCCCACCTGGCCCACACCTGTCCAGTAAAGGGCACACTGCCCCTAAAATGCACGGCATGTGCAAGAGGAAAGCTCATGGCTGACCCACAGGCAAACCTCCCCCGGCTATTCAAAGACAACCACCCAGAGTTCTTACATCACCCGTTCGCAGCCACCTGCTCTGCAAAAATTGCTAGCCAAATCCCCCGCCAGAACAAAGAGTCTTCCCCGAAGCTCATCATCATAGACCAACCTGAAAATTCCACTCAATGTTAGAACAACAATTGAAGGAAAAATTAAACATTAAAGACACAGCTGCAATTTTACAACTTAATTGTTGGCGCTCAAAACATGTCATGAATTCTCTCTTTAATTCTTCACTAACTCAGCTTTTTTCCATCATCTCAGTCCAAGAACCGTGGCCAAATCCTTTTGACAACAAGCCCCCAAATCAAAAAGGATGGACACTTATCAGCCCAACACCTAAATCACTCTCCAAAGAAGACAGACCTAGAGCATGCTTGTATATAAGACAAGACCTCGAGGCTGAACTTAACCCAATCCATTCGCCGTCCCGTGATCTGGCTACATGCGTAATCACGATCAAGGACTTCACCTTCCTTCTTGCTAATGTATACAACCAACCATCCACTTTTTTAGGATTCACCGCTTTTGATGACATGATGAAGCTCATCCCACCAGAACTACAACGCCTCCCAATCATCTGCACCACGGATTCAAATCTACACTCACCACTCTGGAACCCCCGCCACAGCACAACAAACGATAAAGACGCTGAGAGGCTCATTGATCTGATGCTGGACTGGGGTTTGAACCTCCGCTCTCCAAAAGGTAAATCGACTTTCGGCCTGGGCTCTGCAAACACCGAAGGGACGTCCATCGACCTAGTCTGGGTCAACGAAGAATTTGATGACACCATGATCACGTGCCTAATTGATGAAGATGATCTCACGAACCACAACTCCGACCACCAATCTATCATTACCACATTTAACGTCAAACAGACGACACACTCGCCAAACCATCCTGCCTCAAAGGAAAGGAAAAACTGGAATAAAGTATGTCACATCTCACTGCGCACCGAAATCGCTCAAAGTCTCCCAAAACCCCACCCTTTGCTCTCCAGGGAGGACATAGAAACCTTCGACCACGAACTTAGAACCATAGTCAGCACGGCGCTTGATAAACACTCACCACGCAAGGCGCAACCCGGAAAACACAAAGAATGGTGGCGCCCCGAAACCCTTGAGCCTCTTCGCCGAGAAGCCAATCGCCTTCGACGACTCTGAAGAAACAACGAACTA